>NC_087263.1:2780000-3136250 GCF_037042905.1 Lytechinus pictus
AAGAAAAGGAAAGGAAAGGGATAAGGGTAAAACATGACATTTTGTCTGGATATTATGTCAAAATCAATCACAAACTTTGATTTTTTGTAATAAGAATGTCGAAAATTAGGCTTGCTCGCTTCGCTTGCAATTTTTTCAAGAATTATACACGATACGGGAGATCGATCCCCCTCAAAATTTCTTGCTCATTACGCCACTGCATTTATACATTAAAAAAAACAGTTTATTTTTTGACCAACTAATGGTGAACTTGGTAAGGATTACATGGGCCAATACACACATTTTTTTTCCCTAAACTGTGTACAAAAACGTAAAAAATGCCATTATGTGGTGGCACTTACTCTTACTTGAGTGTCCCCCTTGTCGTCCCTTCCACTAATTGTTCCCTGATGCCATTGACCATTGCTCCTTCAGGCTCGAATTCAAATTTCTTGCTTTTACACTTGACTCATTATCAAATGTATTTGTGTATTCCCCCTTCTTTTGTTTACTTTTTCGTTCACTCTGTATTTATTCCCTTACTTTTTCTTGTCGTATTGATATTTTTATGGGACTCTCATTGCATATTCTTTGGAGCCTTCAACCAACAAGCTCTGCTTTTACTTTTGGCTCACGCATATCCACATCTCTCATTTTCTTTCCTTTTCACTATTTTAGAACCAATTACAAGAATACATTCTAGTACTTTTTTTCTATCATTATATTATGTATACATTTCATATTTTACGATATTTGTTAATGTTTATCTATGAAAATTTATATTGTATAATAGTATTGTCAATACTATTATACAATATAAATTTTCATAGATATCAACATTTCACATTTTCAAAATCAATAATTGATTTTGAAAATGTGAAATGTTGATATGAATAAACCTTGAACCATCTAATTGTGATTTTTTGTTTGCATGGTCGCCCCCCCCCCCCCCCGTTAATAACCGTTCCGCGGCCCCTGGATTAAAGGCGTTAATCACCAGGTTGAAGTTTAAGCGTCTACTTTCTTATCGCATTATAAAATCAGTTAAACTTTTAACCAATCACAGTAATCCATATTCACCATGCGCAATATATAAGAAAACGTGCGCGCGTGATAACATGCTGTAGTCCCCAATCCAACATTTGCCTGCTTAAGGCAGTGTGTTTAATAGGGCGATATAATCGACTAGTGAATGCATACATATGATATGTACACACGCATAGATTAGGCCAATAATATCGGCTCATCGAATGAACTTTAACTTGAAGGGTGACATGACGAAGCAAAAACAAAATCTGCTCCCTTGCCAGACGGAATCAATAAATTATCTGTCATAGTGTCGGATGTGAACAAACGGCTGATCAAATAAACAAGGCGAAAAACACCCTGACGCGAAAATTATTATTCAAAAGGGGAATTTGGATTTCATTGATGGGTGGAATAAATGGACACCGTTTTTCCAACTTAATTTGTTGGTTTTGTTGATTTTCAGGTCCAAAGTTGAAGGGAAAAACAAGACATAAATCATGCGGATAATGGTATTATAAATGACTAAAGGAAAATTATTGCACAATTTCCTCAAGTGCTTATAATATCTACCCCCAACACCCCCCCCCCCTCCTCCCCGGCTTTTTCCCATCTCTCCCTCTCTCTCTCTCCCCCCCCCCCACCCTCTCTCTATTTTTATCTCATATACATATATATATATATACACACACACACACACACACACACACACACACAAACACACACCCACAACCACACCCGCCCTCACACACACACACACAAAATTAATATATCAGGCTTTGAGAAAGTATAGTGGGAATCATTTATCCGAGGTTGGTCTGGCAATCACTATTTTCTCCGAGGAGCGAAGCCCCGAGGAAATATAGTTATTAAATGCCAGTCCAACCGAGGATTAATATTTCCCACTATTCTTTCCAATGAAACGCCTGATATATTTGTTTGATATCCCTCTTTGACATTTAGACCTAGTCCTTGCTGATGTGTAAACAATCTAGACCAAATCTAACGTTGCTGGACATAGTCCTACATACCCCTGTCGAGCTAATGCTAACCCATTCCTGTACGCTGCGCGCGGCTTCTACCCGACAGCAGTTAATGAGAGATCCGCTGCGCTGCGCCGCTGCAGTTGCACTCAAAATGTCAAATTGTAAACGCACAGCAGGCTAAATTACATCGGGTTTTGACTCTCCTTGTTAGGTATGCTTATAATTTAAATAATCCTGTATGAAAAACCGTCATGGAATTAAATTTTCTGCATGATGATCTAGACCCGTTCCACACTTTTTTTTTATTATTTATTGTTGCGGATATCGGGTCAGGGAGCATGCGCAGTTCAACGTTAAGGGAACATAATTATCGAGCATGAGCATGCGCAGTTCTCCTCATGAAATTATATCAAAAAATATAGCGAGCTATTTGCAGCGATGTGCTTTCCTATTGAAATTATACTTTGTCAAATGACCGCGAATAGACCAATCGTTTATCTGGAATTATAATATTATATATATATCATTCTCTTTTCTGTGTGTGATTGTTTCAAACTTGACCAACACAAAGTTATTATTGCGTACATGTTGGCATTCCATAACAACACGGAAGCAATTAGTCAATTCAGACTTTAAAATTGCAATTGATTTAAACCATTAATGTAGGATGACTACTTTAGAAGGGCACGATAATGCCAAGATTTGTAAACTTATATGAAGTCAATACTCGACAAGGGTACAGCCCAATTGACACACTCTAAGCACCTTTGAAATGTGTACCATCCTGATCTCACACAGAGCACCTTTATTAGTGCTTCTTCGCATTTATTACACCCGTGTTCTCGGTAGAGCAATTCAAAGTTGAAGCATATTTTCCCAATAGAGTGTAAACATGGTAAATGGCTCAGAAAATGGTTGGATACGGATTATTTTTTTGTCTTTATCTCTGATTTATATATTCAAGGGAATATAATCTGAAATAGTGAACAAATTCTGAAGCAAATATCTTGCTATGTAGTATTCGTTCAGACTCTAGGTGAACGTTATTCCAATCACTTTTTAATATTTGTAATACTTGTTTTCTATACAACTCTTGTTGTATTACTCATCTGACTTGCCAGTGCTTGACCCAGTAAAATATGTTTCTCTGAAGACAACGTGAACACAAATAATAATCCGCTTTTTATATAGCGCTTAATACATCGGAACGACGTGTCTAAGCGCTTTACAGATATATTATTACCCCGGTCATCGGATTAAATCAGTCATTCCCACACACAATGTGTGCACATCCTCCACTCCCTGGGGAGTATTCCAGTCAGTCGCCTGTGAGGCGCACACAGTACTGGACAATTACAATGACTTTCACATCATACCGGGTACCCATTTAGCACCTGGGTCGAGAGTGGCAAAGTGTGGATTAACGCCTTGCCAAAGGACGCCAGACCGCGGTGGGATTCGAACACACGACCCTCTGTTTACAAGGCGAGAGTCAGAACCACTACACCACGGCTCCTCCACGAAACTAAAAATGTGGCGGTCGTGGGGTTTTCAAAACTGAAATCGACTTTTAGCTTTCACTGTCATGGTAAACATTAAAATAAAAGTGCATTTAAACGACTCCAGCTCGTATTTCTAAGCCCAAGATCGCCGTGCATACTTGATCTGAAATCTATTAAGACCTTAGGAAAATCTTTAAAAGCCAACGCAAGGGGGCCACCAGGGAAGCTTGACGTTCAGGGATAGCGGGTATGACAGACAGGGTTCTGTTTCGGAACGGGGTTCACTATTCTTAGAATCTAAATAAAGTATAAATCGGGGGCGGATCCAGGATTTTTCGAAAGGGGGGGCACATTTTCCCGAGGAAAAATGTGACAAGCAAAAAAAGGAGTTTCACTTTCGAAGGGGGGGGCACACGTCTGTTTTAATGGCATTTCTACATTACAAATTATAATTGTGCCTCTAAAAAGGGGGAGGGGGCATGGGTCGGCTGTGCCCCCCCCCCCCCTGGATCAGTATTAGGGAAATATTCAGAGATGCACTTGCAACAGGTTTACCGGAATCGGTAGACTAGCTTAGCCGGGGTAATATAAAAGCGCCTTGAGCACATTGAGCCTTGAGCAAGGTGGATACGTGTGCTATACAAATCCTAAATTACAATTTTTATCATTATTGCATTGAATTCTAAGTGAAATACTTGCAGGGCGTTGGCCTACCCAGTTGGAAAAAAGAAGTAAAATCCGTAAAAAAAATACAACCCCTCTCTCTTCACAATTCACATAATATGCTGTTTAAAAATCTCTCTAATATTATTTGTTATTAGATAAAGGATATGTTCCATGATGGTAATCGTTTTCACAATATTTGCCTGAAATCTATATACATAATTTGTGGGTACTCTGCCTTATAATATTGCGTACTTCTTATTGACCCAAACATTAGGGAAATCTGTTTCTTTTTTAAGATGTGCACAGTTGCTTAGGGCAGAATGCTAGTGGGCTCTTAAAGGGGAATCCTACCCAAATAACATTTAAACAATATCGGACAAACAATAACAAAGTTACGAATTTTTAAAAGTTGTAGATATTGATAATCACTATACCCATATGGAGACTTCAAATTGGCCGCATACATGGCATATGTAATGTCATAGTGATGTAAGGCAAGGACTACTCTTCCTTGTTCTCCAATACCTAAAATTGCTAAAATGTCATTTTTTTTCAAACTTTTAATTTTAAATTATATATTTTTTCATGAGGACAAAACAATATACTATATACCTGGGTTATATCTAGATTACTGCCCCAAAGGAATTGGTACTTTAGAGAAAACCACAAATTACTGATAATCAAGTACATGGCCTATGAGAAAGTTGCCCTCGCCCATAATTTACCTACCCAGTTTCCAATTTAAAATATATAGGGATCTCAATTTCAAAGCAGCCATAACTCTCTTAATGCTTGTCCAATTTTCTTTCAAACTTCCACCATTCTGTTTTATTTATTTTTCTCCTTTCCAACACAACCAAGGCTGGATTCCCCTTTAATCATGTTAATCAATTAGTTTATTGCACCAACCAACATGAAAACGCCTATAGACCTTCATTTAATGATGATAATGATTTTCTTATATTCAGCTGCATAGCACTTATCTCTACCATTATCCATTTCGGATAAAAAGAGTGGCTTTATAATGGGATCCATTAAGGTTTTTATTTAGTTCAAAAAGTTACACATGCTAATTATCATGAGTTATGATGTGATAATTAGTTTTGCTTCACGTGGGTCGAGCGTGGCAAATGAAGATTAATTTCTTTCGAACGGTCGTGTAGTGATGCAACGGGGTGCGAACCCTGAATTTATTGCAGAACAGTGACTTATTAGCTAAACCACGACACCTAAATGTTTAAATTTGTTGGTACTTGTATTACCGGAACGGCTACTTATATTTTAAATATTCCTTGGTTAAACTGTTCATGAAAATGTTCATATTTTTTAATTGCATCCCTGTCCTTATCTGCCCTCTTTAAGATAAACGAATTATATGAAAATGGAATTTTCTTTTCAATGAATATGATGAACTTTTGAGTTTAGTATGATCCTGTAAAATACTCTATTCAAACAGTCGTAAGAATTCTATTTCTAGTTTCATGACTGCTATGGAATTATGATGTCATAAGTGCCAATAATCGCCTTTTCGCTCTCGACATTTTATAGATTGCTCTTTGCAACGCCATTAACTGAGTCCTAAGTCCCACATATTAAAATTCGTGTTTCTTTCAAATTATTTTTCTGGGGTATGACTCATTTCCATTTAATAGACTTTTATGGTAAGTAAATATTCTAATAAAATATGAAATCATCTATTTTGGGTAACCTTATACACGTAGTTAAACATTGCTTTAACTATTCTTTTTTATTTAACCTGAATTCGACGATGTGAGCCAGTAAGGGCAGCGCTACATATAGGGGATCTCCCCCCCCCCCCCACCCCATTTTTTTTTTCAAATAGTGAAATAAGAGGGGGATATGAGAAAAGGGCGTATAAAGGTGCCAAGGAAAAGGGATGAAATACACTGCAGAAACTCCGGTGTTGATTTACCACCAGCCCGGAATATGTCCACACCAGAGAAGTATTGAAACAACACCAGTTATGAATTAAACCGATGCTGTTTTAATACTAATTGGTGTTATATTAACACCCATATGTGGTGTTAGACCAAAACCAAACTGGTGTTGTTTAACACTTCTCTGTTGCATACATAATAGATACCGGGCTGGTGTTAATTCAACACCTGTGTTTTTGCAGTGTAACAAAAATAAAGTAAAAGGGTAATCTGGGACGCATATCTATTATGTTATCCTCGCTGCACCCCCCCCCCCCCCCCTTGGAAATAAATCCCGATGCATCCTCTGCATGAGAATGGTCGCAGCAAAACCATTCAACCCTTCAGGAACTGCGAATCGGAGGAAGATAGATCTCTAAGACAAGGTAACACTTGTAATTACATTAACCAAACATACCGTCTGGCTCCTCCTCGCTACAGTGTACAATTAAATTGATGGATTTAAACAATCTGTGTTGATTGACGACTTGAAATGACTATCTTTCCAAACAAATCTAGCGCAACGTCCAGGTTGCAGTGACCCTGAAGTTTCATTCGGTGATTGATATTTCACAGGATACGTGATCGATAAAGCTCATCGTGTACAGGCTATAGAGAGGGTCTAATATTGTACTATCCCCCACGTTAATCGATAGCTCGCATCGCTCCAGGCAATGTGATTGGACGACTGGCCCACTTCGCAGGGGTCATTAACAGAGTTTAGAGCATTTGGTCAGTTTGTCCCAAACTTTCTGCGCAATCACGGAGTCAGGATTTGATTTGTGAGCGGCTGTAGTTAGTACGCAAAGCGTGTTAAGGCTAAAAGAGCGCGCGGAGCGCGAAGCGCGCTCCCTATTGAGTGGGTAAAGGGAGGGTGACATATCTTCTTAAATATTTAAAACGCAGAGCTTCTGGGTAGCGTTTCATGAAAGGAGTCGTCGGACGTTTTATCTGACAGTTACCATAGTAACAATGCCTCTCAGCCAATCAGAATCAAGTAAAGTTGTCAGCTCTGACAAACTGTCGGACAAAAATATTGATGAAATGCTTCCCTGATGCTTTATCAGATTCTAATCATGAAAAGAAATACGTCTCTCTCATGCCAAGGAATTCATTAATAATAGTGAATGGTCATAACAGGGATAAGGTGAAAGAAGATAAAATAATACAATTTCTCAAATGGGAAAGATAAAGGGACTTCGCTTAATGTTAAGAGAAGGAAGGTTTTTACATAATATAATAATATTCCGCATTTATATAGCGCTTAATACATCGGAACGACGTCTCTAAGCGCTTTACAGACATATTATTACCCCGGTCATCAGATCCTTGCATGCCCGCATACAATGTATGCACCTTCTCCACTCCCTGGGGAGCATTCCAACAAGAGTTCCAAGACAAAATTGCTAGGCATACTACATATATGCTTTCACATCCTACCGGGTACCCATTTAACACCTGGGTGGAGAGTGGCAAAGTGTGGATTAACGCCTTGCCAAAGGACGCTAGGCCATGGTGGGATTCGAACACAAGACCCTCTGATTACAAGGCGAGAGTCAGAACCGCTACACCACGACGCTTCCACATAATAAGATGGTGTTAAAATTTGAATACTTATCAAAATATAACAGAAATGATGAGCGTATAGCTTTACCGGGTTTCTCTCTTCAATACCACCTTTTTGATTGATTGATTGATTGATTGTGATTGATTGATTGATAGCCCATGAAAGCCGAAAGGCTTATTTCCAATGGGGTCCTTTGTGCATAACTGTTTGTTATAAAGTTTTAAGCGGAATAGGAAATCCGGAATGTACCGTTTTTTGTTTCTTAAATAGCTCCGTATTTTATTAAAATCAACTTTCTGTTGGAGTGTAATTGGCCTTCATCTCTTGAATCGAAGTTGACTCAAAATCTAATTTTATCGATCATGTTTGTTTGTTTTATTTTTCTCGCTCAATTCATAATTAAGTGCAGTTAAACTTGACTGACCCATCTCCTGAAACCATGGACTTTCTCATCCACATAATGATGGTGTGCGATCTTTATTACCCATTTACGGTATACTTGTAATAGATACTTCAATTGAAATAACCTTCTTCTGTTTTTCTTCGACTCACATTGATCCTCTGTAAAAGACCCTGACGTCTTGGATGTCACAAGAATGTCAAACGAACTATTCTCGTCCTATTGTCCAGCCTTTCTTTTCGGAGGTGCCATCATGATTTCCGTAGGAAGTTCTTAGCGACATTGTATAGCAAATTCCTCATCGTATGTCGTCATAGAATCTTGCCAACCGCCTGGGGGCTTCTCCCCCCCCCCCCCCCCCGCTCCCATCCTCCTTGAAGCTATATCTTCAATGATTCTTGACCCACTGACTTTCATCATGATCGAAGCCATTGATTGGACGTCTTCATTAAGGATTTCTTTTTTTGGTGAAACAAGTTGGTTTCCAGGCCTCCTGACCGACTATAGATGACCGGTCTGCCCTTTTCCTCTCTTTTTTTTTCCTTGACGGTGACACAGAATGATGCAAGCCGAAGCAAGTGCGTTGGTCAACTTAAATATTTTGTTTTTCTTATGCTTCTTCTTCTCCTAAATCATACAAGTCATTAAAGGTGTCACTTCATGTTTAGCTGTTGTAACAAAGATAACAAATAACACCACTATATGCCTGTAATGCATTATAAAGAGAGATGGGAAGAGAGAGAAGAGGAGAGAGATGAGGGAAGATGGATGTAATAAAAGCAGAGATAATGACGTGGGAGAGGAGTGTAAACAAATGAGAGGAACGGGAAAATATTAAAAGAAATGATATGAAGAGGAGAGCAAGGAACGAAAGAGGTGGATCAAATTTGAAAAAAATAAAGAAAGAAAGAAGAAACAAAATAGTTAAACAGATTAAAGATCGACAAACGTTACAAAAGAATAAGATAATGACGTGGGAGAGGAGTGTAAACAAATGGGAGGAACGGGAAAATATTAAAAGAAATGATATGAAGAGGAGAGCAAGGAACGAAAGAGGTGGATCAAATTTGAAAAAAAAGAAAGAAAGAAAGAAGAAACAAAATAGTTAAACAGATTAAAGATCGACAAACGTTACAAAAGAATACATGGAACGTTAGATGTTGGATATAAGTATAGCGATTTATCACCTTCTGGTGACTGGTGAGCTATGAGTTCGGTCAAAAGCTCCACTCAAAAGCTACCTCTCCCGTAAAAAAATTACAGTTTCACTTCAGTCCCACAGGATAATTTATGTGTAAGGATGCCCTATCTTGAACAGCATAATCACCAAGGAGATTATAATCTACTTGTCTGAAATGATAATAATAACGTCATATTTTACCCAGGGTAGCCACTTCAGTTCCGAACACTGTTCTCCCAGCGGGCCCTGCTTAACATAATAATGTTATTATAACCCCGGCTTAAACACGGCTACCTTGATCCGGGCGCTCGGGGCATTCGAGGACTATCTTCCAACCGGGTACCCATTCACCTCACCTGGGACGAGTGCAGCACAGTGTGGATAAATTTCTTGCTGAAGGAAAACGCGCCATGGCTAGGATTCGAACCCAAGACCCTTTGTTTGAAGGGCGAGAGTCAGAACCACTAGACCACGACGCACCCACATCGATAAAAGTAAAGTAATATGTACATTTCCAATGTTCAGTCGGTATAGGATTTACAATTGGTATAAATCATTGGATTAACTATCTATTGTCATTCAGCATACTTAGTTCGAATGATAAGAACCATTACCATTATTACCGAGGCGTGGTGCCGTGGCCGAGTGGTCTAAGGCCCCCAACTACACCACGAAAGTCCGATGTTCGATTCCCGACACGACCCTTGACTTAGGCAACATACATCCCTGTTTTATCTTGCATCAAATAAATTAGAATGCGTTATGCATTGTTGATACCAACGTGTGCACGTGTTAAAAAAAAGATACAGTGGCGAAAGAATCAAAGACATTAGCATTTAAGTTAAAGCAAAGAGGAAATATACCCGTTATCTCTGGAAACGTGTGCATTCCAAGAATTGTCAAATATTCTGAAAGTGAAGCAAAAGCAGATATCGAAGCAATATTTTGCAAATAATTTTGGTAGTGCTACTGACAATAACCTGAACAATTTATGAAAAAAAAAAATTCGTCATAATTTCCGAAGGTTAAACTCAATATCTAATTGATAGAAGGATATTTTTTTAATCTATTCTGTAAATACATCTTAATGCAATACTGGAAATGCGGATAGATCATATATTCAAAGAAATTTGTCATTATCATTAAATAATATTAATGAAATGAGTAACCGAAGACATGTGTTTTTTTACAAAATTAATTAATTAATGAACAAATTCGTTATCTGAAAATCTAATATGAATAATGGATGGTTTCGGAAATCATTTAATGAATAAGTAAATGAATAGATGAACTAATATATTGACCAAACACAAACGATGCAAGGGTAAATATATAAATTACTAAATCATTATAGAATCTAAAAGTGTGAGGGGTAACCCCCCCCCCCTCGACTGAACTGCTGTTTCTTATTACACCTGAGTTAAAATATAATAGAAAGAATATGGATATCTCGTAACTTCAGGCTACGTCCGTTAATAATGGACTCATATCGAAGTGCTTTTGACCTTGACTTGTAAATCAAAACCCTCCGGTTCACGGGTTCAGATCGGTCCCGCGTGAGCCCAGGGGTATGGATCGATAGAAACAAAAACTATCGATATTTGTCAGTCGGATAAGTAGCTGCATTTGTTGTATTATGAGGTCAGTGATACAGATTTCGGCGGTTAGTGACTTTAAGAGATGCAAAGTGAATGTGTATAGGTGTGCAAATTTTGATTTTTAAAAGCCAAGAATTAAACCAAACTTTCTTCTGATGAATCAAATTCATTTTTGCAAGAGGAGAAATTCATCAAACCTGATTAGAAGGTCATATCGATATCTTTTATTTCTCTAGAGCTAATCAAATGTTTTCAATCGAGGTGTTCACATCTTACGTAGATAGTTCAAATGCTGTGATTCTCTTTTTTTTGGGGGGGGGGCTACCGTGGCTCAGTGGTAAAGCACCCGCCTCATTAACGGGGGTCGTGGGGTCGATCCCCGGCCGAGTCATACCAAAGACTTCTATAACAAGTGTACCTTCACAGACATAATTTTTATGACATTTTATTAGCTTTTGTTTATTGTATTTCTTTACAGGCGGCAAATGATGGTGACTTGTAACCATTTTTTTCTTCACTAACCTTTTAAAAATAAATTGCCATAACTATCCCTACGGTGGTTTCCAGGTATCCCACAGCAGTAACGGATCATCCAGTTTCATAAACTTGTTTTTTTTTGGCCGATTTTGTCTAGACGATTAATAATTCAGCTTACTAAAGAAGTAGTATTGGTTCTTCTTAGTCTTGCTTGAAAGAGATAATGCCTGAGAGAAAAAAATTGCAAAGGGATGTATCCCGTAAACACTAGGTAGTCACAAGTTTAATTATGTAATCCAATAACTCGCTGACAAAGTATGAGAATCAGCTCATTAAGAAAGGTAGTGTATACGGCCACGACTGTGCAGTTCTCAAGAATGTTATCTCTGAATATATATCTATGTAATTGTTTTATGGTTATTATTATTTTTGAGATAATGAGAATTTCGTTGAAATGGATTATGATGTTTGAATATGATTATCATCACTTTTCGTCTCGATTTCTTCACATTGTGCTCGGAATGTGCACAGAGACGTGTGTGTACTGCACTGGTATGTCATATTACCAGTGCGTGCTCAAAACCCGGCCATGTCATGTGACACCCCTCTCCCCCAGCGGCCATCTTAGATTCACTTCGTGGATGATCATAAAATTAGCGCCCTCGACGCACAGTAAAGACTCCCTTGACCTATTAGGAGCTCTCCAACTAGTATAAGGGGAAGTTCCGCACCCTCCAGGGGTGTTTCGCCGTACCCCTCAAACCCGCCACACCCCTTAAGGCTCTTACAAAGACGTTTCTATTAATAGTCTGCCCTCAGTATTTCACGCGCTTTATAAGGGTTAATAGTTAGCTTTGTTGCATTGCTCGGGGAAGATTTGAAAACAATGAATGAATTATGTCAACGCTGTATCGATTGGTTTGATCCCATGCATATTGATAGGCAAGAGCATCAAAAGGTTATGGTCACACAGGGATCAGGGAATTCGTAACTGCATGTCGCTCGGGTGTGGGGCAACTGATAGTAATGTATAGTCCACATTGTAAGAGAGCAACGCACTTTCGTTTCGGGAGAACTCGAAAACAATCAGTAGGCCTACTCGTTTTTAGCGTGTTTTAAAGGACTGTATGGGTTAAAGAATTACTAAAGAAAGCAATCGACAAAATGTCAATAACAATGTCGTATTTGTTGAGTGAACTTCCCCATGGATCACCCTCAACAATTTCATGGTCATTTCATGACGACGGTGGGCTGGCTTAGAGCGCAAAGTAAGCTCCCTTGACCATGACATAATTCCAACCATGGGATAAACAAGAACACTTTCCCTTCATACCATGGTACATTGGGTTTCACATCAGACACAAAACATCACCCGCCTCGTCTTGTTCTTAGGACATAGTCGAATTTGTCTGAATAATGTCAGGGAAATCAGATGAATGTAATGCGGTAGCGTTTGCGCACGCGCATATGTAGTGTTCGAAACGATTGATATTGCTCTCTAGCTAGTACCTTCCACACGTAACACGTTTTGTGTATGTGTGCGGGGGTGGCTGTGTGTGTGTGAGGAAGGGTGTAGTAGTGCGTGTGCTTGTCGTATCTGGTGTTTAACAGTGTATTCCTGTTTTAACAGTGTATATAAGACCACTGATGGGGCACCATTTTTTTTAAAGAAAAGAAGAGTCAATTAACATAGAAAGGTCAGGGCTTTGTCTGATAAAATGTCTTGAAAACCAGGTAGATGTGATGCGGTAGCGCTCTCGCATCAGTCGCATGCGCAAATGAGTGTCCGAATTGATTTATGCTATCACCACTGATGGAGCTAGTCTGCTGTGCAAACCCTTCACTCGAGTAAAGGGTCTGAATGTGAAGCCTACCCATGCCTTGTGTACTGAAGGCCCAAAACAGCAAGTTTTGTATGTGCTAGTCTTTGCGTGGAGACACACTTGTTGATCAAAGTTTCAATCAGGGTCTGTGCCTGCAGACTATGATGGAGCTACCCTCTATGTAATAACATACTCAGTCAATGGTATTTTTCCCCTTTTAAAAGTGTTAACCAAGCACTACTAGCATGACTTAAAGCAAAAGTTTGACATAAGACCATCAGTGCTTCTGGACAATCCTGAATTCAACTGAACCCATGCGTGTCGAAACAATGCATTTATCTTGACAAGCAATGTGCATTCGGGCAAAGTTTGGACCATGGAGCTATTAAAACAGTCTGGACCCAGGCACATTGGTAAATTCGATATCATAACCCCATCTTTATTATGTCTCTGTCACACGCAGGTATTAAACCAACTCCAAACCCAGCGACGGTATGTCATTGGATATTCTTATATACAAAATATCTTTCCGAATTCCCTCAAAAATTAGTTTCCATTAAACATATCTGTACATACTTATTCTACAAGAAATGTTCGAAATATTCATAAAACCACAGTGCAATACTTCTCTCGTCAAACACAGCATATTTTATCGAGGATCAGTTATTTGGAATTCATGCCCTTCTCATATTCAATTAAACCCTTTGGTATCTGTTTTTGATAATGATTAATGATTTACATCTCTTTTGTTTTCCTGTTGATCAACGAGGTCCGTCTGTGAGTGCTGGGGCTGGATTCTGGAGACCTTTAATCTCTCTTTTTCTTATTTCCTTTTCTATTTTAATTTCCCCTATTTCCTTTTAATTTAACTGGTTCATGCTCTAGTTGTTATTTTGATTTTTATATGTTATGCAACTACAAGAATATTTATTAGGAGGCTGCACTCTACAAGCTCCGCTTTTTAGCAGCCTCCTCCATTTCCAACCTGATATGTAATAATCTTGAATATAATTTTTGTACAGGAATACTTGAAATAATAATAATAATACTAATAATGATAATAATAATAATAATATAGCATTTATGAGGCGCCGATTATCTAGTTGTCTATTCAATGACGCACTATATATCACCCCTGCTTTGACTCCAGCTGCTAAAAGCGTTTGGTGCATTCAAGGAATAGAGAACCGAAGTGATGACGTCACAACAAACTTTTTTTTGCATTTCAGTGTTTTTGATACCATATTTTGGATGAGCATGATGAAACACCCCCACTTGCAAAATTTGATGGGAATCGGTCCATGGGGGCCTTATATATGACAACATGAATACATAATTAGCTCCAATGAAGTCAATGTATTACTGGCCTGGTTCCTAATTTAGAAACAGGCCAATACATTGACTTCGATGGGGCTAATTGTTATTATGTATTCATGAGGTCATATATTGGGGCCCCATGGACCGATTCCCATCAAATTTGGGTTGTGGGGGTATTATTTTTTACCAAAATATGGTATAAAAAACGCTCGCATGCAAAAAGGGAAAATTGATGACGTCACACTTCGGTACTCTATCAATCATGTCGGGTACCCATTCACCTCACCTGGGTTGAGTGTAACACAATGTGGGTGAATTTCTTGCTGAAGGAAAACACGCAATGACTAAGAATCGAACCCACGTCTCTCTTCTTGAAAGACGAGAGTCGTAATCACTAACCCACGGCGCCCCCACAAATTTTTTTTTTTTTAATGTAATACAAAACATTTCTATTATCAAATTCTTAGATTTATTCTTCTTCATCCCATCCGGTTTAGGTTTTTTTTTGTAGGGGAAGTAACCTGTAATTTTGATTTAATGTCTAAGTTTTTTTGTTTTCTTTTACGGGTTGGCCTATCACAAGGTATTTTCCTTTTCGGCAGTTTCTCTCTTTTTTCTTTAACTTTTTGCACACTGAATTATCTTTTTGGGAATAATAATGACAATTGTTTTCATGTTATCTCCTTTGAATCAAGATTTTCATTTTTAAACATTGATACTGATGATTATTATATAGATTTTGTCCAGGAGGTTTTGCCATTTATTAGCTTCTCTAAGATGAAGTAAAGGGGAGAAAACTAATTAATACGATTGTTGAAATTAATTTATGAATGTGCAAAAATTGCAACATCAGCGTGCAAGGGGTTAATATGAATTGATGAGCAACTGTTATTTATACACTTTATTCATTGTCTTTTTTATGTATTTTTCATTTTTTTTATCTCATCTCTTGAGGGGAGATATATGAAACTGAAACCGAAAAGGCCAATGTCGACCTAGAGTCGGTTGCGTTGATGTGAGCTGACCCTCTGATTCTCAGAATGGTACCTCTGTGATAGGGTTGTACATTTCTCGAAGTCAGTCCTCCAAACGTAGAAAATGAGTATCAGTTAATTTCATGTTTTGTTTCAAGGTAAGAAAACCTTAACAGATATATTTTTTCTCGAAATAAGAGGAAAAGGTTATAGTGTTAACCCCACAATTTCATAATTCCCTATATCAAACTTTCTTTAAATACTACCCTAGTCACACTAGAGGCGGAATGAGCCGGAATGCCGTCGGAATGAAAATTCTTGGCACATTCCTGGATATTCGAAGTGCATTATAAAAATTCTGACTGCATTCTGAGTGCATTCCAAATATTCGGGTCCGTTCTTGTGTCCGGCCCGAATGTTTTGCTTATGCTCAAAACTTTCGAGGTGCATTCGAACTGGAAAATATCGAACGGAATTCAGAGTGCAGTCCAACAGCACTCTGACTGCATTCCAAATATTCAACAGCATTCGAAACATTCCGATCGCATTCATGGGATAATCTAATCGCATAAAAGCACGGCTAGCTGTTGCTGCAACGTCAGTCAGCACTGCATGAGGAGTCACTGAGGAGCATTGAGGTCATCGAACGGCATTTTTACAAATTTAGATCAATTCGAAATTCCCTCCCGAATGTGGCTCGACTTTTGAAAAATTTCAATTCCGGCTGGTTCTGTTTAAATCCTGCTGATTCCGAATAAGTGTGACGGGGGCTTACTTCACCCACCCATTCTTTTCTAATTAAATATAGATATGGTTTTGCTTTTAAAAAAAAAAGAATAGAAAAAGAATATCATTTTTCTCATAGCAGTTTGTGTAAAATAACAAAAATTGATTTGAATACAAGGAGAAATTCCAACTACCACAACACTGAAAATTTCATCAAAGTCGGATGTAAAATAAAAAAGTTATGATATTTTAAAATTTTGTTTCATTTTACAAAACAGTTATATGCACATTTTGGTCGGTATGCAAATGAGAATACTGATGACGTCACCCACTCTTTATCTCTTTTGTATTCTTATTATATGAAATATGAAAAATTCTATTTTTTTTCCTCATTGTCATGTGAAACAATTTTTTTTATGTTTAGTCAAGTTTGGTCTTATTGTGAAATCTGTAAAAAAAAATGATATATTGTATAATTCAAACAATAAAAAACAAAAGAAATAGTGAGTGAGGCACATCATCAAATCTCTCATTTGCATATCACTGAGTTGTGCGTATAAATGTTTTGTGAAAAGAAGCAAAACTTTAAAAAAGTATTAACTTTCTCATTTTACATCCGATTTTCATGAAGGTTTCAGCGTTAAGCTTGTTTGATTATTCTCTATCGATTCAAATCAACAATTTTCTGGGGGTAGACTGGGCTTTTTTTAAACGGGCTTGTAAAAGTAAATAAAAATCAGATTTCCTTCTTTTATAATAAGAAAAGTAGAGATTCTGGAAATTGTTCTATGCCAGTTTATTTCAACGATCTACAGAGAGATATGACCGAATGCCAACTTTAGAACGATCTGTACTTTACGGAATTACCTTCGGTCATTCTCAAAGACAAAGCTGTCATGGCTGTAGGGTATATGTTTTAAAATAGAACCATCGTCATAATGCTAATGGTAGTTGCCCTCCTTTTCTATTCATAAACTAAATCGAAACACGCAGCATTGAGTAACAATCTATAGATTTGTCTGCTCATGGAAAGTTCCATAGATGACTGAGATCGACACAGGAACCGACAAAGGGGTTGCTATGGGGGAGGTAGTCTGCTGTGGAAACCCTTCACTCGAGTTAAGGGTCTGAATTACAGCCTATTCATGCCTTGTGTACTGAAGGCCCTCTCGCTGAATTGAAACGGCAAGTTTTGTATGTGCTAGTCTTTGTGTGGAGACACATTAAGACTGCATGATCAAAGTTTCAATCAGGGTCTGTGCCTGCAGACTAGGGGAAGGGGCGACCACCCCCTAGAATTTTGCAACATGTTCAAATAGTGACAAAAAATGAAAGAAGAGAATTGGAGAAAAAAAGAGGAAGGACATGATAAAAAAGGAGATTATCAAAGAAAGAGACCCGAATGTTTAACCTTTATTAACACTATGATTCAATTAAGAAAAAAGTGACGTCACCTTGAGGTCACCGTTCGCCCCCTCATCCCCAAAATACCCCGGCGTTGCCCCCGGACAGAAATGTTTCTTTTTTCACCTCTGACTGGTAATGATACCTAGAGTCTATAAAATTACGTAGCCTTTCCTCTCTTCATTCAATTTATTGTTCCACGTTCTTTCATTCCTTTATTTATTTTTTCCGTTTTATTCTAAATGATATGATACCCCATCCCAACCATGCCAATGTCCCTAATGCTCCCCAATTTTACTTTGCTGTGCGAACCCTTCACTCGAGTTTAGGGTCTGAATGTGCAGCCTACCCATGCCTTTTGTACTGGAGGCCCTCTCGCTGCATTGAAACAACAGTTTTTGTATGATTGTGCCAGTCTTTGCGTGCAGACATACTTGTTGATCAAATTTTTAATCAGGGTCTGTGCCTGCCGACTGCCCCAATTCGTTGGCCATTTCCTCTCACTTCTCACCCGTCGATTGAGCCGTTGCACTCCAGGTGATAGCTGCTAGTACCCTAAATACATGCTTATTGTCTTGCGAAGCCTAGAGTTGTACTGGGACCAACATTGTTTGAATAAAACCGAGAAAGTTAACTATTGTTTGGTAGACATGGAGCACTGTTTCGCTCTATCTTTCCATTCTATTCTTTTTTTCTCTCTCTTCTATTTGTCTTTTTTTTTCTTATTTTGTTCCTCCTCACCCCCTTTCTGTTTTCCTTGTTTTTTATTTTCTTTTCTTTCGTTTCTTTCTTATTTTCTTCCTCTTGTTTTTTCTCCTTCTTATTCGTCTTCTCCTCCTCCTCCTCCTCCTCCTCCCCCTCCTTCTCCTCCTTCTTCTTCTTCTTCCCCTTCTTCTTCTTCTTTTTCTCCTCTTTCTTCTTCATCTTCTTCTCCTTCTTCTTCTTTTTCTTCTTCTTCAGTTCTTCCCTTCTCCTTCTGCTTCTTCTTCTTTTTTTTTTCTTCTTCTTCTTCTTCTTCTTCTCCTCTTCCCCATTTCCCTTTTTCTTCTTTATCGATAATAATGTCCTTTTTCCTTGAATTCATTATCTCCATCATCTTATTTTAATTCGTTTTTTTTTCCTCTAAAACCCTTCTTTCATTATGTTTCCTGAAATCATAATCTCTCATTTGCTGTCTTTATTTCTCTACTCAATTAATTCTCTATTTTTTTCCTATACATTGCAGGGTTTTCTGTTTTCCTTTTATGTTATTTTTACATTTCCATCAATATTCACACTTTATATACTTTGAAATATCGATTCTATCGTGATGATTGTAACTTCTCAGAATTTCGCCAACGCAAAGCACTTTCAAATATTGACTTTTTAGTTTAAAGATTTCACTTTTGCAAACGATTAAGATTTGAGTGACAGCTCATGAAGAATATGCAATTAAGACAGGAATATTCGACATGTTTCAAGGAATATATCAATTTCAGCGAATATATATGTATGTATGTGGATATATATATGTATACATATACATGTATATATATATATGTATACATATACATATATATATATATTTCAGCGAATAATTTTCTGAGTAATTTTTTTTACGAGAATGGAACAAATGATCAATCAAGCAGGGTGGTGTAGACAGACAAAATATCTTGAGTTAGATTTCGTTTTATCATTTGCCAAAGAGAACTTTCTAGAAGATATATATACTATACATAACTCGTATTGCATCATTCAAAATCTAAATATTCTAATTAATGTTGAATACAACATTTGACAACAAAGAGTTCCTATTTTCGGATTATAGTAAAATTGCGACCATAGCTTCGAGTTTTTTTTTATGAAAGTCAATGAAAATTGTGTTCACACAGGCTCCTATTGTCGACTCAAACTTGTAAATACTACACATTTCTTTAGCAAAATTGGTGCATTCAGCGAACATGGATTTCTCAACCAAGCCCGTGTAATGACGCGGTGCTGTACTACTTACACATGCGCAGTAAGGCTGATTTACGTCATCTCGGAAGAGTCGGCGTTAGGGATGGGAAATATACATAGGGGAAAGGGGGAAGGAAAAGAAATCCAAATATTCTTACTTTTGTATTCTTGATCAAGAACAGATTTCAATTGGGCGGTGACGGAAAGAAACATCATGGGGAATCAGAGGCGTGAAAAAGGGTCAGAAACCGTAGACATTTCGGTCAGCGGCCATCAATAGCTCCAAAAACCTGAATTAAAGGGATGGTCCGGGCTGAAAGTATTTATAGCTTAACAAATAGAGTAGAATTCACTGAGCAAAATGCCGACAATTTCATCAAAATCGGATAACAAATAACAAAGTTATTGAATTTTAAAGTTTAGCAATATTTTGTGAAAACAGTCGTCATGAATATTCATTAGGTGGGCTGATGATGTCACATCTCCACTTGTTCTTTTGTATTTTATTATATGAAATTAGGTTTATTCAAATTTTTTCCTCCAAGAACTAGAAAAATTGAATTGACAATTGATTTAGTGCATTAGATATTTATTGCTGCAACTTATTTCATTATAAAAGAGACATATTATTCACGCAAGTATGAAATAATGAAAAAATATGATTTTATGTAATAACATAAGAAAACGGAAAGTGGAGATGTGACATCATCAGCCCATCTAATGAATATTCATGACGACTGTTTTCACAAAATATTGCTAAACTTTAAACTTCAATAACTTTATTATTTGTTATCCGATTTTGATGAAATTTTCAGCATTTTGCTCAGTGAATTCTACTCTATGTATTAAGATATGAATATTTTCAGCCCGGACCATCCCTTTAAGATACTGTTCACACTGATCAAATATGACAACCACAAGCCATGAACGCATATGTAGAGCACAACTCCGAGACTTTTATTGCAATGTCAATCATGCATCCCAAGCCGTGTGAACGCGTTGCAACATTGCACAAAGAACCCTTTTTTACAACTGCCAGATCATTTCTCAGCAAATCAGAAATAGGAGTGAAATTGACACGAGTTATCGCGGTCATCTTGCATTCTTAATCAAAAGAAAAATTGTGAACAAGGATCTGCCCTTAGGGTTAAAGGACATCCGCCCTCTTTCTTCTTTCTTACTCGTTGTTTCACTGTTTTCTTACTTTCCTTCTTATATATATTTCGCATCTCTGGCCCTTTCCAATGGAAGATAGTAATTAAAATAATGAAAACAGAGCAGGTCATGTTCTCGTCAAAATCAGTCTCGATAAACTTATCTAAAAAGGTCTATGTCCTCAGGGGCGGCGATCCTGGGGGCACAGTGCCCCCCCCCCCCCCCACACACACACTTTTAAAGCACTGAAAAGGTGCACTTTTTTACGCATGAAAAATGCTCCCTCACGAACGTGTATTGTACCTCTTTCACCTGAAGAGAACCCGTTGTACATGTAGGTGTTACTAAGTGCCCTTTCTCTTATGAGGACACGTTTTAGGTGTTACCAAGTGCCCTTTCTTGTATAAGTGCATTTTTTCCCCAGAAATGTCCCCTGTCGAACGTGTTATATGCCATTAACTCCTGAGAAGGACCCGTTTTTGTGTTAGCAAGTGCCAAAAAAGCCCCCTCACGAATGTGTTATGTGCCCCTTCCACCTTAGAAGTCCTTTTCATGTGTGAGCAAGTGCCCCCTTGCCTTCTTGTAAATTCCATTTCTAGAAACAGTGCCCCTTTTACCCAAGAAAAGTGCCCCTCACGAACGTGTTCTCTGCCCCTTGAGAAGAACCCATATAGGCTGTTAGCAAGTGCCCCTATGCCTTCTCATAGGTGCCCTTTCTCGTATCAGTGCCCCTTTTTACCTAAGAAAAGTGCCCCTCACGAACATGTTCTGTGCCTTATTCACAGACCTGAGAATGACCCATTTTATGTGTTGTGCCTCTTTAAAACAAGAAAACAATATTCTTAATTTTATATGTTACTATACTTGTAAGAATAAAATTTTCATGAGTCATGTGAGTGGGGTAGATATGTAGTGGCATACAGATTGAGGGCTTGTGAGGCTCTTGCCTCCCCCCCCCCAAAAAAAAAAAAAAAATCACGACCAAGAAAAAGAAAGAGAAAGGGAAAGAGAGAAGGGTGAAATATTACACTATTCACTGAATATTATGTAAAAAAATAGACTTTCCGTTATAAAAAATGTCAAAATTTTTGCTCGCTTGCTTCGCTCGCTCACAACTTCTTATAAATTTTACGTGATACGACATATCTTGCCCCTTCAGAATGTTCGGTTTATTACGCCACTATTGATATTTTTTTCTTTGTTTTAAGTGCCCTTGTCGAAAGAAAAGGTCCCCCTTTTCCCTGCCCCCCCCCCCCCACTTTCAAATTCGCTCCGCCGCCCCTGGTGGTCCTGTTGTGATTTTGTGGGTATAAAAGGATGTGGCAAAACTCGCATGACGCGACACGTTTTCATTATTTCATCTGTTATTTGTTTCGTTCATTACGAATTAAATATTAATGATTTTATTTTTTTCTTTTTTGCCCGTTCGTGTCCTAGTTATTACGTTGTCGTGTTTTCTTCCATGAATGTATTGTCGTCGTAAGAGAATTCCGTAATTTATGAACATTCTCTCTGTTGTTGTGAGCGCAACTAAATAAATGCACCTGTAAATTTCGTGTTATTTTTTTATAGCGCGTCAACTTGATAACAAAATCAATGAATCCAATATCGACATCTTAAGAACTCATAAATGACAATTCTATCTATTTAGATGACTGATTGTACCAGCGTAATGAAAATAATATCGATAATAGGAATATTCAATATTTACATTTAAAGTTTGATGTATTTCATAATTGTTGGAGTTATATTCGAACATTATCAGTACGATTAGGACTCTTAATGTTATATATAGATTATATTCGATGACGGTGATCTGCAGTATTTATATTGCGCTGTACTTTAAATTAATAAGGCGAATGCCCATCCAATTTGACATTAGCTAACAGTAAGCATGGTAAGATAATGATAATTACAATGATGATAACACTTATAAGTATACGGCAATAACGACATTGAAGATAATAATGATGATTATAATTGTGATAATGGTGACGATATGGATTATCTTCGTGTAATGTTTGTTTAATTGTTAGAATCGCTACGTTGTGAGAAAGTCAATGTTACCATTGAAACAGTAATTGTTTTTCTTTAAACATGAATGTTGTATGCTTCCTTTAGTCACTATTAGTTACAATTCATCAGCCGTCTTTACTTAAGAGGTGGTAGAAAAAATAACACTGGGATGCATCAGAAATTTCAGAGACTTCAAGGATGAAAATGCAATGAAAATTAATGGTATCAAAAGTTGGGTAACAATCAGATCCCTAACTGCTCAATAATTTATCATTCATTTATTGTACTTAATAACAAATCCCAAACGGCATTATTCAAAAGTCGTGACGTCATTATATGGCCGGTGTGCAAGCGAAGCTATTATATTTAAATTTTGCAGGTTTTCGGTGCATAAGCACTTCCCAGCTGAATCGCGGAACAAGCAATTAACGTAATTAATGAGACAGAGTCAACACACGACCTACGCCTTTTAACGCTAATTTAAAAACATTTATGATTTTTATATATTTCATATTCTCCCTCTCTCTCCTTCCAATCCCTCTCTCTCTCCCCCTCACCCCCCCCCCCTCTCTATCTCTCTCTCTCCTTTTCTCTGTTTTTTTTTTTTTCTCTCTCTCTGTCTATACTAATATTCTGAACTTTGTCGAAAGTTGCGTAGCATACGCCATTTTCTGTGTGCTAGAGTGGTAGGGACCAAGACGCGCTATAGCATCCCGTTTTTTCTTCTTTTTCTTTTTTACATTAATATTTTATCCTGCACTTAACACAAAGGCGATAACCAAGCTGCTTTTTGTTGATTTATTTTGTAATGCGTCATTTACAACAGAAATTATCAATTAAACCGCCAACTAAATACAACTTTTCTCCGTTTTCTCCCATACATCACTCTAAAATAAATTAGACGAAATTAAACGAAATTTGAATACGTAACACTAAGGACTGCATTCAAACTTGTCATGAAAGGTTTACTCGTAAAATCAAGCATAGGATTTCGTAAAGATGCGCTTCATGTAACATCCCCTACCCATGTATACAGCGCTTTGTGTTAAAGGTGTTTGGGACAAGTACAAGCGCTCACAGCTTTTCGATTTTGATGTTTACGAACGGGTCGGCAACAAATTTTGTCGGCTTATAACGCATCTCCAAATAGCCTAGTCTATTTTCCCTTCTACAACTGAACAATGAATATCTGGAGCAGTCGGCAAGATTTAAACGAGGATAAATTGTTGTTTTTGCTTCCGAATTATTTCATTGAGGGTGTTATTATCAATGCCCAAAGGTCAATTTTGATCCATTTCAGTTATGGTATCTTCGAATGCTCTTCTTTTTGCGACCTTGGTCATATATTTCAGTGACACCAGGTAAGATACGTCGTGTAGTGTAAACGTTGAGCGCAGCTTTTTTTTCATTTCCTTAAAAAAAAAAGAATACAAAGGTACCAAAATGACACGTCATGTCGATAACATATTAAAGTCATGTGAATGCTGATATTTCTTCTTTGTTTGATTTTTTTTGTTTGCTTTGTTTGGATATGTGACAAAAATATTGAAAATATGAAACACTCTTATAAAGAGCCCTATAATTGTTATTATTATTATTAGTAGTAGTAGTAGTAGTAGTAGTAGTAGTAGTAGAAGTAGTAGTAGTAGTAGTAGTATAATTATTATTATTTTTATCATTATTATTATTATTATCATTTTCATTTTGCGGAAATAAAGGGGTCCATAAAAATATCCCATGTCAGCAATTCGAGAAACAGGAAAACAATTTTAAAAAGAAATAAATGTAGGTGAAATAAGCCAAGACAGTTGTGATTCAGCTTTCTGCAACGTTGAACAACAAAGCCGAATTTCGACTAACTGTCCACATTATGTGGTGGCGCTCTCGAGTGTGCATTCCAGTCACGTGGTTAAACTGACTCCGGATTCGCACGTGCGAGATATTAAAGCGCCCTGATTCATATTAATCTCCAAGAAGTAAAATTATTATCATAATAAAATGAAATAGGCCCTTTAGAATGGTGAAATATATCCACACTAGGAATTTTCTGAACCCTAAATTAAGTCTTGTACCAACCTTTTGGGGTGTTATCGTGCACCCTAAGAGGCAAAAGATGCACAATGCACCTTTTAATCATTTCCACCAAGAAATGCTCGTTTGCACCCTAAAATGTGCAAATTTGAACATTAAAGGTGCATAATACTTTACATTGATTATTACATGGTTAATTTCTGCACCCTTAAAGGTGCACTCAGGGAACATAATTGCACTCACTAGCGCCCCATGGGTGCTGCTATTGTTGTCCCAAACACTAGAGTTCAACTTTGAACTCCTATTGTGTATTAATGATAAAAGCCTGTTGTTGCCTTGTGAGTGACAGTTGTCTTTTAATTAATGCATGTTCACTCATGCGTGAGTAAAAGGATCAATTAGATTTTATTTGTGTGTGTGGGTGGGTGTGTGTGTGTAGCCAATGTGTTTAGAAAGATCCCTGGGGGCCGTTTCATAAAGCTGTTCGTAAGTTAAGAGCGACTTTAAAAACGACTGTGATCATTTCTTACGCGCTAAACCAACGCCTATGGTGTATACCATTTACCAAAAGAAAGGATCACCAGTCATTCTTAAAGACGTTCTCATCTTACGAACAGCTTTATGAAACACCCACCTGGGGCCGTTTCATAAAGCTGTTCGTAAGTTTCGAGCAACTTTACGGACGATTGGTGATCCTTTCTTCGGGTAAATAATCACTGCGAATTCCATATAGAGATATGGCAAATTCTCACTGGTGCTGACTTAGCATCTGAAAAAAGGATCACCAGTCGCTCGTAACTTACGAACAGCCCCTGCCATATCATTTGAGAAAAAAAAAACATTTCATTGAAAATGTATTTTTGAAAAAAGGGTCATAATATTTTTTTATGGGGGGTTAGATTAATTGTTGTGTGCACCTGAAGGTATTAAGTTGGATATATTATACTATTAAAACAAAACTGCTTTACCAGTACATTTCCATGGCGTAAACAGGGGGAGGGGCAGGGGGATAAAGTAATGCGATGGTCGCGTTTCTAGCTTCTACTCGCTGTACCTCAGACAGGTACAAGAGCCAACGCTTTCATATTTCAAAGTCGCAATGAAACCACCGCCTTCGCAATAATCAATAACGTCGACTCTTTCTATCTCGGATAAATCTTCAGAAAATCTCTTTAGATTCATATCACACTACGAGATATGGGGCCTTGGCAATGTTAGCATCGCACTTCCGAAGCGATTTCATTGAGTTTTACAACCATGCTACAGCTACACTAAGTATATCGATACAGATCGTCCGATCGTGTATCATTAAAGCTCAAGTCCACCCCAGAAAAATGTTGATTTGTATCAATTGAGAAAAATCTTACTAGCATAACGCGGAAAATTTCTTCAAAATTGGATGTAAAAGAAGAAAATTATGATATTTTCGCTTATTTTTCAAAAAACAGTGATATGCACAACTCAGTGACATGCAAATGAGACAGTCAATGATGTCCCTCACTCATTTTTTCTTTTGTTTTTTTATTGTTTGAATTATACAATATTTCATTTTTACAGATTTGACAATACGGACCAACTTGATTGAACTGTATAGTTTTAAACAATGCTAATTCCACATGTTCATGGAGGAATTAATCGTTGTTTCACTTGACAATGAGGAGAAAATTTGAATATTTCATATTTCTCACAATAAAGTACAAAAGAAATAGTGAGTGGATGACGTCACCAGTCTCCTCATTTGCATACCGACCAGGATGTGCATATAACTGTTTTGTGAATTTAAGCAAAATTTTCTTATTTTATATCCGATTTTGATGAAATTTTCAGTGCTATGCTTGTTGGATTTTCCCCTTTTTTTTAATCAACTTTTTGTTGGGGTGAACTTGTCCTTTAAAAATGACTTTATAGTTTTTGATTGGTCTGGAAGCGGTATCGGGAGTGAGACCGTCATGCCCGTATAATAAAACCGGTAAAACGAGGAAGCCGCGAGCATCATCCATGTATCCACTCGCTCTGTGCTTTGTCGTGTTATATTTTTGTCGAGTGGTTATTCCTTTTTTCGTGTTCTTTTTGTTTAATGTTTTGTTTTGTTTTTTGCTCGTTTTTTTAATATGGATTTACATTATAGTGGCATTCAACCCCATGAAATAAGGCTGTGAATTTAAATTATTCCTTTGAGGTTGGTGTTTTCAATGGTTTTTACGGGAAAAGATTCGCAGCCACAGTTTTCTCTTCTTCCTGGAATAAAAGAAAATATAATTATAATAATTATTCGACTTTTAAACAGGTATGGCGCTCGACAATAATTGTAAACTTTAAAGGGGAGGTTCACCGTGAAGAAAAATTTGTTGTAAAAATATCAGAAAAAAAGTATTGGTGGAAGTTTGAGGAAAATCCATCAAAGATTAAGAAAGTTATTAAAATTTTAACGTTTGGATTTGTGACGTCATACACGAGCAACTGCCCCATATGTTATATTGAATTGAATTGAATTTATTTTCATACTTCACAAGATAATAACACTATACAATAAATTCATTTGATTACATACAATATACAACAGATAATGGCAGTAGATAAAGTGAAATATGAAGGAACCTGCATAAAAAGCAGAGCTTGTAATGTCTGCAGGTTCCTTAAGTAATTATGAAATTAGTAATCAAGGAGATCGGACACTAATAAAATTTTATAATATGAAATGCATAGTTTTCAATGAAGTGCATAGATTTCAATCTTTCAATGGTTCGTGAACGGGAACGGGTACAGGAACGGGTGTGAAATTATTTGTCTATTAAGAAACTGCAGGTATCTGGGTATAGAGTAAAAAACCTTTTACAATTTTCTTAGAAAATGACATTTCAATGATTTTACCATACGATATATAGGAAAGCTGCTCTCATGACGTCACAAATCAATAATTGAAATTCTGATAACTTTTCTATTCTTAGATTTTTTATTCAAACCTTTGGCACTATTTTTTTTATTGTTCTGCTATATTTACAATAAACGTTTTGTCAGGGTGAACTTCCCGTTTAATCAAAGACGCTCAAAACGACGATAAAATATTTGTAAGAATACAATTTCAAATGATTTTTTTTTGGGGGGGTGAAATGATGCTTGTTTATAATTGATCCCATTTTAGATCATTTTTCATTCAGATGACGTGGTGCTTCAAATTATAATGCTCAAGACGGACTTTCTTTGAAATAATGGACATTGCAACGTCTCGATCAATTATTTTTAATCATTGTCGCCTCCGTCCGCTATTTCCATTCTCTGTTGCAGTAAAAGCTGCCAGTCTTCCCTTTCTTATTCTTTTTTTAAATACTTTTTTGCGTTTCATTCTTTAAAAAAAAATTGTGCCGTCGTAGGTCGGTCAATGACAGCAAAGATTCATTAGTCTTGTCGGTTATTTTGATTTTTCACCTGCATTCATTTGAAACATCAAGATAGAATATATCTAATTTCTCTCCCGGTGCCCACCCCCCTTCTCTCCCCCCCCCCCCCCCCCCCTCACACACACACATACTCTCTCTCTCTTACACACACACTCTCTCTCTCTCTCTATCTTTCTCTTCGTCTATCTCTTGCTCTTTCACTTTCTCATCATCTCTCTAAATCTTCTACTTCCCTTTATCCTATATTTTTCTAATATCTATCTATATACGTATTCATCCATCTTCATTTATCCATTCATATATCTATTTATCTATCTGTCTCTTTACCTATCGTTCTGTCTATCAATATCTCTATATATCTCACTATCTCTCTGTTTATCAATTTGTTTAATTATCTGTCCATAGGTCTGTCCGTCTTTCCGTCTATATTTTCTTCAATCTCCCGCTACGATTGCCTTTCTATCTATCTGATTGTCAGTCTGTTTCTCTAATTTTGTACGACTGGGAGTTGAATATAATTCGGGATATAAAACTCCCCTTCCGGATAAAACCTACCCCCCCCCCCCCCCCCCGACTTAAACATTACTCTTTAAAGGAGAATGAAACTCTTGGAGCAAGTTAGCTTTTGTGAAAGCAGAAAAATCAAAGAATAAGATCAACAAAACTTTGAGTAAAATAGGACTAGCAATAAAAGAGTTATGAGCATTTGAATGTCGAGATCACTAATGCTATGGAGATCCTCCGATTGGCAATGCGACCAAGATCTGTGATGTCACACACGTACAACTCTCCCATTCGGACACTGAAAATATACCCCAAAACATCTCTTTTTGCTCATTCTAATCATATGACAAACGATTCATCAATGATATAATGTTGTGAAACCTCTGTACTTGTCATCTCATAAAGAAAACACCTAACCTTGTGATAGACTCTATAAAAGTGAGAATATAAGTGAAATAAGTACTAAAGTAATGAGGGAGTTGTACGTGTGTGATATCACAGATCTTGGTCGCATTGCCGATGGGAGGATCTACATGGCACTAATGATCTCAATATTCAAATGCTCATAACTTTCTTATTATTCATTCAATCTTCCTCAAATTTTTTACAATATGTTTCTTTGATTTTTCTCTTTGATATGGATTCAGCTAGTTTCAAGGGTTTCATTCTCCTTTAACGTTTGACCCCCAAAATGCATTCTCGTCCATAGTTTTGCACACATCTCACCAAACTTCCCCAGGGTTTATAGAAAATAACAAGGAAAAAAAATCCCCGGGGCCGGTTGCAAATAGTCTGCAGGCACAGACTCATGTTTGACACTTCAGCCAATAACAGGTCTAGAGAGAAGACTAAAGCCAGCCACAGCATGCACTGGTGGATCCAGGGGGGGCAAAGCCGGCCCGTGCCCCCCCCCCCCCCCACCTTTAGAGGCACAATTGAAATTTGTAATGTAAAAATGCCGTTAAAACAATTATTTCGTGGACGAAATATCCTTAATTTTTGGTTACCCCCCCTCCTTTTTTTTTTGCTTGTCAATTTTTTCCTCGAAAAAATGTGCCCCCCCCCCCCTTGTAAAATCCTGGATCCGCCCCTGAGCCACATTACATGGCGAATCTAGTCTCACTAATTCAGTATGAACTATGCAAATAAATTTTGCGAACACCAACGGTCTGTGCATGCTTGCTGACTAGGTTGCAAAATGTTTTTTAGAAAATCAAACGGTATTCCCGAATTCGCGTCTTGATTGGCTGAAATTAAAAATATACATTTGATTTGATGGCATCAATTTAACATTTCATCATCTCCTGAATAAAGACCCAGATTAATATTGTAGTAAATCCATAGCTTTTCATTATTTTAAACAAGGCAATGAATAATACAAATTTAGTTTTTTTCGACTTCCACTTTTCAAGAGCAACGTAAAAATTCGAGCATGTGTTAATACTCAAGCGACATTTTTAAATAAATGTGTGATAATTTTACGAAATCGGGTTGAACCAAGCGGAGCATGACTGAAACCGGAAAAGATGAATAAATTCTGAAAGTCAATTGACAAAGATGAATATGATGTCTTGGGCAAGAATATAACGCTATTTTCCAAACATGACACAATAAACAAGTGAATTTTATTTAACAGCGTATGGGCTCAATCTCGCCCTACACGTTGAAAGACAACAACAAACCACTTTCTCAATTAAAACATTAAAAAACGCGGGTATTTAACAAAGAATACGGGGCAGTGCGGAAAAGGGGTCTCAAATAACCCCAAATTACATCAAGTAAAATATTTTCGCCACAATTCGATCAGCTTTCAGTGAAATCAAAACATGGACTCGGCAATCAGTTCGCACCGATACGGGCAAGTGGGCACGCTTCTCTTCGATTTCATTGTGCGTAATTACCGCACTCTAATGAGCGTCGTTTGAAACACTCGTAAATCGGGTATCGTCTTGCTTTAGAATAATGAAACCTAATCTCTCTTGCCGACAACGGTACTTGGTATGAAATTATATCATGATAATGCTAAGTTAATTCTTTATTTCTGTCAGAACGAAGGCTTTTTTTAAACAGATTAATATAAAGACTTGAGTTTCTAGGCTTCTCGTTGGATGGGGATGTGGGTTGCTCGAAGTCGAAAGAATTGTGTTTACGCATTCGCACAGATATAGAGGGCGTTTTCCCGCTTTTTTATTTTTTTTAAGATGTAAAACCGGACAACTATGATAATAAACATCAGCGCTTTACTGTTCAATCTAAACAGAAACAAAAAAATGTGTAAATGTCATTACATCATTACACGTACTGATAGCTAAAGGGCATTCGACTGTACATTCAAAGGACCTAGAATCAGCGTGAATATTAACGAAAGTGTTTAGAACAAGGCATATAGATATGACTATGTTTGGCATCAATGTGAGTGCAAATTCGAGTAAATAAACTTAAAACCTTCATTTTAAGCCCGACAACGACTGAATATTAAAAAATGTAAAATTCACAAAAATATAAATTATCAAATTCAAGTAATTTCAATGAAAATCTGTAGTTATCTTCATTAAGCGTTGCCCTTCAGTCAATGCGCATGCGTTTGATTCACGTACGTGCATGTTTAGTGCAACGCACTTTTACTAAATATAGTAGGATGAGGGTGGGGCGTCCGGACACTTTAAAATTTCGAAGCCTTCTTCATGGCTTTGGATAACAAAATAATATAAATTCAATAGTTGTAATAGTCTTCAGTTTTGTTCTCTGTAATATCGTCTAACAGTTTACACTAAAATTGATGGAACTTTTCTCATTAACTTTATTAAATGGCTATTCAAAATCGATTGTCCGGACACACACCAACTGGGTATACATGTTGCGACATTCTTTGCGTATACTCCAAAATAGTTTATAAACTTGAAAGATCAGACGACATTTTTTCCTCGTTTTATGGCAATTGTTTGATCATTTCGCAAATCAAGCAGCAACATTCATAATATGTAACATCAGCACTATCACATGTATCAGTTGTAGGAAATTTTTAATAACAGTAGACCATTATAACCATGACATGAGTACCGTCACCGTCATCATCATCATTATCATCATCATCACATCTTCCACCTTCTCCATTCTCACAGCCACCATTATGGTGATCATTATCGTTACTACCACCACCATCGTCGTCACCACTACCATCACCATCATCACCACCATCATATCTGCCACCACCATCATCACCACTACCACCGCCACCATCACCAATACCACCACCACTATTATCATCACCATTATCATCAGCATTAATACCACCATACCACCATCATCATCAATCATCATCATCAATACCACCACCATCATCATCATTATCAATACAACTACCATCATCATCACCAGTACCACCACCACCACCACCACCACCATCATTATCATCATCACCGTCATCATCATCATCATCATTAATCCCACCACCATCATCATTAATACCACCATCATCATCATCATTAATCCCACCACCACCACCATCATCATCATTAATACCACCACCACCACCATCATTATCATCATCACCGTCATCATCATCATCATCATTAATCCCACCACCATCATCATTAATACCACCATCATCATCATCATTAATCCCACCACCACCACCATCATCATCATTAATACCACCACCACCACCATCATTATCATCATCACCGTCATCATCATCATCATCATTAATACCACCACCACCACCATCATCATCATCGATACCACCACTACTATGAAAATTATAGTTAGCATCATCACCGTGAAGACTATGGATTATAATGGATGAAACCATCTGGATCGAAACTCGGAATGGTTTGTTGACTGTCAATATCAATGTCAATAAGGCAAGGGGTCAGCCACTTTCTTTGGAAAAGATTGAAGTATTGGCGTAATAAGCCAAAACTTTTGAGGCGGCTCGAAGTAGCGTATCACGTAAAATCAATAAAAAGTTGTGAGCGAGCGAAGAAAATTTCGACATTTCTATGACAAATATCAAAGTTTGTGACAGATTTTGACATAATATTCACAAAATAATATCATATTTAACCCTGATCCCTTTCCTTTTTTCTTCTTTTTTAAAATCTTGGTCATGAAAAATTGGGGTGGGGGGCAAGAACCCCTCCCCCCTCCCCATTTGTATGCCAGTTGATTTAAGTATAATAAAACAACGTATACATTGTATGTCTGTCTACCTCACACACACACACACACTCTCTCTCTCCTCAATTTGAAACAGCATCTTTTCCGTCAAGGGGATATTCCTTACCAGACCCTCTCTCATTAACCTTTCAACGTCAATAATCATGTCTTCCCAGCAGACCCCCATGATCTAAAAACGAGCATCACCTACCCCAACATGGGCATACACGGTCAAGAAACAAAACATAATTATTTTGCATAACAAAATTCATTCCGCCCGATTGGGTATATAAGAAGCCCATTGCGCGGCTTGATCCATACACGCGGGACTTGTCGAAAACGAAATGCTGGGCGATAACGACGCCCAGGGGACGCCAGATACGCGTGGAAATGCGTAAGTTTGCAGATTAATTCCTGTGAATCACCGTCAGTGTATACGTGTGAAACTAGGGTTAGAATATCATCGGAAAATGTATTTTTATGTAAAAGCAACCATCAAAACAAATAAGAAGGTAAACATGAATTTTGAAATCGATCAGAAGAATAATTAAGAAATTATGACGAATTTCAGTACATCTACAATTTAAATCAGAGAGATATACACGTGAAAACTACCAGACTTACAATTACAGCAATTTGCTGTCGGTTCAAAACAAAATAATAATGGGATACGAGTGAAATGTACTTGAGAAATGACGAAATTATGTATTGCCGTTTTTATAAACGTGATCAGGTCACCACACACTCCACGATCCAAGTTTGGAACAAATCGCATTTTCATCATTTTCTGAAAATGTAAATGAAAATTATCTTTTATTTCTGGTTAGAATTAACTGGAAGAATACTAATATAACAATGTTGGATAATTGCAAGCCTAAAAACAGACTTGTACCCCCTCTTGAACCTGAAGACCTTCTTTTTTCTTTTCTTTTTTTTTTCTTTTTTGCTTGTCAAATTTTTTCGAGGACGAAATATCCTCCAAAAAATTTGCCCCCCCCCCCCTTTGGAAAATCCTAGGTACGCCACTGATTTTTTTTTTTTTTTTTTTTTTGGGGGGGGGATTCTTCATTGCAATGCATCACTTTCTGTTTGTTCTCCGAAATAGGAAAAAGGGGCCGTATAAATTACCAGCTCGCACGCTTAAACCCATTTATTGTTTTACTTAGAAGTTGCTTATCAGTGAGCTGTTACCTGATTATCGAGGGGACAACAAAAAGACTGAAGACACAAAGAGGAGACACAAAAAGAAAAAAAAACACTGGTCATGTTCTTAATTTTAATAAAAAAATCGTACACGTAACGACTGTTTTAATTATGAAATCCATATAGAAATGTATACATTGTTATTTGTATATATGGATTATATGGTATAGCAAGATAGCTCCATTCAATATTCTATGACAGTACCTTAAACACAATTAGACGATATATATTTCGCATAATGAACAGTTATTCTCCTTTATTGTAACTCTTTAGGTATCTGGGTCAATATTCAATCATATTTCCGATAAAAAAAGCGCTATGTTTTAATATTGACAAAAGGAATGATCATCATTCACTTTAACTACACGAGACTATATCAACCTCACTAGTGGGTGTTTTTTTTTGAAGCCACAAAAGCATCTCTTCAAAGAAATAGATTTCAAAGAAATGGACGATTGTGATCTCTTTCTTTTTTTTTCTTCTTTTCAAATATGACCACGACTAAAACTCTGTTACACTTTAAACATTATAATGGTCTATATTTACTTACTGGTGAGTAATCTATATTTATATTATTTTCATTCTTCTTATTATTCTCCTCCTCCCCCTCCCCCTCCTCCTCCTTCTTATTTTCCCCCGTCTTCTTCTTCTTCTTCCTCTTTTTAAAAATAATTTTCTTTACAACCATGAGTGAAGTTTAGAATTAATCACTGCGACTTTTTTCTGCTTAGTCGATTTAACTCACTTTGGATGACAGTCATCACTAAACTAGTCAAAGCGAATAGTTCCTCCAGTTACGTCGATTCAGAAAATAGGAAATTTTAGTTGATTTAATTATCTGAATGTCTGAGATAATCTCAAAGCAGAGTCATTTTGACTAGGAAACTAGTTGATTCCAGGCTGACCCCATTTCGAGTCAAATTTTACTCCAGTGAAATAAGACTAAATTGAGCCGTTTTAGAAAGCCACTAACATGTGATGTCATGCGATTTTCCATACTTTAATCAGTTATTGTGAATACTTTTAAAAACAAATACTTGAACATCTCGAAAAAGTAACTTTTATGAAATTCACATTTTTAATTTTGCTACTTCACTGTGACTGTTTTATTAGGCAGGCCGGCTACTACAGCACCTGTACAAAAAAAGAGACAAAAAGAAAAAAAATTAAATGAAGAACATTGTTTCACTAATAAGGAAAACAAACATGGCAAGGGTCCTTCAAAAGTATTTTAAAGGAAAGAAAGGGGCATTGAAATAAGAGTTTGGGAGCAGAGAAAGATGTTATATAATTATGACGAGGGAAAGAGATGGAAAAGAAAATTGCTGCGAGAGAAAAAAAACGTAAAAGGTAAAGTTAAACACAGAGCCGGAAAGAGAAAACTGGAAATGCATCATTATTTCAAACAAAAATAAAACGAACTAATTTTTTTTTCTACTAATTGAATATTGAACAATTAAAAAAATTGTTGGAAAAATATGAAAGTAATTAAAGTTTTGTGAGGAGTTTGTTACTGGGGAGTATAGACCGATTCGTTTAGGACTCTATTGAATTTTAGGGGGGCGCCCCCTTAATTCAAAAATACAAAGAAATAGGAGACGCAAGATTGGTTACGTCACCACCTCCAAACTGACTATCTCTCAGACTTTAAAACTAGTCTTGATATATACGCACTTTTAGGATAGCCCTAGGGTAGTGCAATTCTCCTTGCAGACGAAATTAGTATTTCGTACTTTCTTGATATTTATGAAAAAAGAAAAGAGTGAATCACAGTTAGACAATCAATCGAGAAACTCCTACAAACGGAAATTAGAGCCCCCAAATCATTAGCTATTAGCAGACAAGACGCGTAAGGTCTGGTCGTTCGAAAGAATGGTATTCTCCGAATGCCTTTGTAGCTGCGCAGACGTAGGATAGACGTCATCACGATGACGTTACCCCGCCTCGTGCCGGCTAAAGATGTCGAGAACTTGCGGAGCTCAAATTTCAGCGCGCGGGATGGTTTATTTCGCCTGTTTATTTTAACCCATTCCATATCCTATTCCCGACACGTTTGACTCTTCACAATTTTCTTTTGATGGTATGATTCGGAAATCGCATAGAGCTACTCGAACGACATCTTTTTATTTCACTCTGACAAAAGGCAGACGATGACAGCGTTAAGAGGATGGGAGGAGAGCGCTTGTAAAGTATTCCAATCTCAGAAACTTGAATGGGACATTGATTGTCCTTGAAGTATTCGGTAAATGTTATTGTCAAGTTCACTTGAGAAAGATTCTATTGGGCGCTTCGAAAATGCTTAAAATGCAATTAAAATGGTAATATTAGAATTGGCATCTAGTGGTAAAACTGCACTCTTTTAACCGTGGGGTGCGTAAAGCATATCTCTATGTATGTAATTTTGTAGGTCATGGTTTGACTTGACAATACGGCTTTACTTCTGTTGAAAAATAAACTCTTTCGCTACTTCATCCCGGATTGAACAACTTAATTGTTGTTTAAAGCATTGACCAGAACATCTTTGTCATGATGATAAGGAGTTCGATTGTGGGAAATTATTTTAAAAGGGGTAACATAATGGTAAACCAGTAATCAAAAATCAAAAGTTTCAAAAGTCACCTTTCTTAGATTATCTTTGCCGTCCAACTGTAAAACCAGTGGCGGATCTAATGACCTACATTTTGGAGTTAACCCCAAATTACCTTCATTGTAAAGTGAAGCTTTTTTTTTTGGCTTGTAAAAAAAATTCCCAGTACCAAAATGACCTACATCTTGGTAGAAACCCCCCCCCCCCTTTTTTTTTTTTTTTTTTTGCTTGCCAAATTTCTCGGTCAAACCCCCTCCTTCGAAAAAAGCTAAATCCGCCCCTGGTAACAATTACCATGGTAACTGGCGTGAGCAGCCAATCAAAACTGAAGATTCCATGACAAAATTAGTATAACTATACCACTACAAATATTTTAGATGCCTTCCTGTATCTTGTATTGTTTACAGTTGAGGCTAGAAGGTTACATACACCCAGGAAATTCAAAGAAAAGTTGACACTTGCCAAACATCAATTTACTGTATCTTACTTTATCTTATATTTGTGCTTTCATGATGATTTTGACATAAAACAAATGCGTATGTTATGCCCCTTCATCACATTGCTTTGTCATCAGGAGCTGAAAGGTATTTAGGTGTCATTTTTCCCCCAAAGAATCTTCATATTTTAAACGAATTAAAAAATAAAAACTTGACTTGACGAGTTTCACTGAATTCCGTGTGTGTATGTAAACATTTGGCCTCAACTGTATATATATAGAGAGAGAAAGGGACCAAACTGTCTATTATAAGATCATAAATTGAGTTTTTATTGGACAGTATTTTTAATTGAAATATGAATTACATCGACCTATCCAGAAAATGTACGTGGTACTGGCCATTTTCACTGTCTTCCTTTTTTGTGGAAATGTTTCGGTGTCGTAACGTATACTCAACAAGGACCTGAATTTGTAAAAAGGAAACAAGTTTGGCAATTCGCCGGTACTTACTTGGTATAAGCAGCAATGCATTTGCTTTTCATCGATTCTTCAACAATTTGGGAGTAAACTTCTGCTCCACTTTCACACGTAACTGCTCCACTTTCACCCAAGAGGGCGCCCGTCAAGCTACCGACTTGGCAGCACATCTTCGACATCATTTTAACTGCATAAAGCAAACGAAAATATTATTTCAATAGATCTCATACACAATCACATCCCCTTCATAGAGGTAAGCGAGTGTGATAATTGTTAGCCATGTGAAGAAGTAGTTATACTTAATGAAAGAGAGAATTTATCTTATCTTTTTTTTTTATCTCAGACGACATTAGTCTTATAAAACTGGTTTATACATAATTATCTTTGGTACGAATGGTATTTATTTTCCTATTGGAGCGTGCACAGTAAAAAAAACATTATACAACACTGTTTACTATATGAACATTACATTACTTGTTTAGACAGTTTAAACAATTGTTTAAATCTTAAGCAACAAAGTTTAATTTTCAATATCTAATTTTCAATAAATTAAACATGATTGTTTAAACGGTTAAACAAATACTGTAAGGTTCATAAAGTAAACAGCGTTGTATAAAATCTTAAACAGCGTTTTTACTGTGTGGGTACCTCCCTTTCGTTACCGAGCTTTACTTGTTTGTTTTCATAATTTTGACTCTCTTGTGTATTTTTTGTGATTAGAGTTTTCCGTCATACCTCGCACGTTATCCCATGGCGAGATCTCGACCGACGTCGTATTGGTGGCAGCTGTCTCGTGATCATCGATCTCACTGCTAGTTTCATCCTCATCAAGATTTAGAACCCTGTATGAAAAAAATATCAACAGTAATCTGTGTAAAATTTGATACTGTTAAATTTTGTATCCATTTACATGTGTTCTCACGAAAATAACATTGAAGTTTAACTGGATGTTTCATAAAACAGCGATAAGCATAAAATCCACTCTTCAAATGAGTTGGGTGATTATCTTGTGATACCGTATTCAATGCCGAGCGTCTATTCTTAAGTAGATATTATAACATGCTCCAAAATATAATAATATACTAATGAATAGAGTTTTTCTTGTCACAAAATGTCACAATATTGATAATGTGTCGTGATAAGTAAACACATTTGTACAACGTTGGGGAGAACATGCAAATGGCATAGCGATGTTAATTAATCATTAATTTATTCAAGAAATTGTCATATATAGTAACTTACCTGCCGAGAGCGTTTCCAATAGCTTGGAGTATACCAGCGGGTTTTGTTTCGCTCTCGGCTTCGTCAATCATTACCTCGAAAGAAAAAAAAATAGACGAAATTCCAAATGAATAATGAAATGACAATAGGAATAGTGAGACTGTAAACATATTTTCCAATGAAACCGAAATGTACATTTTTTCCATACCAAGCCGAAGACTGGTTCTTTATTTGTTTATATGTTTTGGTATACTATGAGCAAAAGGAAGATGGAGAAGATGATTGATGATGATGATGAAAAAAAGGAAGCGAAAAAAGAGGAGAAGAAGAAGGGAAAATGAAAAAGGGAAGGAAAAGAAAAAGATAAGGAGATAAAACATCCTGATGATGATGATTATGGTAATGGTGGTGGTGGTGATAGTGATGATGATGATGGTGGTGGTGGTGGTGGTGATGATGATGATGATGATGGTGGTGGTGGTGGTGGTGGTGGTGATGATGATGATGATGATGATAATGATGGTGGTGGTGGTGATGATGATGATGGTGGTGGTGGTGATGATGATGATGATAATGATGATGATGGTGGTGGTGGTGGTGATGATGAGGAGAAGGAGGAGGATGGTGATGATGATGATGATGGTGGTGGTGGTGATGATGATGATGATGATGATGATGGTGGTGGTGGTGATGATGATGATGATGATGGTGATGATGGTGATGATGATGGTGGTTGAGCTTGTCGTGGTCGTGGTGGAGGTGGTGACAGTGATTATGTAAAAAAAAATAGGGAAAAGTAGAAGATGAAAAAAAAATAGGAGTAAAAGAAGAAGAGAAGGATTGGAATATAAAAAAGACGAACAGAAGAAAAGGGCAATAAAATAAGATAATGAATTTAGAAAAAAAAAACAATGATAATTCGAGGAGAAAAGTTTGGTGATGATAGGATAGGTAAACAAGCACAGGTGAAAATAAAAAGTTTAGGATTCATTATAACAGAGACAAATAGCTACACCGAAATCAGAATATCAAGTAAATATGACAAAAACAGATTGTGTTTAGTTATAGGAAGAGAACGGTACATGCAAGACAGAATAAAGATAAAGAAAAAATAAAAGTAGACTAACAAAATCATGAATGAAGGAAATTATCTTTATTGTATAATTAAAACAAGCTAGAGAGGAACCGATAACTGTATTATTTTGATTGCAGATATTGCCAAGAGAGGGCAGCAGTTCATCTTATTCAATTATCAAACATCGACTATTAAAAAAATGGATACTGTATTTAAGGGCGCTTAAAGGACAAGTCCACAACTGGGCGTTGTGGCGTGCGCCTGTAATCCAAGCTATGCGGGGGAAGTTACAAATTGATGCAGAGGTTCGAGCCCTGGTCACGTCTTTCGGATGGTGACGTTAAAGGTCGGTGCCAGACGTACATAATCATATCTGATTGATACACGTCTGACAAAACTCAAATACACACACAGTCCACCCTGACAAAAAGTTTATTTGAATAAAAAGAGAAAAATCCAACGAGCATAATGCTAAAAAATTTCATCAGAATCGGATGTAAAATAAGAGAGTTATTACATTTTAAAGTTTTGCTTATTTTTCACACATTTGTTATATGCACAATTGAGTCACATGCAAATGAGAGAATCAATGATGTCCCTCACTCACTATTTCTTTTGTTTTTTATTGTTTGAATCAGACAATATTTCAATTTTTACAGATTTCACAATGAGGACCAACTCGACTGAACCATATAATGTTAAAACAATGGTAATTCCATATGATTAGTGAGAAATAAAGCTTTGTTTCACAGGACAACGAGGAGAAAATTAGAATATTTCATATTTTTTATAACAAAATACAAAAGAAAAAGTGAGTGAATGATGTCATCGGTTTCCTCATTTGCATACCGACCGGGATGTGCATATAACTTTTATGTGAAATTAAGCAAAACTTTAAAATGTCGTAACTTTCTTATTTACATCCGATTTTGATGAAATTTTCAGTGTTATGCTCGTTGGATTTTTCTCTTTTTATTCAAATCAACTTTTCAGTTGGGATGGACTTGTCCTTTAAGATATTAATCAGTGCCGTAATGTGCCAACATATTTGAGGGGGCCAGATATGGCGAATTGGGCAAAATTTACAAAAAGATTTTCGACATTATTTATTACAAAGATCAAATTTTGCGATAGATTTTGACATAATATACCTGCAGCTCATCTGTAGGGACTAGATACTCTCTGGCGCAGGAATATCGTTCGCCGTCCGTCACATTGCAGCATTCAGGGGGCATATTTTTCTTTCCCCATGTATCTGGGCGTGGTCTACAAAATGAGTACGATAATAATGTAGCATTAATAGTTAGTATATAGATAAAGAGTGATATTACAAGCAGTGCATGTCGAAGCCGTATGGTGTCTATGGTCATACAGAATAGAATGGCAAGGGATGGGAATGGTAGTAGTAGTAGTAGCAGCAGCAGCAGCATCTGTAGTAGTAGTAGTAGTAGTAGTAGTAGTAGTAGCAGCAGCAGCAGCTGTAGTAGTAGTAGTAGTAGAAGTAGTAGTAGCAGCAGCAGCAGAAGCTGTAGTAGTAGTAGTAGTAGACGTAGTAGTAGTAGTAGTAGTAGCAGCAGCAGCAGCATCTGTAGTAGTAGTAGTAGTAGTAATAGAAGTAGTAGTTGTTGTTGTTGTAGGAGAAGTAGAAGTAGGAGGAGGAGGAAAAATGGCAGTGTGGTAGAGGTGGCGATGCTGTGGAGTTAGTGGTAAAATAAGAAGTAATCGTGCTTTTCGTCTTTTAAAATAGTCACAAAGCTTTAATAATTTCGTCAAGATCTCTCTCATTTAATGAAAAGCAAACTCCTTTATTTTATTTTTTATTCTTTGAACTAAACTTTCTTTTCTTAATTTCTTGAAGATTATTTACAGTGGGTAATTGAGTTTACAAAATGAATTTCAGACCGCTATATATCCATGATCAGAGAAAACAAATTACCTGAATCCTTTCTCCTGAATGTCGCATATCCCATCTACGATAGATTGTGTCATTCCAGAGATGCATTCTACCTTCTCTTCTGTGACGTTGAGGGCGCAACATGCCTTAAGTTCCTGAAGAATGGCATTGCTTCCTCGAAACCGCTCCCTCCTTTCCACACTGACCTCCGGTTCAATTAGATCGGAAAGTCTACTAATGAGGTTATGAATATCATCCGCAGCCTCAACAGCAGGACAAAGGCCCTCAACCATCTCATTCTTGAACAGAAGTTTCAGAAGAAACAGCTTCCCAAGCTTACTTCCGTGTCGGTTTCTTTTGGAGCTACCTAGGGTGTTGTGCATGGCCGTTTCTAGGTGATTGTTTCCTAGCCAAGTCTTCCTTTGCTTGTACTCACCTCTCGGGAATCCCATGTCACTCATAATCTCCCTCCGTCTTCTTGAATCTTCGTCTTCCTCATCATCCTCTTCTTCTGTTTCACCTTGTTGTTCTTGTGTCTGTGGTTCATTGTTGTCTGTCCACCAATTCCACCACCATCCTCCATCCTGTTCTGCTTCAGACTCCTGTCCTTCACTCTCTACTTGTTCTTGGGCACCGTGTTCTCCATCCTGTCCTTCTGACTCTTCACCATCCATAAAATTCCAAGCGCTCCTCTTTCGCCTAGAATCCTCGTCTTCTTCGTCCTCCTCCTCTTCTTCTTCTTCTTCCTCTTCTGCGTCAGCATTTTGTTCTTGTGGTTCAGCATTGCCCTCAGATTCTTGACCTTCAGATTCCTGCCCTTCGCTTTCCATCTGTTCTGATTCTTCTCCATCCAGCAGCATCCAACTCCAAATATCCCTTTTTTTTCTCCGATCTTCTTCTGGTTCTTCTAATTGTTCTTGCTCTTGGGGTTTCTTGTTTCCGGACCACCAGCCGCCCCACCATCCCCCTGTGTCTTCGTTAGCTTTTACATCGATTTCTTCTGCATCTTCCGATCCGTCAGATGACTCTGATTCCGATCCGTCAGATGATTCTGATTCCGATCCGTCAGATGATTCTGATTCCGATCCGTCAGATGACTCTGATTCCGATCCGTCAGATGACTCTGATTCCGATCCGTCAGATGATTCTGATTCCGATCCGTCAGATGACTCTGATTCCGATCCGTCAGATGACTCTGATTCCGATCCGTCAGATGATTCTGATTCCGATCCGTCAGATGACTCTGATTTCGATCCGTCAGATGACTCTGATTCCGATCCGTCAGATGACTCTGATTCATAACCACTATCTTCCTCTGACGGTGATCCCTCCCCTTCACGATCAGTTTCTTCCAGTTGCACTGGCACCGAATCTTCCTCTTCTTCCTCCTCTTCTTCTTCTCCCTGTGAAGATTCAGATTGTTCTCCTTCAGATTCTGGGACGTTTGATTCGGATTGCTCTTCCTGGACTTCCATCACTTCCTGTGGAACTGATCCTTCCATATCTTCATTTTCTTCTTCTAATTGTTCTTGCTCTTGTGGGTTATTGTCCCCGGTCCACCAGCCACCCCACCATCCTCCCCCTGTGTCTTCGTTGGCTTCTTCATCTTCCGATCCGTCAGATGATTCTGATTCAGAAACACCTTCAGAACCACCATCCACCAGTAGCGCTGGCATCGAGTCTTCCTCCGGTACTTCTTCTTCTTCTTCTCCTTGTGAAGATTCAGAGTCGTCGCCTTCTTCAAATTCTTGGACGTTTGATTCAGATTGCTCCCCCTCGTTTTCCATCACCCCCTGTGGTACCGATCCTTCCATGTCTTCTTCTTCTTCCTCCCCTTCTTCTTCTTCCTCCTCCTCTTCTTCAAAATCGGTCTCCATCATTTCATTTCCTGTCTGTTCTTGTGGCTCTTCTTCTCCTTGTGAAGATTCAGAGCTGTCGCCTTCTTCAAAATCTTGGACGTTTGATTCAGATTGCTCCCCCTCGTTTTCCATCACCCCCTGTGGTACCGATCCTTCCATGTCTTCTTCTTCCTCTTCTTCTTCTTCCTCCCCTTCTTCTTCCTCCTCCTCTTCTTCAAAATCGGTCTCCATCATTTCATTTCCTGTCTGTTCTTGTGGCTCTTCTGCTCCTTGTAAACTGTCGTTATCTTCCCCTCCTGATTCAAATTCTTCTCCTTCTTCATCCTCCTCTCCTTCTGATTCTTCTCCCTCCGAACCTTCACTTTCAGACCCTTCACTCTCTGATAAAATCCCTACTGATGGACTATCCCCTGTTGATGGATTTGAAGATCCTTCATTTTCTATTTGCGAACTTGGGGCGTCAGGGCTAAAGTGAATTTGAAAGCATTCGAGTTGAGCATCCCCATAGAGACCGCAACACTTTCTGAAGTTTTCTTCATCAGTATTTGATTCCATTGTAGAGTCCGTAATTGACATACTTGTTTCAATGTCTCCTCGCCCGCCAAATTTGATTGGTGCTGGGGCGCGCACATTATTACTAGGTTGTGCACTTTCTGAAACAGAATCTAGACCAACGGACCCCGCAGAGGAACCTTGGGAATTATCAGGAAGGGCAAAACACGCATCATTCAACAGTTGCAACCACGCGTTGGTCATGCAAGAACTTGCTTGTGTTACAGAATTTTCTTCGCAGCAATGAACCAGACTGTCGACCTCATAAATAGTTCTCCCATAAGACTGGCGCACCTTCTTGGCCGTAGGTCTCCTATACTTATCAGAATGCCTTCTTTTCCGTCTCCGATCTTCTTCTTCCTCTTCCTCATCCTCCTCTTCTTCTTCTTCATTCTGTTCCATCAACTCCTGCATCATGTCTCCATGCATTCCATGTTCATCGTCTTCATCCTCTTCTTCATCCATTATTTCTTCTGCCAAGAGGTCTTGAAGTTCTTGTAATTCAGCCTGGATTCCCGTGAGTTGGTTGAGATCTACATCAAGATTGGCTTCAGGATCAGCATAGAGGATTTTGAAATCTTCTGCAGCCTGGCATATGGCATTTTGATGATCGATATCAAAACGCATCTCAGGTGGCATTTCTTTGAAAAACTCCACCATAGGCATGGCCTGGGTGATTGGTATTCTCAATCCAAGAACAGCCATGCTATTTTCCTTGATGCATTCATGTCGCATGTCACCGGCCAGAGAGCAACATGGGTGTGAAGGATCAAGAAAAGGACCTTCGAAATCATCAGGAATATATTCTCCGTAGAACCCTACGGGGAAGTACACTCTAGGAGGAGGGCCATCGCATGATTGATCAGCTAGTCGTTTCGCGGTATCCCTGATACAAGGAAACTTCCGGTCGTTCTTGAATCGACAACACTTCTTCATCGGCCACCGCCCCCTAAGTTCTGACGATGGCGCCGTTTTCAGTTCGTCACAGACATTGGTTAGTCTGTTAACCTCTGCAATATCGAGAAGATCTTCCCTTATGTTTTGGACTTTTTCAATGATCGGGGGACTGAACGAGAGCATAGCAACCTGCCTATCTACTCGTGAGAAGCAGGCGGCTCTGATGTCGGCATTCTGTCTCATGCAGCACCTGTGCTCTGCATTGATCGGGTCTTCTGTACGCACAATGGTATTAAAAATGTCTATCTGGAAAAGCTCATCAGTGTTGCAGACCGCCGTAAAGTGGTTCCTACGGAGCGCAGCTAAACATTCTCTTTGACCTTCCCCGTCTTCCTCGCAGCAACGGACTACCTGCTCGTCTATCAAATCAACATCTTCCCTCACAGCAGTGCAAATGGCCTCGTTCTGTCGGATTTCTTCTTTCATCCAACGTTGACCCTTTTTTTCGCGTGGTGCCTCATCCTGAACAGACTTTTCGGGTGCTTTCTGGCGTCTAAGCTTCGAAAGGGAAATCCTCATTGTTCTGATGCAAGAGATCCGCTCTTCTCCACCAAGCATACAGCACTCGTGTTCGGGATGAAGGTTAGTCTTGGCGGCGTTGAAGTTCTCTCCCTCAACAATAACGTATGATACGTCAACGTTAGTGTTGTTGCAAATTTGTGCTAAAACAGCATTTTGTCTCTTATCCATGCATCTTTTCTTATCGAGAAATGTTGATTGTTTACAACAGGTGATTAGCGTTTCGTCGGCACCTTCTTTTCGAAGTTTAGTGCACATTCTCTGCATCCATGAACCTCGGCTTTGTGTGTTCGCTTCAGGTCTTCTTGTGGAGTTATTTTTCATTTGCTGGTTGGTGGATCGTTTGACCAGGAAGCATTCATACCTTGCTTCATCTTCCGAACTGCAGCATGGATGAACCCTTTCCTTCTTGCCGTTTTCGAATCGTGAAGCTTGCTTCTTGCATAAACTATCGAAGTTGTTCCTTTCTGTTTCTCTGAAGCAAGCAAGAGCGTCGTCCACGTCATCTACCATGCAGCAGGTCTGGTAATCCTCAACGTCCCTGTCACCTTCTGGTGTTTTATCAACAGCATTGCAAAGACGTTTGACTTTCTCCATTTTGCGCTTCAGGGTGCGCTTCTCTTCCAGTCGTCTCTTTTGGTTTTCCCTCAGCGCCTTTTTCTCCATGCAATTGTACCTGAGATCACCCTGAAGTCTACAACAGTTACGACCCGGCAAACGATCCATTGTGCCGTTTACCCTTGTCACACTCAAACCACAGATTTCGTCATAGTGCGTCCTTTTCTCCTCGCTCAGGCAAAGCATGCGATCGGAATCGCTAGTCAGTTCGCAGCATCGTCGAACGCCCTCTGCGGTGGCCAGGACCGGGTGACCCTCGAAGAAATTCCCTGCCATCTTGGAACAGAAGGTATCCAACCTGTGCATGTCATTTTCCTCGCCGGGGATGAGTCGTACCAGGCACATTCTCCGTTGATGCACTGTGAATATAAAGATAAACAAAATAACATGATAACACGTTCTTTCACTCAACCATGTAAACTATTCTGAATGGGAAAATACTTATTAAATTTTTATGAATATTTATTTGGTCGAATATCTACAATCTACAGTAATGTTCATTAATGTATCATAGAACCAAATCGCAAATATTCTGGAATCTTATATTGTTGTAGTTTTGTGAATGTGGTGGTATTTTAGAAATCGTTCCTATGAATAAATTAAGTGAATAAACAAATAATCAAATAGATATAATTAATAAATTAGTAGATTATCCATTGCATCATTTTAACGATGTAACTCCTTATGTGCGAGACGGTCTTTGCCTTATATTTAATCTGTGATGTTTTTTTGTCATCATCTGCACGTTTATATTTTATCGAAATTTGCACTGATAATATGATTTTGCATGGCTCGATGTATTTCTTTTCAAATTAATCAGGATTTAAAAAAATAACACAAAATCATCGTCTTTTTTCCTTTCATGGGATATTGTCCGATATTATGGAGTATGGAGACACCATTCTTGAAGGTTAAAAATATATGTATATTAAAAATCGAAACCGTTTCCATAGTTTCATATAGACAATGTACTTGTTGGTGGATCGCAAGGGCGACAGCACGCATTCTCGTTAAGGCATGACGATATCTTCGTCTGAGTTGCTACACTACCGTCTACTAACTTTGCAGGGTAAATTGCCAATTCGTCCACTGCCAACTCGTCCACTCACCAAATGGTCTAACTTCATTTAATCTAATGCCATTCCGTCCAACAACATTTCGTCTAACAACCATTTGGTCCAATAACCATTTGGTCCAATCATCATTTCGTTTAATCACCCGTTCGTCTATTGCTATTTCGTCTAATGACTAGTTGGTCTAATACTCGTTTTATTTTCATTCATTTTGCACGATTAACTCTTTTTAGTTTTAGTTTATTTTTTTTTACTTTAATTAGACCACATGGTATATGGACTAAATGGCTATTGGACCAACTAGTTATGAGACAGAATGTATTAGGCTAAATGAAAGTAGACCATGTGGTGAGTATACGAACTGATGGTAGACCAAATGATAGTAGAAAAGTTGGCAATTGGACGAATTGGCATGAGACGAATTGGAAATTAACCCTTTGCAGGACTGTACTCAAAATGATTTTGCCTAAAATACTATAAATTGCCAAAATCAGAAAAAAAAACCTAAGTAAACAAATACAAGGAGGAGGAAGTATAAATATATTGATTAAATGATAATAATTGATTTTAATTAATCTGATTCAGTCGTGAAGAAATCAAAGGGGGTAAAATTGAATAACGTACCGGGTAGCTGACAGCACTCAGTAATGACTGAAGGGAGAACAGGTCCTCTGAAATTTCCCTCTTCACATAGTCGTTCAATATTCCCATATAGTTCATCGTCATATAATGGCTCTTCCTCCATTGATTCATCCTCCCCCATCTCCTCTTCTTCATCTGCAGGTCAAAAATCGGTGAGGAGAACATTAAAGTATATAGAATCTTTATTGATTGTGGAAGTAAATATGGAATGATGTGATAATAACGGAGGGAGAGATAGAGAAAGGAGAGAGAGAGATTAAAAAAAACGGAAATCGTGTGATGGGTCAGCGACAATAAGCATGATAAGAGAGATAAAGAGAAAAATTGGAGAGAAATGGGGGAGAGAAGAAAATCTATTTTACAATGCCAACACTTCTACTTTTATCTCTGATATAAATTTTGAACAATCTTTGGCCGAATTGTTCATAATATGAATTAAGGCATAAACTAAGATACATAGAATAAATTACAGAAATTAATTGACATGATATCAACAATCCGTCTAGAATACTACTGATACGATCCCCACGTCGTATGCTACCGATAAATTAGACCTATACACTGCCTATTTCCGCAAAAACTCCAACATCTAGATAAAAATTACAGACAAGTACTTTGGCGATTCAATAATGGCTCATATTGTCCAAACGCCTGACGGTGAGACTAACTCTGATACTCCAGTATCATTACTACTTATGCAGTAATGGATAAATCCAACTGTAATTTAAAATATCAAAGAATGAATAGGAGTGGATCATTACCTGACTTGATCATTCCAAGCAAACAAACTTCTGTCGTGAGGGCGCCCTTCTCCGATGAAGAATCAGAATACACGTGATCACCTGACTTGACCGTAGCTCTGGGTTTAAAAGCAAAACAATTTATGTTCGTTATTATAGATATCTTATGTTATGGTCGTTATTATTAGTATCTTATACAAATGTCTCATCTCTAGTCGTTTGGGGCAATACACCGAAGTACTTACGGCGTTTGTATTGGTTGGGCTGCACTTTCCACCACCCCGTAATCAACTTGCAGAGAAAAGTAACATTTCAAAAATACGAATGAATTAAACAGGGAAGTCATGAACTTGGTCTAGCGCCCCCTACGATTGTAAGTACAGGATAGAGTGAACCCAGGTGCAGGAATTTAAAATTTAGATAATAGTACAATATTCTTTGTACTATTTCTATGAATTAAAGGAGGCTTAATAAGATGTTTGATTTGTCTATTATTGATACTAAAGCAAATATCTATTAACATGTTAGTTAAAATGCTATTAATGATAAAAAGAAACGCATTGGCGTATGCATCTCCTATTGAGAGACAAGCAACTGACAGTAAGATAAATGTAAAAACTTGTACAATACCTTAAAGTTACACAGCCGCACTGGGGCGCCTTCCAGCTAAATGACACTCTGCGCATGTCCGTAACTATTGCGTTTCTGATCACATGAGGGCAGTCTTCATCTGGCGTTCCGATGTCGTATTTGTCGATCATCGTACCGTGGACGCAGTCGGGATCGAGGTTGTGTGCAGTGACCACGAACTCCTCAAAGAGGTCGGGGTTGCTTTTAAGATTGACTGTTTGAATAGAATTGATTTCAATATGAATTGTAATATTCATCTTTTACCACATTTTATTATCTATCATTTTCAAAGGGTAATGAACAAAAATGAAAATCCATATTTTGTTGTTCGAAATGGAAATCTGAAAGAATAATTGTGAAGAATTTACAGAACTGGTGACCGTTTCATAAAGATGTTATTATTTACCAATGCATGACTTCATCGCACGACTGGTACGGTTTCTTTCACACCCCTAATTTTAATTGGTGTTCATTTAAACCAAAAGAAAGGGTTATCAGTCGTGCGTAAAATCATACGTAACTAAAGAATAGCTTTATGAAGCACCAACCAGATCTGGGAAGCGTTTCATGAAAGGACAAGTCCCATTTTCATCCGACGGTTACCATAGTAACAGTGCTTCTCAGCCAACCATAATCAAGGAAAGTTGTCAGGTCGGACAAAAATGCTGCTGAAACGCTCCCCCGGTGGGTTTTATCTATCGCCGACATAAATCGGACTAACTGTCGCTAACTTACAAAGGCTTGTTGCACTGCACTTGCCCCCCCCCCCCGCAGTTTGTTTGTTTTTTATCATTTCGTCCGATTTCAAATTAATAATAATAATAATAATGATAATAATAATAATAATAGCTGGATTTATAAGGCGCTTTTACCTAAGGATACAAATCGCTGCTATTATTACCCCGGCTTTGGCCCGAGCTACCATCACCGGCGCTCAGTGCATTCAAGAAAATAATCCTGCCGGGTACCCATTCACTTCACCTGGGTCGAGTGCAGCACAGTGTGGACAAATTTCTTGCTGAAGGAAAACACGGCATTGCTAGGATTCGAACCCACGACCCTCTGTTTGAAAGGCGAGAGTCAGAACCATTAGACCACGGCGAGCCCACTCAGGCTCATTACCTTTGTAGGTGACACGACATTTCATAGGGTTAAGGTTGCAATAGGGTTTTATGTTAGGTTTGGAACAGAGTTAAAGGAATGGTACGGGCTGGAAATATTTGTATCTCAATAAAAAAGAGTAAAATTCACAAAGCAAATTGCTGAAAATTTGATCGAAATCGGATAACAAATAACAAAGTTATTGAATTCTAGAGATTTGCATTATTCTGGTGAAACAGTTCTAGGCATGTCTTTATGAATATTCATTAGGTGGGTGATGATGTCATATCTCCACTTGTTCTTTCGTATTTTATTATATGAAATTAGGTTTATCAAAAAAAATTCTACCAAGAACTAAAACAATTGGATTGACAACTGATTAAATGCATTAGTTATTTATTGCCGCAACTTATTTCATCATAATGGAGACATTTTTTACACATTGTATGAAAAAAGAAACATTTATGATTTCATGTAATAACATAAGAAAAAGGAAAGTGGGGATGTGACATCATCAGCCCACCTAATGAATATTCATGACGATGTGCAAATAACTGTTTTAAAAAAATTGATAAACTTTAAAATTCAATAACTTTGTTATTTGTTATCCGATTTTGATGAAGTTTTCAGCATTTTGCTCCGTAAATTTTACTTTATTTATTTAGATATAAATATTTTCAGCCCGGACCATCCCTTTAAACACAGGATTGAAGTTGGTCCTTCCATTAGTGTGTGGAATTTAGAAAAGAGCAATTTGTGGTCGGAGGAAATATCATGGAACCCGTTGTATTATTATAATAGTGCCATATGCCCCTCAAAGAACAGGTTGGATACAAAATGCATTAAACCATTTACGCGTAATACGCATATCTTAGATACATGGAAAGGACCCCCCCCCCCCCCCCCATTAACACTTTTTCTCTTACACCATGTAAATTAATTGACCTTCAGGCAATGCGACAAATTTGAGAGACAAAGAGGAATTTTTATCCTTATATTTATTTTATATTTGACAGGGATTTTATCCTTATATTTATTTTCTATTTGACTTAATTCACCTAAAATATCCTCTCTCTACAGTATTATAATGCGACTAGAAACGAAAGGTAACATGGTGGTGTTTCATAAAGCTGTTCGTAAATTAAGAGCGACTTTAAGAACGACTGGTGATCCTTTCTTGTGGTAAATGATATATTCATTGGCGATGTTTAAGCGCGCAAGAAAGGTTCACCAGTCGTTCTTAAAGTCGCTCTTAACTTACGAACAGCTTTATGAAACGGCCCCCAGTAGTCTTAAGAATATATAATTTTTCTTTCAGAGATTTCAGACAAAGGAGTTAAATAATTCTCGAAACAAAATTACCAGGGATCAGTATCACAAAGGTCTGCAATCAATCGCTAAATGAACTGACCAATCAAGATCAAGTTTACACACGCATTTGGCTCAACATACTGACCAGGAACCAATCAGTGTGGTTCTTTGATATTTTCAATTCATCGCAAACCTTTGTATTACGGGACCCTGGTCATGATGTCAAACATAGCAACAAAATATGTTGAATCATCAGATCCGATAAGATTTTGCTCAAAAGAGATTTAAGAGACACTGTAGATTAACTTGAAAAGTTGAATGCACATGCCCCCGTATCAGATGTTTGACGACCTTTAATTAATCCAACAGCTAATATTTGAGATGGCGTGATCATAAAACCTGACCCTCGTAACATTAATACCTTAGTCACATCTGCTCTAAGGCGGTCGTACGGCGAGTCGAAAAGAGCCTTTTTATTCATTTTTATTCAAACCACCTATATGTAGCTATTACAAAAAAAAATATTAAAACGGCTGTTCGGCTGTTTTCGACTCGCCGTACGGCGGTCGTAGTGCAAATGTGACTGAGGTAGAAGCTTTTCGTTTGATTATGTGGGCTGATTTCTATACATTTGATTATATTGTTTGTTGGTTTTTTTTTTTCATATTGTATAATCGATCATCCGAAAATTCTTATTATGATTGCATAATTTTCTTATGAGACTTATATTGATATTGTATATTATTTAGATTTGTGAGAAGACGATAAAAACATGTTATAAAACAAACAAAATATTACGATCAATCGATAAGCTTTAGGTAATACGGAGCCAATAAATTCGCGCACCCCTCGAAGAGATAATGAAGTATTGGAGCTACATCACATAAACATTGTTTCAATCTTAATGTTTCTTCTATATTTATGAACTTACTTGTAGAGTTTGACTCCAGTGTAGTTCTAAACACATTTTCTTATATTCTGCAACAATACTTGAAATTAAAGGTTGAGTTTGAAAAGCTAAATGTAAAAAAACATATTTTTTATTTTACTTTGCTATATATCTAAGTAAAAAAATGCTATGTTTTTTATTTTCACTGCCATGGGGGTTTAATTGCCCACTTGTCATTCCATAAAGTTTGCTATTTCTCTATAGAGTGATCGAAATAATATTGTGACCCATTCGACAGAGTTGAGAATACGAGTCCTTGACTTCATTATTGTACATGGACATTTTATGGTGGCTTTTTCACCTATGTATGTTCACCGACAAATGATCAGAGGAAATATAACGTGGATTCAGCACAATTATGACACAGATAACTGTTACATCTGCAAAAATTGAAAATACGTATATTCCGATCAAGTCCCCATTTCCGAATCTGTCACACCTAAGAATTCCAGTATATAGTGCACTTGGGAGTTAAATTTTATAAGAATTGAATCAATTAAAAAATATAATGTATATAATTAGGCAAATACTCTACAGCTGAAATACATTTTGCTGAAATAAAGAAGAAATTATTTACGATCCATTAAAGAACGTGGGTAATAAGGCCCCACCTAGAACATGTAAATTCATCAGATCATTTTTTAATCTATAATTTGAGACGATTTCAGAAACCAAATAGGTAATATATACATGGTCATGAGCAACCAGATCATTGAGTGTAAAACAAAAGAGGAATTACTATAAATTAACATTTACAAAGATTTTAAAAAAAGAATAACAAAGCAATACTATAATACTGCGCTTCAATGCGAATTACTAGTATCCTGATTTTGAACATTGATATGAATTAAATCTGTGGTGCGCATGCACCCCTAACCAGTGAAATTAAAATGATTGATTTATAATAGTAAAATATAATATTCGCTGTTCTATATACCATTATGTCTTCTAAACCTCGATATTGCCATCGTATGCTTGACATTTGACAGTAATGGCTGTTTTATTCAAAGTATTTTCGTTTTCACTCGTATATAAATAGACAAAGATTCCAGGAAAATCCATTGTTTTAATGTTAGAATTTTAAATCGGGCATAAGAAATCATGATAACTTCCACGGTAGAAATTATATTCTTAGGAAGATTCAGAAATGAGGTTGATCTGTAGAAGTATTAAGATTTATCTTATATTGCTTTGATTTACATCATTTTACCATACACAGATTAAAGTGATAATACTACCTATAGGCTACCAATCCTACAATCTTAGTCGGCCAAAATAACCAATTTGTTTGATAATTATTTTGTCCAACCAACATAATGGTCTAAATTACATTTTTTTTTATTCTCAGCAATACCGTGGATAATTTTGACGATTTTTTATATACATAGATATTGGGGGTGTCGAATACAATAATCATAAGTTGGTTACAGTAACAAACGCAAATGTAATCATAAAAGCAGTAATGAGATGATGAAAGAGTATTAAGTGAAAAAATGTATCAACATCTAAATAAATAGATTAATTAATAAGAAATGATGAACAAACAACAGACAACTTAATTGACTATCTTCTATATAAAATCTATAAATAAGTACCCATTTTGGCAATCAAACATCTTAGGAAATATAACCTTCTTACCTGCATATTCGATCTCTGGTAGGAATCCCTCGTCGACGTCACTTATTGAAAGATCAAAGTCGGGAATCATTGGGGAATTTGAGCTCTCCTCAACCATCCGCGGTGTGCCCAAAACGGCGTGGACCTCGTTGACGTCGCATTGCGTCTCTAAAGCGAAAATATGACATGAAAATTGAATAAATCATACCGCTCATTTATCTTTCATATAGAATCTGGATGGTGCGGCGACTCTAATTTAGCTGTATCGGACTTTAGAGGACTGTAATTTCTGGCGGCCACACTAATAGGGGCGTCCAAAGAAGAACAAATAAGACACTTTCAATTTGCTATGCGATGAGCTAGCTGCTTTGTTAGGTCAGTGAATAACTTATGTTTAGGCATACTTGAATTTCGATATTCATTTTGGCAACAAGTTCTTGTAGACATCACTCGAAAGTGAGTGAAAAAGAGTGAAAATGAATGAGATTTTCTCGTTTTTTTTTAATCAGGATGTTTTCAGAAAGATTACATTATCATAAGCCTTATCTTGCCGTACGAGTGCAACTGAGAGTTCAATTAGTTACCAATTAATGATTTTAACAATTAACTTGCTTAAAAGAAATTCATTTTATAATTTCTTACCTGTGGGCTTCGACCACGCCACGGCCAGCACCGCGACCAAGCAAAAAAGTTCCTTCCGCATTTTACTAAAATTTGATATATTATGACCCAACCCGGTCGGTCTAACTCTATTTAACCCTCCGCTCCTAATCAGGGGGGCAAAGTTACACCTCTTTTGTCTTTGGTATAACATTCAGAAGCCTAAACTCAAACAATAGAACCTGGGGATGGGATGACTTTGAAGTGATGTAATTTGCTGGTAGTTTGATCACTTAATCCTTTGTGATGATAATAGAGCCATCACTTTGGTCAACAGTTTAATGACTTCGAGAACGCTAGCGTTTGGAGTTGTACACAGACATTTATTGGAATAAACGGGTAATTTAAGAGGAAATTAAGTCTTTGACGCATGTTTCGATACGGTCACTGTCAATACTGAACTTGTTTATGGGCAGTTCCCAGTTCGCAAGGTGCTTTTGTTTACGAGTATAAAACCTTTCTGAGAATCAAAGAGTGATTAGTTTTAGCTAAGATCAGTTATTAATCTCTCCGAGAAATCACAAACAACTTCGAATCTTTGTAATTGAGTCATAAACTGAGCAATTGATTCTGTTTACAATATGCTGTAATCGGTACCGTAGTGTATCATGCTTTTGACTTTTTGAGACTAGGAATCTAATAAACTTTACAAATTATGCATAGAACCAACATTATTCTAAAAACCATTTATATCAAATGAGCGTTTCGTTGACTAAAATCTTGGTATTTTTCGCTGAAATTATGTATTTAGTTTAACTACGCTTATGATATGGAAAGGAGCATATCTTGTAGCCTAGCATAGCTCACTTGAAAGAAGATAATACTGTTCATGTTACAGTAGTACTGTCCCGCGATATGAGTTCAGATCATGTACAAATGAATGGCTGCAACAAAACTAACAAGCAAAACACAATAATAATTTCAGTGAAATCGGCTGGAAAATAATAAAGTGTGTGCCATTTTTGTAATTGTTCATAATTTCATTGAAATATGAATATGAAATCAATAACGGAGTTGAAAGTGTCATTTTCTATTTCGTTATTATTGTTCCTATAGTTTATGATATTGCATACCAGTTATTCAACTTTTCTGCCTTAAGAATATAGAAATGTGATTGATGCCTCATTGTGTAACACCTTGATTTTTCTTACAAAGGAGAATACTTTGAACATTTTTATATAGATAATAATAATGATAATGATATAATAACAACAATAGTAATAATAATAATGATAATAGTAATCATAATAATAATATTAATTACTATTATTATTATAATAATAATGATGACGATAATAATAATAACAATAATAATGATAGTATACTGATAACAATAATGATAATATTATAATAATAATAATAAATAAACTAATAAACGGAATATAGGGAAATTACAAAAATGGCTCACTCGACATGCTCAACGCAGATGCAGAAACGATAGGCCTACATGACATACTGTACATGCAACTGTTTCGCTAACATAATTTAAACATTGAAAAAAAAAACATAATTTCGATATTTGTTATCCGATTTAGATTGAAGTTTTAGCGCTTTGCTTGCTTATTTTTATTGCAGTCAGAACAGTTTCAGGTCGTACTTCCCCTGTACCGTAACATGAAACAAAATTACTTTTAATGTGGAACATTTTATATAGAATCGTATTAGACTATACGATACAGCAATTCATCAGTGAAATAGTGCACTTACGGCCTTGATTCGCTATTTATTTCTTTCCCAAGAAAAATCGCATTAAAAGTGTGATAATATTGATAAAATCTGATATTGACAGTGCAGGTTATGAACACAAAGCCCGTCGGAGCATACGCAGAATTTCCCCCCCCCCCCTCATTCCTCCTTTTACAAAATCTGAGGTTTACCCACTTTACTTTAGTAGTAGTAGTAGTAGTAGTAATAGTGGTGGTAATAGTGGTGGTAGTAGTAGTAGTAGTAGTAGTAGTAGTAGTAGTAGTAGTAGTAGTAGTAGTAGTAGTAGGAGTAGTAGTAGGAGTAGTAGTAGTAGTAGTAGTAGTGGTAGTAGTAGTAGTAGTAGTAGAAGTAGTAGCAGTAGTAGGAGGAGTAGTAGTAGTAGTAGTAGTAGTAGTAGTAGTAGTAGTAGTAGTAGTAGTAGTAGTAGTAGTAGTAGTAGTAGTAGTAGTAGTAGTAGTAGTAGTAGTAGTAGTATAGTAGTAGTAGTAGTAGTATAGTAGTAGTAGTAGTAATAGTATAGTAGTATTGGAGTTACTGATATTGATTATGTTTATCATTGTTTCGAATGTTATCATTATCATCGCTTGCCTATATCGCTGCTAATATATTTTAGTTTGCCGTTTCACTTCCCTTACAAGGACACCCCAAGCGAATTTGGCATGAAAGAGCCCCCTTCCCTCCTATTGACACGCCACGGATTATTGGACAGAAAGCGGTGGGGGCGGCCGGAGCATTTGCCCTAGCCGAAATTTTGAAACCTTTCATTTTTTTAATCAATAATTTTCACAAAATTCTCAATAAGTGTGCACGAAATCCTTTAATGCCACTTTAAAAAGTGCAAAATTACCCTCATTGACAAGCTGGGGCGCCCTGCACCCTCGCTTTCGAGTTTCTTTAAAAAATTTCACGTGTCCCCCCCCCCCCCCGAAAGAAATCTGCATACGGCCATGGATAGGTTTAATCACAGTCAGTAAACTCTGGTCTAACATTATTTGATATTATGTAATAAGAAGGACAGCAGATAAAACAGCTGAAAAGACACACAATAATGGGACCTCATTGGAAACAAGCGTTTTGGCTTTCATGGGTTATCCTGTCAAGGTATATCCTTCCCATTTATTGTCTCTTGTATCCTGGGATACTCTTGACGAATAAAACCGATCAATTTAATCACATGAGGCAGGGAGCTAACTCCCCCCCCCCCCCTCCCCGGACGTTTCGAGTGAAAAAAAGGGGAAACCAATTAAAGAGGGAGTGGATATAATAAGAATTGTCCGTATTTACAAGAGAGGGCTGAATCGTAGAACTACATGTACCGTATATGATACCCCTTCATTGAAAAAATGACCCCCCCCCCTCCCCGGCCCCTCATAAAAATAAACCCGTAAAGGAAAAACAAGCGAAATGGAAAGACGGGAAGAGACAGGCTAGAATGAGAGAAGCGTTGATCGACTGTCAGGAAAACAGAAGAATAGAGCTGAAACTTGATGAATATATATATATATATATGCATTGTAAAAAATGAAGTGCTTAATTAAGCACTTACAGTGCTTGTATAGTGACTGCACTACGAGTGCTGATTTTCTAGTTTAAATTTGAAATAGAAAATCAGCATTCTTAGTTCAGTCACTATACAAGCACTGTAAGTGTTAAATTAAGCACTTCATTTTTTACAATATTGGTGCGCTAGTGCCCTTTGGTAAGGCATCTATCCTCATTACAAGGTCCATCGGAGAGGACCCTAAGCCGTCTGCCGTCTGGTTGCTTGTTGTATACAAAGCATTCATGCTTTCTTTGCAATCGGGTAAAACAAAAATCATCACCATTTACCCCCCCCCCCCCTCCATGTTAGAAATCTTCTGTTATCGAAATAGAAGACGGACGAAGGATGATAAAGGAGTGGATATTGCCCAGAAATGTCATCATATATCACTTATTAACGTCTTTATACCCTTGTCAAGCTCTATCAGTACACGATAATGCTCAACAAGAGAAATTAGGTCACCGACCTAATTCTATTTAACTACGAAGATTGCAGGTATAATCACGGTGTTGGTTTAAAAGTCAAACCAAAAATGTTGGAATCGAATTTCCCCTGCATTTATCAAAAGAATGTTATACGTTGAATGTCGAATCATAAGATTCTACGAACACGAACTCGACATTATTATCATGATGATGGTTAAATCTTGTTATAGGTCGGGCAGGAAGGGTGTGACGGGGAAATGAAACACCAAAATTAAGAAATATGACGGAAAAAATTGAAATGTCACTTTATACCATAAAGCAGAATGCCGGTGTCATATACAGGCTAGGAGTGACCTTTCCGTATAAATTCGGAAGTGGTAAAAGGGAGAGGAAGAGGAGAAAACAAAGAAAAGAAGAATCAGAGCAGATATATCTTAAACATGTTTAATATGTAACTATATAACATTAACCCGTTGGAGACTGGATGATTTTGGTATAACACATGTTTCAATAGAGTCCAGTCTGCAAATATGTGAGCTCAGTATCCAACAGGTTAATGATTGTGGGGGTTTTTAGCCCCAAAACGGAAACTCACTTTTGGGTCATCATGCCCCCCCCCCTATCAAAATACCCGGGGTTTAGCCCCTGATCACAGAATGAAACATTAGCCGGATGTCATCTAATGAAAACTTTTTAAAAGTTGTAGTCATTGTCGACACTTGCAAGTTCAAGCCAATAAACGTATTCAAACTGACAGGTATGGGCATTTTTTTATTTTTCATGTATTTAATCGATGTTCTTCCTGTTATGCTTTGTGCTGAATTAAAGCAATTCATTTGATTTATTCAATTTTACCCTTACACATGAATAATGCATACTAACTGTATTGATAAGGTTGTATTTCTCTAGTTGTAAATGTTTTTCTTTAAAAAAAATGAGTTCTCCCTGTGTTAGGAGACATAATCTTAATCTAACCTTTGTCTTGATTACAAAGGTTAGCGATTAATCGTTCGTTTGAAAGAGCAATTCTGATTGGTTCCTAGTCAGTCTACTGAGCAAAATGCGCATGCAACGATGATCTTGATAGGCCATTTTATATAATCTTATTTAATCGCTAACCTTTGTGTTACACAGCCCTGCAGAACACATCTGTATCGTTACCTAATAGACCAGTTCGTAGTTACTTCATGGACAATTTTGATCAAATGACCTTTCATTTCTTTCATTATGATAGGCAGATTTCAAAGTAAGATATTACGTAAGCATGCCTTACAAAGCAGGATGAAGAAATTGAATAGTCCAGGTGACTAGAATAGCACACCAATGAACACTTTATGAAGGTATTTGTTGCATTCCTACTTAATTTGAATGCATATCATAGCATGTTGCACAATGTCCTTGGCAAGCTGTAAAATACCAATTGTTTTTGTGGATGTAAATGAAAAACACAAATCAAAAGAATATATGAATAATCAAGACATGAAAGTTGGTGCTTATCTCATTAGATTTTAAACCACCATGTTACTTCAGTACAAATGACCTTCCTCTGATCATGCGCAGAATCTTTTGATCATCCGCAGGAAGGAACTACGAACTGGCGTATACGTCCAGTGGATGAAAATGAAACCATACAACCTCTGATATGTCTGAAGCTTCATTACAAATTTTACTTGTATCATTTTGATATAGGCCAAAGATCCATATGAAACCTACTTGAAAACTTGTTTAGGATTCTGTTATGCATAAATTAATCACCATGGCATGGGTTAATATACGCCGAGCAGTGGCGTACCTGGCATATTTCGTCAGGGGGGGGGGGCAGGCGACAAGGATGAGCAAGGTGGGGGGTAGTAGGCATGGACGTATAAAGGCACAATTTTTTTCAGGGGGGCTGATAATCATTGCCCAAATATCAACTTCACAGTTTTTAATTTTCGAGCGAGCGAAGCGAGCGAACATTTTTTTCAATTATTATTTAGCCTTTTTACATGATGTGAAACGTGCAGAAATTATACATTCGGTCATAAAATTACCGATACACAAGGATATTTAGGCACCTCGCAGTCCTCTTTGCCCTGCATTTTGCAGCCCACCACCCCCCCCCATACACGTTTGGATGTGTAGGTCTGGCAGTGGCACTGAAGGTGGGAAAGTTACCCAGGGGGTGCCCAATAAAACAGTTCGGATCTTGCTACTACTGATATTTGCTATCGGGCGATTGCACTTTATTGTCGAAATTAATTATTTTTTTGTATATCATTCCAGAAATGAAATGTATTGGATCGTGATCGATATATAGCAAAGCAAGTGGTAATTGCAATGTTTATATTAAAACACTTATTTTATTCCTCTTTAAGGGTGTTTACATTATGTTCCCAATTCTGATCATTTGGAGACGTTATAAAAGAGATATTTGACATTGAAAACAGTTAAAAATAATAATATAAAACTATTAACTGCGAGCGCGAGCTGATTTTTTCTAAAAATTTAGACCTAAAACAATACATTTTGTGCACTAAATTATGAATGGGATTGGTATCTTCCTTAATAAATTATGCGAGCGCGAAGCGCGAGCTAAAATTGTTGATATTCCTAACTGGACACTAGACATTCTAAGCAGTTTTACAGGATGGGTTTCTAAACAGTCGTGCGGGCGCGAAGCGCGAGCTAAAACTTTTGATATTCCGACTTATAGAACTGGATATTCTAAGCACTTTTAGTAACCATGAACAAATTGGTTTCTAACTGAATGATTAATTGATGCGAGCGCAAAGAACGAGCTGAAAATTTAAAATATTCCCATTTGAAAAGTGGACATTCTAAGCACCTTTTTTTAAAACTATGAACAAGATGGTAGTTTAAAACAATTAATTGGTGTGAGCGCGAAGCGCGAGCTAAAACTTTTTGATATTTCGACCTGAAAACTTTACATTCTGAGCACTTCATTTAATTCTGAACAGGATGGAATTTTATGCGAGTGCGAAGCTCGAGCTGACATTTTTGATATTCCGACCAAAGAAGTTGATAATAAGCATTTCTTGTATCCGTGAACAAATTGGTTTCTAATGATTTTGTTTATTTTTGATTTTTTATATTCCGACCTGAAAACCGGACATTCTAAGCACTTCAGTTAACTATGAACAGGATGGATATATCTAAACAGTTATATGTGAGCACGAAGCGCGAGCTGAAATTTTTAATATTCCGGCCTAAGAACTGTAAATTATAAGCACTTTTTGTAACCGTGAACAAATTGGTTTCTACAACTAATCAATTGACGCGAGCGCGAAGTGCGAGCTGAAAATTGTTGTAATTTCAACCTGAAAACTAGACATTTATCCTAGGTATCCTACTAAAAAATTGATGCGAACGCTACGCCCGAAATTTTTATTGTTATAATTATATTACCTAAAAGTTGTACTCTACCTTTTTCCTGTCCCTGCATGGTCAGCCCAGTCCGTCCTCACTATCGGTACAGAGAGCTCTAAAAGTCGCATTGCGTAAAAATCACAATTTACCGGCAAAGATGGTGGAACTAAAAACCGAATCAGTTGGAACAGCCCCGTGTGCCCGACAGTTTATAATTTTTTTCCGACAGTCTGCAGTCCAGTTTTTGTTTGCCCTTTTCTCTTAAACTCTTTCTTCTTTTTCTCCTTCCCCCCTTTTTCTCTCTTTCCTTTTTCCCCTTTTCTTTTTTCTTTCCCCTTTTTCGCTTCCTTTTTTTGCTTGTGACTCGTCAGGGGGGCAATCTGCCCCCCCCCCCTTAGGTACGCTAGTGACGCCGAGTGGTGTTTCATAAGAGATAAAGCTTTCGTAAGTTCTTTTACGACTTCAAGCACAATTGGACCGATTTGTAATACTTTGTGTTACATCAAAATTTCGATTATCTACATGTATATTCCATAAACTTAAGTTGAAATCATATCATATATATAAATTACAATTATAATTGTTGACAAGCCTTTGAATGCCGAACAAGGTTTTTCTTTTATTTTGCCAATACTTGATTATCATTCTAAAAAGTTTACCTCCATTATGTTAAGACAACACTGGACAAGGGAAACCTCATTTGGAGAAAGAAATATCCACTTATGGAAAAAAGTCTTGACACGAACGTCGTGATTTTGTTTTTGAAAGTTTTAAAAATGATCGTTATTTGCCCAGACTTTACTTGTATACTAGAAATTTCACACGTGTTTAAACACGGGAACTCTCATTTAGAGAAAACAAACGTGCATGGTTGACATAAATGTGGCGATTTTTTTTTGAATGGTTTCTTCTTTCTATCTTTTTCATTATTGTTACTTTAATAAGTGTGTCACTATCGCGTGATCTCTGTCTTTCATATCTCCTCATTTTCATTGTTCTAATTCCTCACATAATGTACCTCTTAGATGATGAACTATATGATGTTGTACAATTTCATGATTAAACTTTGTCTTCAGAGTCTCTGCATCAAATTCAACTTCGTATGGCTTCTATGTTTCTAAATGGTCAGTCAAGAAATATCAGACTAAGTGGAAATGTTTTGTCGTTTTTTTTCTTTCCTTTGTATAGTTTTGCTTGTTTTTATGTATGTTCTTTGGCGAAAGCACATCGGCTCGTGGTTATGTATTGCCCTGCTTACTTTTTTCATAACCTTCGAAAAGGGGCCAAATATGGCGTATCGGGCAAATTTTATAAAAAGTTGCGAACGAGTTAAGCGAACAAGCAAAAATTCTATTACAAAAAATATTGTGTGATAGATTTTGACATAATATTCAGAAAATGATATCATATTTCACGCTCCTCTCTTTCAATCTCTTTCCTTTTCTTTCTTTTTTTCTTGGTCAATAAAACTTTTGGGGTACAAGTGCCCCCAAGCCCCCCCCCCCCCCCATCTGTACGCCACCATTCCAAATAAGATGTATTGCATTTATTTGATGATAGTGGAAACATTATAGTCGCATCATATTCATGATATTATTGTACTTAGTTCTAAGAACACTCTTGAGCTCATTGAAAAAAACATATGTAACCCCAAGAAGCAAACGAAATCATTTTTCACCCAGTCAAAAGCGCGCACCGGGAAACTAGGTTTCATTTTCAAAGAAAGTGTCTTTTCGCAACCGCCCAATGACTTTATAACACCCCTCGCCCTTTATTCATCATCAACAACAGCAGCGTGATCATCATCATCATCATCATCATCATCATCATCATCACCATCTTCATCATCATCATCATCATCATCACCATCATCATCACCATCGTCATCATCTTCATCATCATCATCACCATCATCACCATCATCATCATCATCACCATCATCATCATCACCATCATCATCTATATCATCATCATCATCACCACCATCATCACCATCATCACCATCATCATCATCATCATCATCATCTTCATCATCATCATCATCAAAAGTAGAAGCGTCATCATCATCATCTTCATCATCATCATCATCATCACCATCATCATCATCATCATCACCATCATCATCATCATCACCATCATCATCATCATCACCATATCACCATCATCATCATCATCATCATCTTCATCATCATCATCATCAAAAGGAGAAGCGTCATCATCATCATCATCCTCATCACCACCACTAGCATCATCATCATCATCATCACCATCATCAAGATCACTATCACCATCATCGTCGTCGTCACCTTTATCGTCGTTGTTATCATCTTCATCTTCACCAACGACATCAACAGTATAATCACATGCACAATGTATCTTGATTATCTTTGTTTACAATCTGGAAGAATCAGCAAAAATATCTTTCCGTATGGAGTCGATAAAGCAACCTTGTTTATTTGATCAAATGATTTTTGGAATTGCTTCGGGATACCACTCTAGATGCAGGAAATCAATTCCTTATACTTTAAATAAAGAGAGTAACCGATTTTTTTTTCTCCCGGTATACAGGTATGTATCGTTTAAATAACGAATTGAAAAGACCTATTTTACGGGCCCCGTTATCGGGACGATCTTTGACAGTGATGTTTTGTTGCTCGAGAAAATAGGTGTCGCCAATCTCAAAATCTATTAAAGTTAAAAATCGATTTCGGAAGTGAGAAAATGTTTATTGGCTATATTTTTTTTCTTGGCTTGGTGCGCTAAAATAATATACCACTATATACCTCGGGCTTACATCATTAAAATCACGCTCGTCACTGAGCATGTTCGCAGCTCTGGGCTAAAATCAATGATGTTGTAACTGGCGTGTTAAAAAAGAGAAAAAAAAGTACTTCTACCCCTCTGGTAAATTGTTTGTCAGCGATGGCGTCGCCAATAAAGATATCATCCCCACCACCCCCCCCCCCCCCCTTGTCACAGGCCTAATTGCCTTTTGTTTTTTACGTTTTAAAAATGTGGCCCCTATCCCCTTTTACAAATCCCAACTTATTTCACAATTTGTTGTCTCGAGGTTGAATACGAGAACAAAAGTACAGTAAGAGAACCGATACACCCATTTAGTTGATTTTTTTTTAATCTGAAAATTTTCAAAGGAAAAAAATATGACTGGAGATTCTTTCATTTATCTATTTCGTTCCACAAGTTTGAGTCAATAGGGTTTTTTTGTTGGGGGGGGGGTAAAGACAGAGTTAAATATTTTGACACCATTAATCTACTGTTCGTCAAAGGTGAACTTTGGCCACTGGTCTCCATTTAATTTAAATCATGCACCAACTAACATGACGGAGATAGTGTTCTCTGTCATGCATTTGTCACGTGAAACGAGATTTTCAAAAGGGGGCGCCCTAACGGAACCACTGCAAAAACAGTTCTTCTACTTCTCCCGGTTTTGAAATGGATTTTCATGAGTTTCTTATGTTTTCAAGAATGATTGCAAGAATTTGATATTCTAAATATATTTGGGGTTTCAAGAAATATTTTTTTCAACCAAAAATATATTTTAAAACTCTTGATATTCTTTGGATAAAATAAAAAAATAGGCATGTGTTTTGCTCGCTCGTTCCGCTCACTCGCACATTAAGAGTTGCAAGATAATCATGTTTCAACAACAAAAATATATAGATGTAACTTATCAAATTGGCCCTCCTCATAATTGCAACAAAGTTGAAAATACCAGAACGTATGTAATCCATTTGAATGACTTCAGGGTATTTCTATTATCCGTGTTTTTTTTTATCTCAAGATTTGTCTGTGATCATGAGGAGGGATTCATTTCGAGAAGTAGAAGCAAAGTATTAGTTATACTGTGCCCTTATCTCATTCCGAATGTGCCCTTCCTTCTTTGTTTTTACCTCTCTCTTTAATTCATTATCAGGGAGAGGGGGCTTTTCATGAAAGGTTTAGTCAGTGATTTTCACGGAATAACTTGCTCTTAGCCAATCGGATGCACGGATTTGCAGTAGCTTATCACAATAGTCACTGACTATCCGTTTTGTGAGATGTTCCCCAGATACTAACCACCCCCTTTAGATGCGATCCATCTTTTAATCAATAAATTGATGTAAAGCAAGCATCCCATCCAAGGTCCGCCAAACTTCTGATGACGTCATCGTCGGAACATGCTTTGATCTTTCGTTTTCCAGTAAGTTCATAGGGGTAAGGGGTAATCAGCGAACACCCTGAAGCTTACGGGGACAGGAAAGCATCCAATCAACTTACTGTATATAAAAACCCAACGCATCGGGGGCGCGTCACGGTCTAGGGGTTCGTCTTTCAATCAGAGAGTCATGGGTTCGAATCCCAGCCATGGCGTCATTTTCTTCACAACAAAATTAACCACCATGCACTGTGCTGCACTAAACCCAGGTGTGATGGATGGGTACCTGGCATTGATGATTTACTGAATGCACGGATTTTTATAATGGAAAAACGGCAGCTCGAGCTAATGCCGGCAGGTTTGATAGTAGTAGTAGTAGTAGTAGTAGTAGTAGTAGTAGTAGTAGTAGTAGTAGTAGTAGTGGTAGTAGTCGTAGTAGTAGTAGTAGTGGTAGTAGTGATAGTAGTGGTAGTAGTAGTAGTAGTAGTAGTAGTAGTAGTAGTAGTAGTCGTAGTAGTCGCAGTAGTAGTAGTAGTGGTAGTAGTGATAGTAGTGGTAGTAGTAGTAGTAGTAGTGGTGGTAGTAGTAGTACACTGGAAACAAAATTATGAATCAATAGTTAATACTTAATGAATATAAGTAGAATTTATAATTTGTAATTATTTTTCATTTTTTTAAGTAGTTTTAACTTGTCTTTTAATTTACTTGATTTATTTGGGTTCAATATACATTTAAGAAAATTCACGTATTACTGGCTTGCTTTGATTGAGTAAATCTAACTCAATTAGGCTAAGATGATTATTACTTATAAATTCGAGTTGAATGTACTTATATTTTTCAATTAACGCCTTATTTAAATAATGCATGAATATTCACTAGACATGTTAGAGCAAGTAAATGTTTGGGCTTTTCTTTTTATAACTGTCATATCTATTTGTGTTTGAATTTTTTTCGGATAAGGGTGTGCTAACTATTTCATTCTTTTCTTGAATCAAAGAAAGAGCAACATTAAATAGTCATTTAGCAGAAAATTTCAGATGTCTTTTTAGGTTTTCGGAAAATGATTACTGTTCTCACTGTTTTATCTGTAAGAATGAAACGATTTCGTATAAATATCAATGTAAGTACATATATATGTAACAGGTAAGTGAAAATGCACAAAGTCTAATATTTGGATAAAAGATGTCTAAGATGAAAATGATGCCACTAAAGTAAAAGTGGGACGATGGGGGACCGGACTTTCGAATAACGAAAGTCCACTCCCCCATTTGATTTTTTCAAACATTTTAGTGATTGTTTTACTAAATTGAATTGAATGTACGGCTTGATTCTAAGATAAAAGATATTTGTGATTTATCCGGACAATTCCATAAAATATGCACGTCCAACCCCGTATATGTGTGACCTTCATGAAATTTTCTGTCTCTGATTTCTTGTTCTTTTGACAGTCTGTAATGCTCTCAAATGACCACTTCATGAAGTGAAGTAAGACTTGAGAAAAATGGGGGTCGGACGTACGAAAAGGTTGATCATTTTGTGGAATTGCCCATTTGTAAAAGATTCATAACGATTCGAACGTTTTAATAGCTTTATCCCTCATTATAAAAATATCAACTCATTTTTAAACAGGAACTCGTATAACTTGTGGCTGAAATAATGATATACGAGTATATCACCTTCGGCTTTCTCATTATCACATCGGTCAAGCTGTACAAATTGCTCATTTCTGCTAAATCACAATTTTTATATTGTGATATCAAGGTGCTTGATTGTATTCATATTACATAACTCAAATGGACTTCTCGAAAGTGACGTCACATCATTAAAAATTTTAAAGTGCATACTTAACCCTGATTTTTTTTAATTGACTTTAGTCAAACCTTCATACGTTTTTTTATCATATAATGTTTTTTTTAGTTGTTATTAAAGAACAATTCCACCTAAACAAAAAGTGGATTTGAATAAAAAGAGAAAAACACAACAAGCACGCATACACTGAAACTTTCATCAATATCAAAATGAAAATGTTATTACATTTTTAAATTTCGCTTAATTTCACAAAACATTTATATGCACATCCTGGTCTGTATGCAAATGAGGGGACTGATGACGTCACTTACTCAATATATCTTTTGTATTTTATTATCTGAATTATGAAATATTCTAATTCTCTCCTCATTGTCCTGCGAAACAAAGTTTTATTCCTCCCTGAATATGTGAAATCACCATTGTTTAAAAAATTCATGGTTTGGTCAAGTTGGTCTTCATTGTCAAATCTGTAAAAAAATTAAATATTGTATAATTCAAACAATAATAAAACAAACAAAAGAAATAGTGAGTGAGGGACATCACCAACCCTCTCATTTTCATGTTACTTAATTGTACATTTAACTGTTTTGTGAAAAACCTAAAACGGGCAGATGGTATTTCAGTACCGAGCAATGAGATGAAATAATTTTTTATTATAATAAGCCTTTGCAAAGAATGATATCGAAGCTGAAATGAGTTTTAGCTCATGTACTTATCGTGTCACTTGTTTAATTATCTAACAAATGAAATGAACATTCTCAAACCGCAGTTTATACCAATATTTTTTCATTAAACACCTGGTTTTTTTTTTTCTAAATTAACTACTACCTGGTACAGTGGCGTACCGTGGGTCACGGTATGGGTGCATCAGCAACCAATTTGAGTCACCTAGTGGGCGCGCGAAGCGCGCTTAATAGCCAGGTATACCGATCTAATAAAGATATTTTAAGGGCTGTGCCATTGCAAGATATCTGACTGTTCAGACCTAAAAGGGGAGCAATCACTTTAGTAGTCATGAAAAAGAAGCATATGTCACTGTTTGAAATAATGAAAACTCGAAGTTAGGGGAAAAATATTTGGTGTATATTGACTTGACAACGGAATGTTTTAGTACGATTTAATATCCTTGAAGAGGATTGTTTATCTCATTAAAGCAAATGCCCCCGTATAGTTACGCCACTGAACTAATAGAAACAATAAACGGTTAAACTGTTGAGCGAATTCAAGCAAATTAAAAACTAGTAAGAGTGGATGTGTAAGACTAGTACAACTGCAGACGACACAACCATGACAACTGTTGGCATTCTGCGATCGACGATCACCAACGAGTATCGCACACAGCTGTCGTCTGCCTATCACTTCTGTCGAGCGAACTTCAGCGCTAGTCATTGGCTGAAACACTAACCCACGCACGTATCGAATTCTCACAAAATAGAGAAAGCTAAAGAATTAGACGATTTCTACCAATGCACTGAAAATTGTTAAGCTCTGGCGGAATGTTAGTGATCAATGCGTTGTGTCGACGTGTGCTGGGGACACTGCGCGGGAAATCGGATTTAACAAAATAATAAGTTCAGTTCGTTGTTAAATAAAAACTCGCAGTGTTTGTCGTTGATTAATGAAGCAAATATCCAAAAGAAAATGTGATGCATTCTTTAAGTGACGTTGGTGCGAATATTGCAAGAAATTGTGAGAGAAGGGGAAGTTTCCATTACTGAAATATCATCGTTGGGCCCCCCTGAATCGTTTTCATATCTCAGAAGATCGCTAGTATTTTAACGTAAGAATATTTGTCAGTTCGTGCCAGCAGAAACCAAGTTTAACTCTTCAGATCTGGGATTTTTTTTCGCTTCTCGAATATTTCTTTCGTCTTCCATTTTCTGTAGTTGGAGTTGAAGAAATTTGAAAGAAATTTTACTCCTGAAAATTCATCGCAGTTGTTTCAATCAATCAACCGAGCTCCCAAATTAGACTTTGTAAGTTAGACTTTCTAACTTGGAAGATTCAGAGCAGTGCGCTGGTGCGAAAGGTGTGACGGAAAATAAGTTCTGGAGAGAAGACAAATTGCGTCTTGAAGTTACGAAGAAGAACAAAGAGATTTAAAAATGTTTTAAGATAAATAATATTGTTTCGAGAGTTTTATGTTCACTCTCCCTACAGACAATTCAAGGTATTAGAGAACGATTGATATTGTGGTGACACACAGTAGTTCGCGATTGACGCAAGTCTTTTTTACTCTCCTTCGGGAACCCCATCGAGCAAAGAAACTACTTACATTGTAGCGTCCTATCCGAAGGACTTCTTCATTTCAGCAAATCTAGTTTGTATGAGACAGATGTGTAGGCTTTTGAGTTAAACACGGAAACAGAGGTGTATTTTCCGGTGATTCCTTCCCGAAATCCTAGAAACGCTACAGGAGGTTGACTGTCAAAGACAGGGCTTCAATCGTGGATATTTTTGGATAGCGTCAGGTATTTTTCCTTGTCTGAAGTGAAAATGGATTTCGGCGGTCGAGGTACGGGCTGGTATTCGAGGTGGTGGTCGACGTTGACGACGATAGCCGTATTATACCTGTGCCTGCAAAGCTGTTCTGATAATCTTTGCAATTGCCAGAACATACCACAAGAAACCATGGATGAATACGAACTAAGGTAAGAAATTCATGTAATTATATTATCTTTTCTCCCATGTATTTTTTTCTCATAGTTGACCTGAAGAGGTTCTTAAACCTATCGCCAATTACACAAGTCTCAGTTGTGAATGAATATCATTAAAAAGTTGTAATAGCTTGTAGAAATAGCCAGCCTTGTGGTATTTTGATAGGAGGCAAGACTACTTAGTCTAAGTAGGAGGGTGCCGTGGTCGAGTGGTCAGGCACCTGACTACACCATGGCAGTCCGAGGTTCGATACCCGACTTGGTCTTGAGCAAGGAATGTTATCGTTATTGTTCTTTTCTCTTGCATCTAATAAATGGAAGTGCTAAATTCATTATTACTACCAACGTGTGTATTTATTAAACAAAGACTCCTTAGTGTTAATGTCGTCATTTATTAATTAAATCGCTTGGTTAATTGCAAGGCCTCTGATTTTCTATACTCTTCTTTTTATTCATTTTCTGTCTACTTATCCTGGTTTTTTTTTCTTCATTTCTTCTTATTTCCTTTATTTGAAAATCATTGGGGGGTCATCCCCTGTCCATCCCCCCCCCCCCACCTGTAATGCCGCCCTGCTTGCAGACAGCAGAAATGGATCAAATGGTTTGACTAAATGTAATAAGATTTGCAATGGTATTATATTCGTTTCTCTGTGACTTGACACGAAGGACGATTTCACCTTGTTTATGAATATTTGTGACCTATACCACCCCAAAACCACCAATAAGTCGCCAGGTAAGGTTCTCTGTAAATAGCCTAAATAGTAATTTAGTCTCCAAAATCAAAAATTAAAGAATAACTTCTTCTTCATACTGTAAAAATTTGAAGTCGCGAAGTTGAATAAAAGAAAAGATACAAGAGTTTCTTAGACACTACTTAATCGGATTGCTTGGATGTTTCACTGAGATTACACAGTATGCACATCTCATGCTTGAGTGAACCCCAAACTTCAAACCTTGTTTTCTCCTTATTTTTTTTAACTCTTGCTGAATTTCCTCTGCATTCAATCAAGTGCTTGTAATGGTTATTGTTGGTCAATTTTAAAGCTTAGGAAATGAATTTTCAAGCTCAAATCTAAATATTCATTTTGGTCGACTTATTGTTAGTTTAGGTGTGGCAGGTCACATTTGTAGTCTGCCTATGTTTTATGTTCTAAAAGACAAATAATCAACTGAGAAGATAAGAGTTTCCAAATTATAAGTAATTTTTTTTTTCAGAACCACACGGGGTATTGGCATTTTATATTGCAGCCGATGACTTCTATTTCCATTTTTTGCAATTCAACCACCACATAAACTTATTACGTCTAAGTCAGACATTTGAACTTCATTCAACTAGGATTTTAACAAAAGAGCAGAATAACTGGAAAATGAGGCTTCCAATAGTTTTTTATGCCAAGCAAGTTTGCATACCATAGTATACATGACAATCATATATTAATAAGACATCATTATCATATAGCTGAAAATTGGTCCAACTTTGGATAACATGCAATATTTAATTACGTAATATTTCGAAGTATATATCTCTTATTTTATTTTATTTTAACTATCTTCATCATCGGTTTAATTGGGTTTGGGCCTTGATAATAGCATGCGCGATATTTCTATTCCGTTTCGGAAATGTTATTTTGATTTCACAATTTATGGATCACGCACTAATTATAAAGTGACCGGTTTTAAATGATGAAGAAATATTTTCTTTCACTTCACATTTGTATTTATTGATAGTTTATAGGACTCGGCAGTTGAGATTTTAACAAAGCACTACAAAGTTACCATGGTAATTAACCTCCAAGGAAGTACGCAGAACAATGGGTTCCCTCAATACGTCGATGTATTTTATTGATAGTATGAATACATATGAATTTAGCTACTCTTTCGTGTTAAGTAGTAACTTAAGATATCTTAGTTTGTAGAATTTGTTTACATGTATATTTGTAGTTTTTCTGTATGTATCCAAATGAACTGTTGCTTGGCTAACGACATGAGCGTCCTCAGATGGTGTGTGCGCTCAAGACATCACCATTTATTCATTTAAGCTTCTGTCATAACAAGATTTGAAAATAGCATACAAATATTTTTTTAAATGAAAATAGAATGTGACTTCTGGTACTCGATTATATGTTGATTTTACCTCTGTACAATTGATTTTAAAAAGGAATGTTTGGAAACGTATTGGAATTATCATGTTCCTCGGAAATATATTGTCACGTGATTGCGGAATGGATGTTATAAAAAGTAGCGAATGTGATTATATGATCACAGTGAGGGTTGACATAACAAAACTACACAATTAATGTTTTACATTCTTGGTAAGAGACAAGGAAATACGTTCTAGGATTTACTCTTATGCGTTTTCAAAGTGGCAGTGACACCGCATTTTTTTAAATCTGTAGATCTCTTCATACTTCAAACACCTCATTGCATTGGATTTATGTTTGATTCTAAACACCGTGGTTAGCATAACCCAATCAATAAAAAATATTAGAGAGTCGTGTTAATATGGTAAAGAGGTGTGTGTCAGGGACGGATCCAGGATTTTTTCGAAAGGGGGGACACATTTCACGAGGAAAAATTTGTCAAGCAAAAAAAAAGAGAAAAGGTCTTCACTTTCAAAAGGGAGCACACTTCTGTTTTGACGGCATTTTTACCTTACAAATTTTAATTGTGCCTCTCAAAAAGGGGGGTGCACGGGCCGGCTGTGCCCCCCCCCCCCTCATCTTGGATCCGCCAGTGGTGTGTGTGAGTTTTTTTTTCAAAGCGTTACAATAGAAATACAGTTAACATTTGAAGAACCAATTTTAATCAAATTTTGTCATTGTGGTTATACGTGCTCGAACTCTAAAAATAAAAATATTTCAAGCTGTTTTTAACGAGAAATACCCATGCGTAGAACAATAGGAAAATACTATTTTGATTTAACCAAACGGTCGGTATTTTCATATGTGAACCCGCTTAATATGTGTTTCTATGTTGGTATATTCCTCGGGTCCTCTCAAAGCTGGCGTTGATGAAAGAAATATCAGCTATATAGATAGCTTTATTTGAAACCATCCTTGCCCTTCTCATAAGCTTTATAAAAATCCAATATTGATGTCAAGATGTCGAATTATAAGCCTTTTTTTTACTTGTTTTATTTGTCGCGACACCCAAAGATAATCAGTTTCCAATTTGAGCAATGACGTAGATTCCCGAATAAACCCGAGAAAGTGTTTCGGAAAGGGCAATGTTACTCATTATGTTTAAAGTAAGCAAATATCAAATCATATTCAGACCTTGGGTAAATAAAATGGGACTGATTAATTCCGTACCGATTTAGAAGAAGTTTTCAGTTTATGTGTTATTCTTTTAATTGAAATATACTCCTTATTTTTTTCTCTTATTACATCGTTTCCATAGCAAATATTCACCTACGGATTAAGCATGATGAGGCAAAATGTTTTAATACCCCTTTGATAAATTTTCAACTTTCCTCCAAGATGTCATTTTCTATTAATTTTTATCAGGTGCTCCTTTGTATCACTTATTGATAAATTTCTATATGATGTAGGAAAAATATATATTAATCAGAGTCAATATCATAGGGAGTAAGTGAAGATTTATAAATAAAAAAATGCAATTTGTCAGCAAAAATGATAGAAAGCAGATATGAAATAACTTCTGGCAAAATAGAAACTTGTTTTCAATCGTGTTTTGGTGAAATGCGATGAAAACACCTTATTGTAAGGTTTCTTTTTACTTTCTTTATTTGTAACTACATACGCTCCTTGAATACTGATCTTAAGGGGCTTATTTTGCTTTTACCACATTTACACCTTTAAGTTTTGGATTGGTGGTGATTTTTTTTTACCTGATTGCTAAGAAAGCATGAATGCTTGTAAGCAAGCAACCAGAGGACCGACGGCTTAAGGTCCTCTCCGAAGGACCTGGTACTGAGGATTAATGTCTTACCAAAGGGCACTAGCGCACCAAGTGGGAATCGAACCCAGGTCACCGGAATACGAGTCCCCCGCTCTACCGACTGAGCTATCGCGCCTGTTTTGTAAATTGAGTAACATACTAATGAAAAACTTTGATGTCCGTGTTTTAAAGGTTTTTTTGTAATATTATGTTATGTTTCAGCTGACAAATTAACTTATTTTGCCAGGCTTTGTTGTAATCCTTTTGTTCTACACTTTGAAGTCGTTATCCAACAGTTTGTGAAGATTTTTTTTTTATTGAGAAGCAATTCTCAATTAGATAGCTGCTGCTGATACTTCTTCCTCTTCAAGTTCTTCTCTTCTTCTTCTTAAAAAAAAAATGATCCAAAACTATATAATAAATTGATACACGATCAGCAGGTGGATATAGCAATTATGTGTACGACTGCATACGACCGAACGTTGGTTAGGAGTTGGTTAAAAAATTGACCAACCAAATTAGGAGCGCAAGGTTTTAGTAAAAATGAATCGAAAATTGTTAAAATGATGTGTGATTTATCAGACTGACCACAATTCTAACTCAAATTTCGTCTATCTTTGGATGTTCATATTTTTTCATGAATTGTAGTTAAAGAGTTATTTCAAATAAATGCAATATATGAAAAATAAAAACGCGAATCTCAAATGCGCGCTTCTGCTTTGATATGATATTAATTAAATTTGCCGCATTTTTTTCTAGTGTTTGATTGAAACTCTTTTTGCAATGGGCACGGAGTGAGATGCTAATATTCATTTGATAGAATCTGGTCACTTATGTTACATTCTTGTCAATTTTGACAATGACTGAGCCGGTCAGTTCCGCTGAGTGAAATAAAATGTCACTTTGGCCATCATTCTATAACAACAAAAACCGTAGCATCCGTTCATTTGATTGGAATAATGGAACTTAAATTGAATGAAAATCCTGGACATGCTGGAGGGAATGAAATATCAAGTCGGCATTTTTGAAGAACTGATTAATCATGTACATGTATTTGGATCACCTTTGATATTTCTTTATCTCGCACAAACACCCACACCCACACTTTATGAACTTACACACACGCGCAATCACACACTCTCTATACTTACTTACACACACGCGCAATCACACACACCTTATATATTTTTACTAATACTGTTTTTATTCTGATTTCATGAACAAATAGTTACATAACATTTCAATTTAACATTTCAAATCACATATAATACTTTACATTTCATATTTTCCCTTTTTTTCCACTAACTTAATATAATCATGAATCATATATATTTTAAAAGAAAACAATGAAATCAGTTATTATAAAAATGCTTAAACACCAATCTTCCCCCTCCCCCCTCCCTCTCCCCCCCCCCCCGCCCCAACACACACATACACACAAAACACACCACTGTCCAGAAGATCTGCTCACACTCATCATAAATAAATCATATTTATAAGTACAAACCAATTCGATGAACAATTTTGAATATAACAAGCTCACGGGAGAAGCATTACATATATTGAAAGTAAATAAAGACATGCAAACTTAACCTTGTCATAATTTTACTGTTTCCCATTTTTGCAAGTGCCGCCCTAATTTCCCCATTTTAATAGCTATTTTCTTTTCTTGATCCTTTCTTGATCCTTATATATATGTACTTACACATACATGTACGCACACACACACACACACGCTCTCTATTCGGACATGAAGATAACCTATATAGGAAAAATGTAGGAAATGTATGTGATAATTGTGGGATGACACAGATTTTTTAGTGTTCGTGAGGTTATTTGATTTGTAAGCTGAAACATTGTAACAATGAATTAGAATTGTCGCCTTCGACCAATATATAAAATGACAGACCGCCCTTTCACACAGTAACAAGAAATCGTAATTTGAATGATGATTCCAGTGAAAAGTAAAGCTAATGACGAAAATTTAGCACGAGTGAAACCAAATTAAAACATGATTAGAATCACGAACGCTAATCACAGTCACGATTACAATAGCAATCATCATTACAATGATGATTCAAGATTTACGTGTGAAAAGGCCCAGAGAGATATCTTAAATATGAGCCCTTTCATTTCTTTTTCAACTCTGTGTATAAATCCTGGTGCATTACATAATGCACATATGTACATATACACACAAGCATACCCTAACGCACTCGAAAGCATTTTTATATCTTTGATTTCTAAAATTTGATCATGCATTTGTGGAATTACTGTAACGTGAATAAAGCAAGACCTGTCATAATTAAAATAGATTTCCAACATCATAAAAATCGATAAAATAGCAGAAGACTTCGTGAAAAATAGCATGAATGCGGTTGCGAATCGACCGTCTTATACATTGCCTTTTTGATAGAGTTGTTAACAGAAGCTTATATTTCTGTCCCTTTCCACGTTTCCATAATTGCAAGTTCGGGAGAAAGATTCGTGTATAGATGCCCATAAATTCGAAAAATTACCAGAATTAAAGGGAAGTTTAGGTAAGCCCCCCCCCCCTCCTTCCTCTCCATCCCTTTCCCTCCCCCCACACCTTCTCTCTCTATGTTTGTCTCTCTGAAATATGTTTTGGTGAATATATTCCTACCCAAAAAGTATTCACATTCAACCAATATGTTCGACTGCTTTTAACAATACATGGACTCACAATTCTTTGCATTCTTTTTAAGAAAATATATTCTGCTGTCTTTTCGTAAATAATGTAGCATTAATTTTCGCGCGACGGACTTTAACCATCGGATAGTGAAAACTGTAACCGCCCGACTAGGTCACGTGACTCGTTACTACCACATTCCTGTAAATCCATAATTTGATCGGCTTCAGGACGTCATATCTCCCAATTTTTTAACCACCATCACAACCCTTAATTGCGATCCTGACGCCAGTTTGGATCTCATTAAAGACGCTATCGACTGGGGACTTCGGAATGAGATTGAAAAGCACGATATGTTGTGTATTTCACCCCTGTCACCTCTGGTTGTCGTATTTGCATTGAGGTGGTAATTATTGGGTCACTTATAACTTAAAGCGGTGATATGTCACGGCGGGTTGGTGATGTTGCCTTTGGTTGCTAGCCTGGCATCGTGGGAATTTGTCGCGTCATGGTCGCCTTGTTACCGGGTTTGGGACACGGCTCAAATATATATTGATGGCCATATTTTTGAGAAGGGCATTATGAACGACTTTTGTCTCTATTTATCTTCCTGAATATCTGTTCAGGTCTCCTTGCCTCTCCGATTCTTCTTTCTTTCTCTCTCTATCTATCTATCTATCATGAATGCGCATGCGCAAGACCAGCACCTTCTTTCACAAAAAGCTGACACACAGAGCTCCTCTTGAACACGCCAATCAGTGTCTCGCAACGTACCGTAAAATGCAAACCCTCATCCACACACGCACACAGAACGCGCGCGCGCACACACACACACACACACACACCTCCTCATCTCTCCACACGTTTGTACACAGAAACACACTCCCTGGCGCACACACATCCTATCCTCACTTTTCACCTCTCTGATGCTCACTTTCTCGCGCTCTCATACTCAGTCTCTCACACACACGCACACACACACTCAAGAGCGTAGTATTTCTATCTTTCTTTCTCTTTCTTCTCTTTGTTTCACTGCTTGAAACCCATATTGGGTGATCACCCCAACCCCACACACATGTACATCTGTTGCGTCGCCAAAGTGTGCCGGGAGAGATGTGTGGACGTGTTGCGCGAAAACTGCGGACATTTTGTGGCGTTTGCGGACAAGTGACAGTCACTCACACGCACTGCACACGAGTGTATAAACAGTATATTATCGCCATTGATTGATTACCGCCTAATTTTCGTGACAAGAATCTTACCTATCAGTGTAATCATCTTCTTTGTTTGTATGTTTTATCCTCTACGCACTCTCTGCCTTATAATTGAATGTGAACTCATTACTATGAGTCTATTCCTCGGCTCGGTTCATTAAAGTCTGAATCGGTATCTTACAAGGTCAAAACCCTCTTGAGAGAACAATCTTGAGGTTTAGAGAATAATGAGTTTGCGTTTCCATTAGCTGAGAGTCATTTTAACAGGACTGTCGAGGAAATAAAACACAGAAATATTATCTTAGGAAGGGAATCACAAAAAAAGAAATTTCTTTAATTGCACTACGAGCATGGAACGGCGACGAGTTTTATAGTTCACAAGTCAACCTGGTTAAGTTATCCCTTCGAGTACTTTTGCCTACATGGCATTGGTTTCAGGTAGCACACTTTGTTGCAATTTTTTAAAGCTTAATGAATATCGCATGAAATAGAAACATTGATGTGTATTCACTCTTCTATCACTTCCAATTTGTATTTTCCGATCCATTCATTTTTTGTTTCATTCATTTATTAACCCTTTCACGTGTTCATACTTTAAATTCTTTATTCGTTTATCAGTTTCATTTAAGCATTTTTTATTTACTAATCGATTATTTAATATATTCATTCATACTCATGAAAAGGATATGTTAATTGTGCCAGTTATTTATTTAATTTCACGAAATATGCAATCATTTCACAATTTAGCAATTATGTTTAACAACGTGACCCCCCCCCCCCCGCCATCACACTTCGTCCCCTTCTTTCGACATTTGAACAGTACATATCTCAAAACACATTCTCAACTCTCCTTTTGCCGCTTCGTAAAGCACTTACATGTTGTTTCATTTTTGTTCAATTATCGATTGATGTAAGTATATGAGCAAACAAATTCCATATACATTATCAAACTCTAAAAACTATGAATTTGTTTGCATAGCATGTTGAAAGCGAGGAGATAGGGTCCAAAGCAATTCTTCACGCATGAAATAGGGGTACAAGCAGGAAGAAGATAGCATTTAGAATAATACGGACAAAGATGAGCTTATAAAATTACGTGTAAGTCAACATAGCTTACCGATGAAAGGGTTATTTTCTGCGTCATCATGAAAAAAATTACTGTTTCGTAATATTTATATGTTTATTTTACCATCAGGCAAACCCTTGTTTGTTATCTAATGAGAATTATTTTGGGCAAGAATCGCTTTCATTCAAACTCACAGCGGAACCTGTACATTGCATGATTGCCTGTGTTTTAATTTTGTTGACAACTAGATTTTAGTTTGCTTTTGAAACATAAAGGTGGAAATTTACCAATGAATATTACACATACCATAACAATGCCATACATTTTCCTTAATTTTCCCCTTCTTCATTTCAACTTAGGTACAAAAAACAAATACATTCGAACAACATACCAGAAAATTAACACGTAACCAAATTAATTTAACTTTCTCCTAAAAGCCGCCGTTTTGAGCACAACACCAAATGAATCATTATATCAAATATGACGACCGCAATTGAAATAATCTAAAAATACAGACATACGCGAGAACATCTATCCTTTATTCTTGTTAATTTCATCACATCAATGACATTATAGGAATAACTGATATCGACTTACATGATTTTTAAGTGGTATTTGTTTTATTCGTTTGGCTCAAAAAGGGAATTTGATCAGAGATGATATTGTTATGTTGCTATCAGACCTTCCTTTAGCGAAATAATGAAAAGTGGCAATGGGAAAATGGTAATGTCAAACTGTGAAGTGTTATAAAAGAATCTAGCGATACTGTATGGAATAATTCAATTTTCTTTCAGGTCGTCCTTGTGTCTTAATAGACATTTTGTTTGTTCATGATATCACACCGTTCTTGCATGCTGTATTACTCTGACAACGATGTATTTTCTATTTAACAAAACAGTATCGTGAGGAATAGACAGGTTGAGAGTTATAGACTGATGCGAAAGATGCATATTGACATCATAATGGGGAGAACTTGAAAGAAAAATGAAAATTGAGTGTGTGAACCCTATACATAAGACGATATTATAAGAAAGTGAACGAAAACTATATAGATGAAGGGAGCTGGGTTGACATGTGGGGCAGGCAAACAAATATAAATGGAGAGGGATCGTTGGAGAAGAGGAAATGATAAAAGGAAAGTAATAGATGGATGGGGAGAAAGAGGAAGAGAGAGTGAGTAAGTTAAGAAATGCACGAGCTATACAGAAAAGGAAACACAAAGTCAAAGCCAGGAGGAACACACAAAAAACATTATGAGAACGGAAAGAGAGCTGGGATAGAGGGGGAGAAAGACATGATGAGGAAGAATGAGATGACACCACAAACAGAGAAGAAAGGAAGATGAAGCAGAGAAATCAAATAAAGATATGAACGTAGTCAATGGGTAGATAAATTGTGTGAAAGAGGAGAGAGGAGTTGGCTGATTGAGAAAACTCATTATGTCACTCACTTGTATTCAACTGAAACTATGATTTGTTTATTTTCTTAATGAAATTATGTTTCATTCCATGAGTTGTACTTTTTTCCTTTGTCATCCTCCAAGGAATATGATGCGAATTATGTCATTCTACCATTATTTCATTTTCTAATGAATTGATCTCTCGGAAAGGCAGAAAATACTAAGATACAAAATGAAAGGGTGGGGACAAACGGTATAGAAAAAAATATTGATCAGTTTGAAAGAAGAAAGAAATTAAGTAAGAATATTAAATATCATGACATCCTTCTCCCGCAACTTGGTCATTTCTGAACATTTTACGAACGAAATCACTTCTTTATCGATCCATTTACTTCCAATCAAGTACCTTTCAACGAATCATTCGATAACAATTTAACGCATTATTAACCCTTAACTCCGGTATTAAATCACAATATAATAAAAGCACATGAAGCCCTGGCAATATCTCCCGGTGGACTTGGGTAAGCGATCTCTGTCATTTAAACGTCAGTAGTAATGATCTATAAAGACATGATAATTCGCGGAAATATTTGCGAAAGCACTGATGGATCCTTTAGAAGAATATTTAATGGGTTTAACTGGACTGTACGAAGGCTCTCACCCTTGCGCAGTGCGCCTATGCAAACTCCGCAGAGGTACCATTTATAAAACCATTGCTTTGTTTCATCGGGACATTTTGAGGGTAAAAGCACTTACCGCTACTTCGATTACCCCCTCCGTACTCCCTGCTATTTTCAGGTTGCCGACCTGAAAATGATGTGGATTTCGCAGTCTTCGTTAATTTAATTCACAGTGACATCTATTTTCACCGTCTATGCTTGTCTACATTGTTTGCTTTTGTTGTCTTTAAAAGTTAAAACACATTGGCCCGTATTCTGAAGTCAGGTTTAACTTAGACCATGGTCTAACTCTGTGCTAAAATTATGGGAAGCCAAAAGTGTCAACATTTGTATTAAGTTGTATGTGATTCTTATTTTTACTGTGCTCTTTCCTGATTCTTAAATGGTGAAGACAATCATCTATTTATACTTCCTAGATAATTATGAATTATTTGAGAGCCAAATGAGCTGAAATATGATATCTCTACTGTTAGTGATTTATTGGCTATTCATACTTAAACCACAACTTTAAACCCGAGTTTAAGTTTAACCTGACTTCAGAATACGGGCCATAATGTGGTATTCCCTATATAAAAAAAACATGTTACTATACATGTAGTTAAGAGGAAAGTTCGCCCAGACAATAACTTGGATTTTATAAAAGGTAGGTATGTACAATAGCAGGGAGAGAGCAAATCCTTCTGAAGACAGTTAAAGACAGACAAATATCTTTCTTTTGTATTTAGTGTGGCACTGATTCGAAATATATATGAAATATAGATGTTTCGAATTTACGAGGCAAATAATTAAAATACATGGTTTCATCCTAATTGCATGCTTGACGAAGGTGATTCTAATTTGGTTTAAACTTCAAATGATAAAAAAAAAATGGCTTCCATGTAGTTGAAAGCAAAGCCGCTGTTTCTTAATTGCGACAGATTACTTGACTTTGGAATTATTACTTTGCGACAGATTACTTGACTTTGGAATTATTACTTTAGAAAGATTACTTTCCTATGGGAGTTACCATAAACAGAAACAGAAACATGATCAAAGCGGTTCTGAAAGTGCACTGTGACCTCCCCCCACAAAAAAAAGAAAGACAAATAGGTATATGGTGTATGTTGAGCCCTCTTTCGGCGCCTTTGAATGTTTTTTAAGATACAAATGCATCATCATCATCATCTCTGGGGAAAAAAATGAAAATAATAAAGCAAGTGTGGGACAAGGCTGATAAACAGAAGATAAAATGACTGAGATAAAAAAAAATAAGGGAAAAGAAAGTGGGGACGGGTAAAGAGGCGAAGGGGGTGAAAGACGATAAGACCAACACTATATATACACTGTACTCTCATTTCATTAAATACCTTATCAGAAGAGCATTTAAATTCGTTTATTCTAAATTCAATCTATTTTCTTTGTAGTAATGATATCAAGGATCCCTAATATTAGGCATCGATCTAAATTTGAAAATATTGTTTCCAGATTAAAGTAATAATAAAAGTGAACATATTTATTATGCGCCATCTATCTAGTAAACGATTCTGACGCGCAAAACCAAAGTAACATGTGTGCACATAGTAATAGATGACAAGAACTGCTAAGATTTTTTTTCTTTTTTTTCCCAGCCCAGTTGCATTTGAAATGCTTGATCTAAGAGATAATGTGCCTCCGATCCTTTTTAATTCATCTACATGATAGTATCACTATCACCCCTTGCCCATGCTTGTACTCTAAGCTTTCGTATAGCCAATGAAACGTGTGTAACTGCTGATTGAAATGCTGAAAGACAAAAAGCGACAGGTTATTGTCGTGATGCCAAAGTGGGAGTGAGCGCTCGTGAAATGAGTTACAATATTGAATCTGCTAAAACAAGCGTCAAAGAATTGCTCCCTTAATCGTAAGATAAGCCTGAGTTCACTAGTTTAGCCTGTTAGCATGCTTATGGGGACATTCACACCAACGAAACCGACTCCAAACCGACCGATGGTATGTCATTGGTAATAACGTAATAGCTTTGATCGGTCTGGAGTCGGTTTCGTTGGTGTGGCTGTAACCGAAACCGGCTCCAAACCGACCGATGGTATGTCATTGGTAATAACGTAATAGCTTTGATCGGTCTGGAGTCGGTTTCGTTGGTGTGGCTGTAACCGAAACCGGCTCCAAACCGACCGATGGTATGTCATTGGTAATAACGTAATAGCTTTGATCGGTCTGGAGTCGGTTTCGTTGGTGTGGCTGTAACCGAAACCGGCTCCAAACCGACCGATTGTATGTCATTGGTAATAACGTAATAGCTTTGATCGGTCTGGAGTCGGTTTCGTTGGTGTCACTGTAACCGAAACCGACTCCAAACCGACCGATGGTATGTCATTGGAAATAACGTAATAGCTTTGATCGGTCTGGAGTCTGTTTCCGTAGTGTGACTGCAGCACAATGCTCAGGTGACACCAACATTACCGACCCCAAACCGGTAAACTGTCAATTCGTCTACTGCCAACTCGTCCACTCACCACATGGTCTACCTTCCTTTCGTCTAATGCCATTCCGTCCATAAACATTTCGTCTAACAACTATTTGGTCCAATAAACATTTTGTCCAATTATCGCTTCGTCTAATCATCAGTTCGTCTATGACAATTTAGTCTCATAACCACTTGGTCTAATATCCATTACATTTCATTCATTTTGCACAAATAACACTTAGTCCAATTAGACCAAATGGTATATGGACAAAATGGCTATTGGACCAGCAGGTTATTAGACGAAATGGTAAGTGGACGAATTGGTAATTAGACCATGTGGATAGTGGACAAACTGATGGTAGACCAAATGATAGTAGATGAGTTGACAATTGGATGAATTGGCATTGGACGAATTGGAAATAAACCTCCAAACCGACCGGTGGTATGCCATTATTAAGACGTAATAGATTTGATCGTTTTGGAATCGGTTTCCGTACTGTGACATTAAAGATGTTGAAGGCGGTGACCATGTTTATAAGAATCGTATTTGCACATTTTGGGGAACGTCACGATATAGCTATAATGATATCTTTGTGCAATATCTTGGTCGTAGACCTTGCAGCTATTTAGCAAGAATGAAAATACTTTTTTTTAAAGAGCCGTTTCAAATTGGTTATGCTGTCATGTTGACAATCGACAAGAAGAAAAATCACCCCCCCCCCCCCGGAAGATGTGAGCATGCGCAGATTTTTTTTTTTTTTTTTGCTTGCTTTTTTGTCTCTACGGCTCTCAGTCGTGCACTGATTTTACATGTGTTATACATTCAATATGCTGCCACTGTGTAGTACCACGCCTTATAAACCGTTTTACGCATCAGGTTGCATTTTGTCAAATCCATCCTGTTTAACAGGAATGTTTCAAAAGCATGATTAAACCAATCATGAGCCTGTCTCCTGTACAGTATCAGTGTATTCATTGTAGAGAATTTGAACCCTCTCTATCAACTATATTCTCTGCTAGTTGAACTTTCACTTTGATAATATTAATAATAATATATAACGCTTAAAACAATGTTTCTAAGCGCTGCATCCTATTACCCCGGCTTTAGCACGGCTACTCTTATCGGGCGCTCGAGCATTCAAGGAATTTATTTTCGTTTTTTCTTTCAATCTTTATTGCTCAAAGTATGAATTACAATATAAAGCAAACAAATAAACAAGCTATTTACATGATTAAACAGAGCAACAATTACATTTTTTTAAATGTACAGGTAATTTACCATTTTTCTTCGCCAAAATATATTCAATATCATTTATAATTTCTTCCTACCGGGTACGCATTTATTACACCTGGGTGGAGAGTGGCAAATGTAGATAAAAGCCTTGCCAGAGGACGAGAGTGCTGCGGTGTGATTCGAACCCCGGACCTTGTGGTTCAAAGTCCGGAGACACTTTGGGGCCAAATCCGAGTTTTTGCAACATTTTTTCCTTCAAAATAAGAAGTTACATCGTGGAATTTTAGTGAATAAGACTGAGATCATTCTTAATTTTCATGTTGGCAGGAATATGAATTTCGATTTATCCATTTTTGTTGAAATTTTGTGTCACGCATGCTATGGGTCAAATCAGGGCTGTTCTAATTATTATTCATGACTTTACAAACGATTTTTAAATCTAGCTAGCCGATAAGAAATTATCTCGCAGTCATTTTAGATACTTCAGTTGAAGTTGTAAAGATAAAGCACATCTCAATCTGTCTATTTATTGTTCATAGCATTTTTTTATGTCTGCACTGAATAATAAATGCAATAATGACTTATGATGCAACAATTTATTGTCAAAGACTTTCTTTAATGAAATTATACAGCTCTTGTATTTTAGGATATTTGTTTTAAATCCTCTAATTTTCTTATTTTATATAATCTATAAGAATACTGTCTGCGATGTTTTAAGAAGATACATTGTCATCCCCCCCCCCTAGTTTTCGAAATGGATTAAAATATGTTATTCAGAATTCCAACGGTTCACGTATACATTGATTGTGTTCCAAATGAAAATAGTTGAGGCCATCGGTGTGACGTCGCAAGACGATTTTCCTTTATTAAAAATTGTCTGTTGTTTTTAGATGATGCCAGAAAGCAATTTTCCATTGACCAATAATAACAATGAAGCAGGTCTTTTCCAATCATGAAACACCATGGCCTCTTTCTTATACAAATAAAACATGACTGATTTAAATTACTTAAAAACTATGGAAAGCCATCAATGTCGTGGCCTAATTCATATTATGGAATGCTAACATGATTTGCTAGCATTTTCTCAAAATTAGATACTGAAACCGAGTGAATTTCTACAATTTATGATATATATTCACTCTTTAAATAGTGATTTCAGGTGTCATTCCATTTTTGTATGTATTTTCATCTTTTTTTTACAAAGAGACATAGAAAGAGAGAGGGGTATCTTATACGAAATCATCTCGATCATTATTCATTATTAATCAAACATTTAGTTATAGAAATATGTTCCAAGCAAACAAATTTTCGTCAAATATTCTCTCAGTTGACCTCTACTCTTCATTTAAGTTTGATCTATCCCACTACAAATTAATTCATTCCACCAAATTGGAACTGTATACATAGATACAGAATTAAAATCGATTGTAGATATCGATCGAAATTCCACCTGTGTCATTTGCACGAGGACGCGTTCACGCGTGAGCTTAAAATCATAACTTTTACGATGACCACACACAAATAGACACCCTCATGCACATGCCGGACTATGTGTAAGGGTGTTTTAAACAGTGGGCATGGTGAGTGTGTGTGCCGATGATTTAAGACGTTTGCGGTATATCGTCTGCGTGTGAACAGCGTTATAATTTTGCCGTGACATATCGGTAGATTTCCCGCTTTTTTATCACGCTAGTGGAAGAGCTGTCAAAATTCTTTCAGGTGACGAACAGCTCGTTCGGATAATTCCATTGTAATCCGGATATAGGAAAAATTATTTGGTAAAATCACCTAAGTGTGTCGACGTTTTTATACTTAGATCACGAAATCATGTTTTGCCTAGTGATATCACGTGTTGTGTTTAATTAGGGTTAAATAGTAAATATTTTTCGTTAGCATTTAAGAGCGTTCCCTTTACAAAAATTACCTATATATTGCATACAGTGATCTGTTAAAGAACAGTATATAATTATCAGATTTGTCAGTGACATTCATATGGGGGCTTGGGGCGCGTGCCCCCCACCCCAGAAAACTTTGTAACAATGATAATAATAACATGAAATGAAATTGACGACCAAGAAAAAAGAGAGAGAAGAAAAGAAAGGTTACGCCACTGATGTATGTTGTATATTCAATATGGTAACTAGATTACATTTATGCATTAGTCCAACAAAATTGTACAGACGTTAAAGACGTTTAATGAATAGATTTTAGTACAAGCATCTAAAGTTACCTGCAAGGAACTAACGATTTCAGACATTTTATTTTACTCCGTGTAACTGATTGTTTTTTTCAGTAACCGGAGAACTGATAAACTGTTCAAAATATCGTAATGTTCCTTTAAAACCATGCTCAAACAATCGTCAAACAAAACTGTCCTCTCAAATACCGAATTCAATAATTGTGACTTTGAGCGTTTGCATTTGTTATTCTAGCGTACGTCATAAACGGATCGAGAGTCAGTTTTGAAGGACCCAATAAAAAGGAATCATAAATAAATTAGTCGAGTAAATATGCTTCTTTTTTCCGATGCCGAGTAGCAACAGATCGTTCATCAAGTTGATAGATCATGTGTCTCAACAACCCGGACGCACGTGATTGTCAAAACCTTTAAAGGGGATCTGTACCTCAGATTCTCGAAGCTTGTTTTATATATCCATGAAGCATTTTCTCACAGCAGTATCTGCTCTTCGTCAAATTTAAATTGGACATGACAAATTACATTTTCCCTTATCCAGTTTCGTTTTGCAAATGAGTTTTAAAATGATAAGCAATTGTACTCAAATAGATATCTCCTATAAATTATCAACTTTGAATAACTGATTCCATAATATAAAGCAAAATCATGATATTCATGTATATCAGTGTTTCGGGAGCTCAATAGTAATCAAGAGCAAGTTTGAAAAAAAAACTTTAAAAAGGTAAACTTTGATATGTTAACCAAACATAACTAGGCTACTAAAGTATTTGATTCACAAAATTAAGTTGTTGATAGATTATTTCATATTTTATGATGATAACAAAGATGTTAATAATGACCATGAATGTCCATGATTTCTTTACAAAATAAGAAGTTGACATCTACTGCAGATTTTAATCATCAGGCTAATAGGGTGCTTAGGTTAATGATGATGGGGAGGTGGTGGTGGTGGCTATGATGTTGATAAATATGATGATGACGATGATTATGATGATGATGATCATGATGATGATGATGATGACGATGATGACGATGATGACGATGATGACGATGATGACGATGATGATGATGATGATGAAGATGATGATGATGATGATGATGGTGATGTTGGTGGTAGTGGTGGTGGTTATGATGATGGTTTCATGATGATACCGATGATAATAATGAAAATAATCACGTTGTTATGGTGATGGTTAAAATAGTAAGTTGACATCTACTGAAGATCGTGGTTAAAACTGGGCCATGTAGGTTGCATAAACAACAACCAAGGTTAATGGTGGTGGTGGTAGTGGTGGTAATGGTGATTATGATGGTAATGTTGGAGATTTTGAATTGCTGTAGATGGGATGTTGATTGTGAGGTTAAAGATGATGACGGCGGTAGAGACAATGACAATAGCGCTTAAGTTGGTGGATATGGTGATGGCAATGGGGAAACAAGATTACGATGATGGTGGTAGTGGCGGACTGGTGGTGGTGCTAGTGATGATGAAGGAGTTGATAACAATAATGATGATGATAACGATATTGATTATGATATCAAAAGTAAGTTGATATCTACTGTAGATCATTGGTGGTGGTGATAGTGGTGATGGTAGTGATGATGATGATGATGATGGTGATGGTGATGATGATGATGATGATGATGACGGTGGTGGTGGTGGTGGTGTTGATGAAGCTGTTTATGTGTTTTATGAGCATTTCCATTTACACCGGCTCAGTCATATTATGAAGACATGAGAAAAACCATGAAGAAAGTGTCAAAGTTTTCTAACTTTTCATGGACTATATTTTTAATTTCTTCTTTGGTTTTATACATTTGTGGTTTTATTGTATTGATGATTGGGTTGGATAGGGGCTATTTGTGTGAAGTCGGGTGTGCGTTTTGGAACACGTTTTTGTTTCTTTCATGGCATACACACATGTCAAGCAAAAAGAAAAAAATTTATGTACTAATTATAAGCCTGGCTCGCACTATGCGATTCGTTGTGATCGGAATTTCAAAGAAATTGTAATAACATTTGATTTCAACATTCCAACCAATAAAATCTTAGCGATTAGAGTTCACAATTGTGGTAGGACTACAGAAATCGAAATTCAGTCTCGTTCGATCCTCCCTGTACATGCTGTAGGAATAAAAACAAATTCAAATCCAAATCGTGATGACGTCATTATCGATTGCAACTTGAAGGCGACCACAGGGCTTGCCGCAAAGCAAAATTATGATTTTATTATTCCTCTCATTATGCCGAACTTCAAATGAAATAATCTTACTTCTTGGAATTTTCACATTTAATGCAAAATGCGATTTATTAAAGAATCACGTCGCGACGAATCGCATAGTGTGAGCCGGGCTTAACCCTGCGGTTATTCTTCTTCCCTGGAGTTTGTGTAAAGATTCATTATCCATTCTTGGTCACCGTTCACAATATTCACGATAATATTTAAGTCGCAGTCACACCAATGAAACCGACTCCAAACCGACCGATGGAATGTCATTAAAAATAACGTTATACGTTATTCGGTCGGTCTGTGTTTGTTTCTTTGATGTGCCTGCTCCCGTGGCACTGAAACTAGCTGACGCTCCGTCCATATCAGACTGTCTTTATGACGTAACAAAGCTCGAAATCATCTCAATTATTAACGGGGAATGTCAAGGCTCATATTAATTAAACGTACATTATTGCAATTACAATGCATAATTTGTCCTTATAGGTGTGTGTTATTATTAGCAGCAATAATACATGTACTCTCTCAAAGGCTATGACATACTGTATATTTGATCTTTCGCTCATTTATTTTTGCTCAACCAGCTATGATCAGTCATTAATAGAAACAGACATTCTGAATGTGAATCAGTGAATTTCCAAATTCCAGAGGAATGCGTCGGAACTTTTTTTATTATTATTTAATTTTATGTAATTTCTGCTAACCAAACAGCGCAAATTAATTCGAAAAAAATGAAATTTGGGCATTTTGCGATCTAGATTTCTTCAAGAATTCAAACCATGACTTTCTGACACAATTATATTACTCCTGTATCTCATCACCGTTAGAAAAATGTTACCAGTTACAATTATAGATGCAATACCATAAAATAAGAACACAATGTGTGTTATTAATTTGATAAGAAGTATGATGATATCTCTGGTTAAAAGCCATAGCACAGAGTCTATTATCAAACAATTTACAGTGCATACATCCAACAGAATACCAAAACCCATTACAAAATAAATGATTTAATGTGGCGATATTTCAAGCGCAACCATGTCAATAGATGATTTATCATACCACTGGGGGTTGGATAAGGACTTATTTATTGCTATGTGGTTTGTACTCATTTACAAATGTACATATAAATAGGCAATGAATTCCATATGTTTCATAAATGAATGACCTTGACCATAATACATATATATTAGCCGACAAGCTATAGTTCTATAGATGATTCAGTCATTATTGCAATTTTACCGAGTCAGATCTCTGAAAAAAAAAAACACGATCACTTGTGGTTTTTGTTATTGCATTTCTTCAATAACTGAATAAGCAGACGCGTAATATTTTCATGTTTGTAGAGGCGCGTATTTTTTATGTTACTTATATAGTTATACCATACACACTTTGGGTAGAAATAGGAAAATTGATGAGACAATTTAGACTTCGACTTTCTGTCCAATTTACAAGAAAGGATTGCATTACGATATTTTGTTATTTCAAGTGCTAAAGTACAAAGTCCTTCTTGGTAATTAATGATTAAATATGAGAATCAAGAAACTAATTAATTATGACTGGGTACTTATTATGCTTGTAGATATATCAAGTTGTACTCATGATATTTTTGCTCTGTTTATTATTCCCCGATATCTCATCTTATGTTATTATCTCTCGACCAAAATTTAGCCAGATAAACAGTGAATAAACTTTTTTCGACATGCACCGTAATTTATTCATTTGTATTTATCATAATAATTTTGTGTTTTTGCATCGAGGTCCGTCTGTAAAGCCTTAGTTATTTTATTTCCTTAATTTCTTTCTATATTCAAATTTGACGGTTGGGAGTACATAGCGCCTTCTTTTCGGTAAAGAAGTTAGTTTCCTGAATAAACTCATTTATGAAAATGAGAGGTCTTATTCGTTTAACTTTAGTTGTCCCTGTTGTTCAACTTAGAAGAAATGACGTCACATTTTGGTCGCCCCGCCCCTGTCAAAATATCCTGGCTCCGAAGGTGGTTCCATGACATTTGCTCTGGCGACAATTGCTCCGCTCTAAATTCAACACACTAATGGAATGACCAACTTCAACCCTGGATTTAACGCTATGTCATATCCTAAACATAACATAAAACCTTATTGCATGCCCTAACGCTACATCTTAGACGAAATTAAGCCCGGAGCGATTGTCGAAGGAGTACTGACGTGTCACCCCGAAGATGTAATACACAGTTTAACAAGCTGTGTATTTTTTATTTTACGTTTCTTCGAATAATGTGTTGTAACTTCATTTTCGCTGTTCTTTCAGGGATTGCTATTTAAGATGAAGAGACATTAAAATAAACCTTAATTTGAATATGCCAATTATCGTGAATGGAAAATGAGACACCCAGCTATCCCCCACTTCAGTTTTAGAAACCTGGGGCCCGTAACACAAAGCTTAGCAATGATCGTAGAACATTTTTCTACGATTGATCCCATTGACTACAATGTACAATCAATGGTGAAAATCAAGCGTACGATCAATCGCTAACCTTTGTGTTACGGGACCCTGGAGAGCGTTTCATTAATAGTTTTGTCTATGATTGTCACCGATGGATGTTATAGGCTACTGCCATTCCTTGCATCTTTCTGATTGGCCGAGAGCAAATTAGTCGGTGAAAATCACTAACATAACCTTTCCTGAAAAGCTCCCTTGTTCCTCGGAGGCGATGTCACATTTAGAGACATTCCTTTTACCTGTCGAAAAGATTGGGTTAAACGTTTTTTTTTTTTGTTTTTTTTTACAAGAATTTGTTCCCGCTGGTCGTTGACTTCCTAATTTGTTTTCACAGGAGGAGGGGGAATTGATTTTTTTTACCTGTTGGTTTTTACACCTTTGACGGTTACCTTGTTTAAATTTGATGATTGGGTTGAATGGGGGCTATTTCTGCGCGGTGTGGGTGTACGTTGTTGTTTAAGTGTGTGTTTGGAATAGTTTGATTTGGGGTAGGAAACTGAGAAAAAGTAGGTCATGCGAAATATTGATTTCAAGGGTTTATTTTCAATTCGTCTAATGCCAATTCGTCCGATTACCAACTCGTCTACTACCATTTGGTCTATCATCAGTTCGTCTACTCACCACATGGTCTACTTTCATTGATTCTAATGCCATTCCGTCTAATAGCCAGTTGGTCCAATGGCCATTACGTCCATATATCATTTGGTCTAATTAAACTAAAGTGTTAATTGTGCAAGATGAATGTGAAGAAAATTGGTATTAGACCAACTGGTTATTAGACGAAATGGTAATAGACGACCTGGTGATTAGACGAAGTGATGATTGGACCAAATGGTTGTTAGACGAAATATTGATGGACGGAATGGCATATAGACTAAATGATGGGGAGTGGACGAGTTGGCAGTGGACGAATTGGCAATTTACCATTTCAACTTTTCGGTGGAAGTTTGCGTGATCATCATGGAAGTGGAATAGCATTCATCCTTTATGGGAAAGATTTCTACTTTAGGTTTTCCTGTCCTCTTATGCAAGCATTGTTTAATAACTGAATAATGTAATTATCTTCCTTTTAGGGAAAATATCCATTCTTGCTTTTTCTTACTTCTTCATATTCATCCATTTTCTTTCAAACTTTCTCATCCATGTGAAAAGAAAATCTCCGGTTTGGAGATGAAATAGCGTTTCCTTTTCTTCTTTAACCACATATTTTGCTTTTCTTATACGATTATCCTTCCTTTCTTGCACATTTTTCTGTAATATGGTTTATGCTTCCTTCCAAATGAAATTCATACCGATGGATGGCTGAGTTATGAGTATCCCACCATCTCCTACTCCACCTACTCCTCCTCCTTCTCCTCCTCCTCCTCCTCCTCCTAAAAATACCGAATGATAATCAGTACTATATGCTGCACCATGACAGCGTAACATTAGTTGCTTATCCATCACATCAGTGAAATCATTTCTTAGTCATTTATTTCAGTGTTGTGTCAGCGTCGTCTTACATTTTATCTTTCCAGATATCTCATATCGTGTTTTCTGTCTGCACATGATGGTGTTTAAAGGACAAATCCACCTCAACAAAGAGTTGATTTGAATAAAAAGAGAAAAATCCAACAAGAATAACACTGAAAATTTCATCAAAATTATTATCATTAATATTTTTATTATTATTATTGTTATCATTATAAAATATTATTATTATCATTATTGTTATTATCATTTATGCCAAAGTGCAGTTTTGCTAGAATTTTAGATTTCTTTACTTCAAAAGAATGAATTGGTGGCAAATAGCACACTTTATTTGTTGGCACCGAAATGTTTATTTTTGCAGTAAGAACGCCTATCGAAATCTGTTTATTTCGAATTCAGCTTATGCGAATAACTACATGTATGATCAGTAAATGCAATAAGGATTCCAATGATCATTATTAGAAATTGTGTGTAGCTTTAGAACAGCTTCCAATGTCAGTCCCTGGCTCAATTTATTATGTCTACTTTTCTTTTTTTTAATGTTATTGTTAACTTCTTTCTACTCGGAATTTGTGTTCGCATTGATGTATTTCTTGGAAATACAAGTTCTTTCTTTTCGTATTATTCCCAATCTTTTGATATTTCACCATTTTCTCCACCTGTGATTTTGAATGCTATTACCATGATTATTGTTGCGAGCAGTGGGAAATCTTTAGATTCTATTCATTCTCATCCGTTAAAAAGAAAGTGGAATCGAAAGATCTCTTGATTCGATAGAGATCAGTAATTTGGTCAGGTATTTTGTTTTAGTTTCCTTTCCTTTCGTCATCTTTCTCCTGCTGTTTTCCTTTTCTGCTTCACCTTCAAACTTCTTCTCACCATTTTACTTCACATTCTCCTCATCGTTTTCTCCAACAATCCTCTCCTTTCCCTCCTCATCATTCCTATTCTTTATTCTCTTCCTTTTTTCCCTTCTTCTTCTTCTTCTTCTTCTTCTGCTGCTGCTGCTGCAACTGATGATGATGATGATGATCGTGATAATGATGATGATGATTGTGATGATGATGATGATGATGATGATCGTGATAATGATGATGATGATCGTGATAATGATAATGATGATTATGATGGTGATGATGATGATGGTGATGATGATCGTGATAATGATTATGATGATGAAGATGATGATGATGATGACGATGATGATCGTGATGATGATATTTCTTGTCCACCACCTCCTCCTCCTCCTCGTCTTTCTTCTTCCGATGATGATGATGGTGGTGGTGGTGGTGATGATGACTCTTCTCATCCTCCTTCTCCTTCTTCATCTCCTACCCCTCCTCCTCCTCTTCACCCTCGTTCCTCTTCTTTCTCTCCCTGCAACTGTTCTTTTATTCTTCCACCATCTAGTAGGCCTCGATTCCACGAGGTCAATCACATTTTCCTATAGCTTCCCTGTACCACACACTCACAGATAATGAAGATGACAACCATCATCCAAGGCTCCTTCCTTGGTGCTTGCAAGTTTAAAGAGACGTTTAGTCAATACTACTTTCCATCGGTGATTCGAGGGGGAAACCTGTGGCTTGTAGGAATGCATTGATAGGCACATCGGTTCTGAAGCCACCGAGATTGCGGGAGGAATTTCACCAAGGTTTCAACAACATTAAGATAACCAAAATGAACTCGCTGCCGGGAATCGCTCGATTTCAATGGTTTCAGAAGCATTCATCTTCAATTCTGTGGTTTCTATGGTAACAGAATCTTAGTAAATCGATGTTAAGATACAGCGCAATGTGGACAGTTAGTGATTATCAATTCATTAAGGATGTGTTGAAGCAAGCAAGCTTAAGACCTTTTTGTAGCTTGCACTGCAAAAAAACCCGGTATTGATTTACCACCAGCCCGGAATCTATATCTGTCCTCACCAGAGAAGTATTCAAACAACATCAGTTTGGAATCAAACCGATGCTGTTTTAATACTAATTGGTGTGGCATAATCACCTTTCTGGTGTTTACCAAAACCAAACTGGTGTTGTTTAACACTTCTCTGGTGAGGACATACACAGCAAAAACTGTGGTGTTAACCGGTGTACATTGAGCACCACACCAGTTATTTTACACTGGAGTTAAATTGACAGTGTTAGTTTAACACCTATAGGTGTTATTAAAACACTTTTGGTTGTTACATTTACAATCTTTGGGGTTATGTTCAATCTCTAGGGTGTAATTTAGGGTGTCAGCTTTAACACAACAGTTTTTACGGTGTATTTATATTTCGGGCTGGTGTTAAATCAACAGCGGAGTTTTTGCAGGGTGTGATTTCAACCGGGTATTCATTTATTTAAAAGTTCCTTGAGGATTTGTTTACAGACATGACTGCTTGTTCTTAGCTATCCAGAGGAGCAGTTCATGATCGGAATTCGGAGAGTTTTCCACTGATTAACTTGCTCTCCGCCAATCAGATTCAAGGATTTCCGTAGGTTATAATTTCTGTCGCTGAAAATCAATGTCAAACTTCTTCATGAAACCCTTCCTCAGGTTTCAATCTATTTTCCTGTCACACAATTTGCGATAATGTGAATGAGGGATGCAAAAACGCCATCAGTAATGATTGCTAATGGGCAATCTTGGCATTTTCAAGAAAACCGCAAAACTGATGCCCTTACATCGTTGTCAGAGTCATTCTAGGTTAACCCCTATGCCCAATATTGCGTCAAACTGGGACCTAAGTAATTCCCTCTATTTCATTTATTCTTCACATTTCGCTGTCCCCCCCATTTGGTGTACCCCTATAAAGAGCGATAATGAAAATGTCGGGGACAATTGATTGACCGTGACCAACGAATTTAGGCGCGAAGAGGGAGAAAACAAAATTGAGAATGTGTTAGATGTACATTTCAGTGTGAGTGACGCATGGTTTAGGGGCGCTACTTATTGCTAGATTTGTTGGACGGTAATGAATGTCGCTTTTCAGAGGAAATCGCCTCCGATCGCATCAGAGTCAATTGTTTAGTGGAAAGAACTCAAAGAAGGTGAAAGTCATCATGATTGTTAGGCTTTATAGAAGAAACAGCGTCAAGGAAGAAAGTTAGATGAATAGACGCATGCAAGAATGGAGGCGGAATGAATCAATCTTGTTTAAAGGCGGCCTTAGTTTCTTGTAATAGTGAAACACTACTATTCGTCGAGTGTGAAGATGATTCGCGTGTTTCTATGTGAGGTAGTTAGGTATGGAGTGCCAAGTGTATACCCATGTATTCTGTTACAAAATCGATGATTTTGTAAATGAGAATAAAAATAAGCTAACAAAATAAAACTGCAGGGCACTGGCGGATCCAGGGGGGGGGGCATAGCCGGCCCGTACCCCCCCCCCCCCCCTTAGAAGCAACATAAAAATTTGTAATGTAAAACTGCCATTAAAACAGAGATGTGCTCCCTCTTTTGAAAGTGAAGACCTTTTTTTTCTTTCTTTCTTTTGCTTGTCAATTTTCATCTGGTACGAAATATCCCTAAATTTTGGTTAAACACTTTTTTTTTGCTTGTCAAAATTTTCCTGTCAAAAATGTGCCCCCTTTTGGAAAATCCTGGATCCGCCCTTGCTGCATGGTGTTTTGTTTTGACTTTGTACCAACATTTTTTAAACAATTTTTGTAACAAGATTTTTTCACAAAGATTTTTTTTATAATTCAAGGTTTTACACTTCGCGCCAATAGTTAGGGTAGGGGATAACAGTATTTTTGTAAGTAAACATTCTCTCCCCCTCTCATAGCCGTTTATAGAATAATAATTCTTAAAATGATTGAAACTTACAAATATCGTGGACATCGTTGACGTCATAACACAATAATAATTATGTTACCAATTAGCAAAATACTTTCCTCCCATGGATTGTTATTTTCTCTACGAATAAAACTATAGGTTAGTTTATTATATATGTATATAGTTATCTCAAGGTTGCTTCACCAGATGGGCTACAAAAAGGATCCTCGATATTGACTAAAAACCTGAAACGAGGCAAAACGTAGTAACATGTATATATTTTACGCACGATCGAGTGTCGTCGGTATAATTGTAGTTTTATAGTCAGCCATTCGTTTCCGAATTATTTGCCATTTGCCACTTAATTGTTTTGACACAGACAATGTTTACGATGAAAGGCAAGGTCATTAAGTTAACTCTGTTGATGGCAGAACCTTCAATATTACAAATAGAATTTAGAATGGCAGCGATTTTATCGACATAAGTTGTCTTCTAAAATACATCAAGGAGCGATTCATGGATAAAACCTGTTGAAACATTGCTTTTACACATTCTACAATGGCGGCAATTTAAGCGCGAATAAAAGCCTTTAGATAGAAAGCACTCAAAATCTCTAAAGAGCCCGTCGATTGTTAGTTGTCTTTGATATTAGACGGTTAAGAGCGACACTTTATAATACTTCGATTCCAACGATCAATAATGGCACTTATACTTGCTATAATATTTTACTCAACGTCAAATTTTCTTGTCCAGCATCACTCAAACTGGTAAAGGTATCTAATTCAGAAAGGAAGACATTCGACCGCGAAAAAATCTGCATTAAGAAAACGATACTATCAACATAGCAAAATACCTATATCGATTGTGCTCGAGGATGCGTTCTGCCCAAATGATTTTGCATTACCCAGAAAGTGCTTGAAAGTATCGATTACTGCTCGATAGCATAACGCGTCGTCTGTGTTAGCCCCTGCCCCTGACACTTTTACTTTCATTCATTCGTTCTTATAACGGAGACGTTAAAGGGACAGCCGACTGCATGTGAGTATTTCATTAAAACAACTCACTAGGATTTTTCCATCAAATTGTATTTCTTTGTAGTCAATCTAAAGCAAACATTTTAGAACGTAGCAACAGTTTTCAGTAAATATCATTGATATTGGCCCCTGACAATTTCATTCATTCTTACATACGTTAAAGGGAAAACCAACCTCACCGGAAGCTTTCATTAAACGTTTTGTTAGTGGTTCCGTATGACGAATCTGTACTAAGCCAATGAGAACATGGAGAAGTAAATATTTCAGAAGCTTACAACAGTATTCAGTACATAACAATTTTAGCCCCTGACACTTTAAATTTTATTCATTCTTATAACTGTGACGTTAACATACGTTAAAGGGAAAACCAACCTCACCGGAAGCTTTCATTAAACGTTTTGTTAGTGGTTCCGTATGACGAATCTGTACTAAGCCAATGAGAACATGGAGAAGTAAATATTTCAGAAGCTTACAACAGTATTCAGTACATAACAATTTTAGCCCCTGACACTTTAAATTTTATTCATTCTTATAACTGTGACGTTAAAGAGACAGTCTACTCAGAGTGAGGTTTTCATTAAACGTCTTAGAAGGGTTTTTGTTGTTGTTAATGCTGTTAAATATGTTATTACCCAAACAGAAGAAATGATTTCAGAAGCTGATAAACGCCTTGGTTTAAACAAAAAGGATTTTGCGATGGAATGGAACTGGAAAGATCATGTGGATATAATTTGAAATCCACTCTTAATAATTTGCACACAAAAAAAAATCATCCACATGTTCATCACATTTCTTACATCCTTAGCCGTTACAGTATACATGATAAAATTCAAAAAACACTTATCCAATTAACTTTGAATATTTAATTTTAATAGGAATGACAATTATTAAATACAATGAGTTTATGATATAAACTACTGAATTTAGAGTTGTATTCTGATTCACATTGCTTGTTCCTTGGTTTCTATTAACTGACTGCTTCCATAAGCGTAATAAAATTATTATTGTTAGTAAGAAGGGATAAAACATATGACAAAAACCAACAGCAAGAAAAGGACTGCTTCAAGTACTCTTTCCTTCCAAAGTCTATGGCAGAATGGAATCTACTACCAATAGACACACATGAAGCTAAAGCGGTTGATAGTTTTAAAACAAGGTTAAGCAAAATTCAAATGTTTACATTCATTCGAGGGGGGGCACATCATCATTAATTCAAATTCATCACTAGCCACACACGCCTGCAGCAATTATATCCCGATTGAGGAGTTTGTTCGCAGTAACTGGAAGAAAGAAAAAATACGTGTATGAAATTACGTAATAATGATCAATTCAATGCAGACATAAGAAATACATGTCTTTGTTCTAGAACAAAAAGGCAAATGGCAATGTTCTTCTTCAATGCAATCTGTCAACTAAAATAATATAATGTGTTACTAACCTACTGCTATTTTGCTAGAGTAAAGTCACTATTGTATAAAAATTGAATAAACTCTCCTCAATACGAGTGAAATAAATCATCATTGTACAGAACAATCTTTATCTAGACTGAAAGGTATATATACAAGGGCATCACTAAATTATGATAAAAATAGCATCAATAATTGCGGTTGCCATGGTTTCCTCATTGTTAATTTTCATTACTATCTTTAATTTTCTATCCTGCATGGTATCTTGAGAATGTCTTTCGACTTGATAATTAGCCTAATTTCATAACGAGGGATTGAGGCTTGCGGGAAAAGTGCGAAAATGCCTAATTGGCGGAATTCTTGTTCTTTTATCCTTTTTTCTTTTTTTCTTTTTCTTTCTATCTGCATGTTCTTTTTTCTCCTTCCTTTATGCTTTCCTTGCTTATCTGTTTGTTTATTTTTTTGTGTTTTTTAATCATGTTGTACTAAAACATCCGTTTTCAAGTAGATATACACCAAATATATTTCCTCGCACTTCGAGTTATTATTAAGTTGTTTTATGTAGTGACATTATGCTTCTTTTTCATGACGACTTAAAGTGATTGACCCCTGAATATGCAACATTTTCAGTCCGTGCTTACGTTCACATTAGTTGATTGGTGATATATGTCTGCTCTTCGTGAATTCCTAAAACAGTTATGTCCCTTTTTCTGGTCTGAATATCAAGAATTTTCAACTCGCGCTTCGCGCTCAATGCCGTGACCCACTACTGGATGATCTACCCATCCGCCTTCAGAGTTCAAATTACCATTTCATCACTTTACATTAATCCATTGAAATCTAATCTTAAGAATTTTTGCCAAGAAATTCACAGAACCATGATTCATTAAAGATTATTCAAGTTCCAATCTATATCCAATGAAGTTATATCAAAATCCCTTCCCTTTGCCCCATCCATATTGGGGGATACTCCCTCGTGAAACGAATTTTATCACTGGGTTGAAACGTAAGATCTAATTGTCACATATAGTCCTCAATGCCATCGGCTATTTCTCCAAATTTCACCCATCTATGCTCTCCCAACTCCCAGAATAATCAAACGAAAATAGGCCTAGGTGAAAACACCTTTTTTAAATGCCTGTGAAAATATACATTTTCAAGCGAAATCAATCTCCCATGCGATATATTGAAATTTCGGTTTTCAGTGAAAATCTGATCTGCTATCGTGTTTCAATTAGAGGATTGATTCAAGGAAAGGCAAAATTACAGATGATTATTAGGAACGTAAGCCCCCGAAAACTATTCGACGGCTGAGAGACATAAGGGCGTAAGACACCGAAGATTGTAAATTATGTATTCAATGGTAGACATTAACGTTTTGAATAGCTGAAAGCTAGCTTACACGCTTGCGGACTGGTCGATGAAATATAAAATGTACCAAGATTTGGCGCGAAAAGTAGTCACGTGTCCTTGGGAGGACAGTGAACCCGCTTTGTTTCAATTCACGTTCAACGCATTTTTCCTATTGAATTGTTTCCACTTTCTTTTGTGTTTGTTCTGAAAGTACGGGCCTGTGTTGTTTTTAAATTACAATTTCGACTTCAAATCTATAAGGAATTGCTCTCCTCAAAAGGTGAATTCGACTTGGCCTGATCCCGTCACATATTATTCACGATACTGCCACCCCCCCCCCCCCTCCTACTCCCCTCATTAGATTTTCCGAACCTATTTTTATTACAAATTTTCACAAAAATTCTTCCAAAGGTTTACTACAGATCGCTTTCTTTTCAATTCTCTAATACAACAAAAACGCACTTGTGAAATGCTCAGTCGCTTCGCTCTCTATCTAAAATGTATTCTTGAAAAGCTTGTGTTAACTCCTTAAAAATGCTTCGAACTGGCTTTGTCCTTTTTCAACGTCAGATAATAAGCGTCAACGATATAATGATGGAGTGCGATATAAATAAATAACGAATGGCGGTATAGGAGCGTATACATGTAGCATAAAGAATACTACACTGGTTATATATGAGAAAATATACCCAAGCCCTATTCTACGAATGCATCATAATCCGATAAATTATTGAAGAGCTGACCTTGAACCAAAGCGACCATTGTAATAGGTGTTAAGCGCCGATTTACACGGATTCTAATGGGTTGTGATCGCATTCACGCTTGCTTGGTGCGGGGAATACTGTCGAGAGCAATTACCGGTTGCTATTCGTAATTGAATTGATTTGTTTTGAATTTGTTACGAAATCCCGCATTTATTTGTATACAATATACACAAGCTATTATATCCCTAGAAATAGCAAAATTACTACACGTAAATCCATGCTAGGCAGAAGTATATCAAGGAAATTAAATGCTTGGTATAAAAAATGATAGAAATTCAGACTTGACTTTATCTTCTTTGTTTCGCTTGCCTTTTTGGTGACACAATATTTGCTCCGGGCTTAAATTTGTCTAAGAAGTAGGGTTAGGGTTGCAAGAGGGTTTTTATATCAGGGTAGGGTATAGTGATAAACCCAGGGTTGAAGTTGGTTATTCGATTAGTGAGTAGATGTTAGAGCGGAGCAATCGTTGCCGGAGCAAATGTGATGGAACTGTATTTTTGTTGCTGTTGCGATATTATATATATTTGTATGCCGTTTCGTACGCCATTTATAATAGAGAAAAAACTAGAATAATGGGCATGATCATACATTGATTTAGATATATGCAAAGTAAATTTGAGTGCACTCACCCGCAGACTAGATATTTATATAATTATATATATGGTAAAACGCACACAAGGTTTTGAGCATTACATGCACCAATTATCCTGATTTAATCACAAGGAATCACAAAAGATCCTGTGAATGTTCTTTGTTTTTTTATCCGTACACCATCAACGCAAAATGATCTCGCATAAATTACCAGTGAACAGTAACAAAATGCATCTAATCTATCGAGGATAATTAGCACAAAAAGGCTACATTGCCTTACAAAATTATATGCGTAAATGCCTCTTTTTCGTATATATTTGTATAATATTTCTGAAAGTCTAAGTTATTTTAGTAAGTGGTCTTAGCTACTGTTCAATCGTTATTCCATTACTTTTTTCTTTATGCCTTATAAAAAGTGAATTGAATGTTGAAAGAAATTTATCAGCTCCTCGTCGATGTAAATCTTCAAAATAATACTGTAAAACATTTCGTGGAAGCCGTCTCCTATAGCAAACGAGTGATAATTGAATCTTTAGAATGTAAGCCTGCTCTGTCTTGAAAGTCGTGCTGCTTATAAAACTAGCGATCAAAGATTTTTATTTAGGTGTATCCGCGGTGAAAAGAATGACTGTTATGTTTTATATAGGCTTTGTTAGCCAGATATTGCTAGTTATTTTCCAGGTTTTTTTCTCTCTCTTTGTAAATTATAAAGATTGTGTCCTTCACCCACATTAATAGAATTATTTCGCGTCAAATGATTCCTTCTTTATCTCTCTCTCTCTATCTCCCTTTCATATTTCTGGGATTGAATTTATAATGTATATAGTTTTATTCAGTGGCGTATCTGAAAAAAAACCTCGTAATGAGGGGAACCGAAATTTCTGATAAGCAAAAAAAGAGGTCAAAGATAATTTTCTGAAACTCATTTCGTCAAAAAATGTAAGCTCCCATCTCCCCCCCCCCCAAAAAAAATGAAAAATCATATGTCAGGGGGTCACTCTGCCCACCCCAACCCCCCCCCCCCCCTGCCGCCTTCTTGGTACCACTCGAGATTACAATTTCATTCATTCCTTTTTATTGACTGTAAGAATGAAGCCTTGATTCATAAAGCCATGGTTCTTGTCAATACAGAATATATCTCAATTCCTTCGTAATAAATTGAGTAATTCATAAAAAGACGTTTCTTATTCCTAGGCGTGACATTCGTGAATGTGTATGCTCATGCAGAGTTGTCATACTGTTCACGGTTATTTTGTCAACCAAACACTCTAGCTACAAGGGGAGAAACTGACAAGGGTATTTCCCTTCAAATTCTCCCGCGATCAATGGTCTTGATATAATAAATTGAAAATGTCCTTACAATTAAGAAAGTAGGTGGAACTTTGACATTTCATTTTAGAGACAATATCCTTCTGTTCATATACAGCGGGTAATCGAACTGCCGGTCGACGCGTCCTTCCCCCGTTGCAGTTTGCTGGGGAAAAAAAGAGGGAAAGTATGTCATATGAAAAAGTTTGAATTATTTTTTTTGTAATGAAGAGGAGTGGGCAGTATAAGGGCGAGATATACCAAGAAATCTCCGGAAAGAAACAAGGAAAAGAGGTATTTGACGAAGGTTTATAGAGTGTGTCGAGGAGAGGAGAGGAGAGAGGGGGAGGAAGTAATGAAACGTTCTTCAATGTTAGAAGAATACGCACCACGTTCGTCGGGTAAAATAACCTCAAATACTGTGTATAATTTTACACAATGTTATTATTCGAATGCCCGTAGAATATGTATTCAACCAAACTTAGGGGCCAATCTTTATCACATTTACTCAATATTATTGCATTTATACTTTTTATATCAAATTTGTGATGGTCCGTGTCTTGCCGGAAAATGCCCGAACAAAAGCCTCATTGCCTCGTTTCAATGACTATCACAGACGAAACTCGTCATATTGATGTTGAAAACCAAGTGTGCATAAATTCTTCGTCGAACTATTTATAACCTGCTCTTTTTAACCAAAATCTCATCCATAGTAACTTTTTTTTTCCCTTTATACATGTTATATGAATTTCACTTTCAGGTATACGATACATTAACCTAGATACGAAGAGAAATTAATGTATCCTATTTTAAAGAATATAAAATTCGTCGTCCATTTATCAATTTATGTTCCGCTTCTTATTCGTCTCGCGGACATGACGATGATGAGTATAATGATGAACAGTCACACGACCGAAACCGATTCCAGACCGATCAAAGCTATCGCGATATTTCCTTCGACACTACAAAACAAAAAAAAATACCATCGGTCGGTTTTGAATCGCTTTCCTTTATCTGACTGTAACCAACGAGGATTGATGGAAGTTCAATGGGATAAAAAAAATTAAATACAATAATTTTAATAGTTAAAAAAAGAGATTTATTCTGCAAGGCAGGAAGCTGTTTTGCCACCTGTTGGAACCATAATAAATCATTGTAGAAAATATAGGGAAGAGGAATGTAAGATTGCACAAGAGAGGAATACCTTGGCAATACATCTCCAAAAAATGGGAACAGGTTGATTTAGAGTAACGAATGGATGCGTATATTTCATCTTTATCATTACTTTTTTCCAAGTATGTACATGTATCAAACAATGTTTTATAATATTAGTTTTATGTTATGTAATTTTCAGTAAGTGTGATGACTGTGATCAAATATTACCTTTTTTTAATAATTATTTCTAATATTCATTTCGTCTTGTAATGTTTTGTGATATATGTATGATTTGTTTGATTATGAATATATTGAAATTAAAAAAGATTGTTTCAAAAAAATAGTCACACTCGCGATACGATTCCAGATCGATCAAAGATTAAACGATATTTCCTTCGGCATATCATCGTTTGATTTTGAATCGGATTCGCTGGTGTAGCTGTAACGCGAGGTGGACCTTTGTACGAAGAAGCATGAAGAATTACGACCTTGTCAAGAACCCTTCCGTCTACTCAATCAGTACGATGATGAATGAATATGAATGATGATAGCGACAACAGTACTGTAGCCTCAAGAAACCTTTCTTGGCGCTTGGATACATCGAGTTCTATATCAGGAATCTGGTGTACAGATGAGGGCTTGGGACACCCCCCCCCCCCAAATAGGACAAGTATGGCCATATGAAACCCATTTGCTTGGTGTTTGGAAACGAATGAGCAGCATTCATAGAGTCACATAGTTACATAATAGTGGCTCGGGGCACTTCCCCTCCCCCTCCCCCCAACAAGTAAGGCCCCATGAACACTCATTCGTGGAGATTGGACACTGACGAGCTGTATCCAAGGAGTATTATCAGGGAGCTCATGTGTATAAATGGGGGCCACCCCCCCCTCCCCACCACCACCACCGCCACCAAGAGTGATGGCCTCATAAAACCTCTTTCTTTAGAGTTCGGACACTAACAAGTTATACCCATAGAGTTACCAATCAAGAAGCTCAGCTGTATAGATGGGACTCGGGGCCCTGTTCCCTCCCCAAACCATGTAACAAAGAGGAAATTCCATGGCCAAGACAAAACAAGGAACGCAAGAAAAAATAAGAATGGTACAATGTAGGACTAAACACGTTGTTTGAAATAATCAAGTTTAAACAACTTGTTTGTGTTGTTAGAATGACGGTCTTAAACAACGTGTTCAAAATTTGAAACAGCTCTTTTACAGTGCAAAAGGGTACAATATATTATTTTTGTTTAATTGTGTAAAATTCAATCACAAAAAAAGTCCTTTTAAAAAGGCAACATTTTCGCTCGCACACGACATTTAAGAAGTTTTCTCCATACGCTGTATCCCTCCCTCATTTTTTTATGGGGGAGGGGCTCATCAAACTCTGCTTCAACATTGGATATTGTTTTCAAAACACCCTTTGATTCTACCTTTTGTTTTTATTCAATATTCTTTTGTTTAATCACGATACCACATCAGGCGATCCAAGGGTTATCAATCGATATATTTTCGGTATTAAAAGCCTGAATAAATTCAAAATATACACGCAAGCGAGCAAAAAGAGGGGGAAAACAGAACTAGTTTATTGTCCTCGAAAATTATCAAATTTTATCTCCTCATTGTATGATTATCGATCGCTCAAGTAAATATTCTAACTATTGAAAAAAGGATTCGATGGATGTCCACTGGGAAGAGTGTATTTCACGGATATATTCCTATAGTTACGAATGACTTTACGAGCGGTAGGTTAACAGGTTTGTTTTAGAGTTTAAAAAAAACTAACAATTTTTACAAGTTGCTTATGGCTTGTTTTATCCACAAGAATGCTGCTGGGATAGCGGCCTGAGCGTCTTTGGACGATGCGTAGTTGCGTACGCTTCAAATGCTACACTATTAATTATTATTATTGGTTTATTTTGAATTGGTCTAATGCCAATTTGTCCAATTACCGACTCGTCTACTATAATTTGGTCTACAATCAGTTCGTCCACTATCCACATGGTCTATGTCATTTCGTTCCCTCACCAATCGTCTAATAACCAGTTGGTCCAATAGCCATTTAGTCCATATACCATTTGATCTAATTGGACAAAGTGTTGATTGGGCGAAATGTATTAAAATAAAATGGATATTAGACCAACTGGTTAGAAGACGAAATTGTCATAGACGAACTGGTGATTAGACGAAGTGATGATTGGACCAAATGGTTATTGGACCAAATGGTTATTGGACCAAATTGTTGCTAGACTAAATGTTGATGGACGGAATGGCATTAGACTAAACGAAGGTAGATCATGTGATGAATGGACGAGGTGGCAATAGACGAATTTGCAATTTACCTTATTGTTTTTATCAATCATGTACCATTCATTTGCGTAATTTAGGGGTATTTGAAATATTGTATAATTCTTCAAGATAGTAAAACACTTTCCTACACAGAGTCAGGAAAGTTGTTCTCATAGGCAAGATGTCTCCCCAACCCCAACAGAGAGAGAGCCATATGCCCCTTTTCCTTCATCAACACGCTTAATTCTGCAAAACGATTCAATAATCAATACGCGTATTCCATAGGGATGTTTCAGAAATATGATAGACCTTTTACCGTTCTGTCCGCACAAAGTTTTAGGAAGGATGCACTCCCAAGGCGCATCCCAAAGTAAACACCCTTCAAAAACATCATGGCGATTTCCCAGTTTGTCATTGATCCTCCGTAGGTCCTTGACAGCAGATGGCAAATCTTGGATTCTTTGATTTCTATATTTTCTATAATATTTAATGGAAGCTAATATTCGGATTGGAACTGTCAATAGATGATCTTAAAGCTGGTGGTGGAGCAGAAGCGGTATAGCCGGTAACCGGAGAAGTGCTTGTTGATATCCTCTGGGATTACGTGGCGAACTTGACATTTTATGATCACTCCCGGAGTGATTATCCACTAGATTTCAGGTCGGGAACATTATTCTTCACCAGATGTTAAGTCGAGATCATTTATACGATCGTGTCATGTGATGAATGTACTTAAAATCGTTTATCGTAAAGCACAATGATTTCATTATTGCTCATAATTATGTGACACGCATTGGGTGAGTATATGTCCTGTGCTAGTGCACTGCAAAAACTCTGGTGTTGATTTAATACCAGCCCAGAATCTATATATGTCCACACCAGAGAAGTATCAAAACAACACCAATTTGGAATCAAACCGATGCTGTTTTAATACTAATTGGTGTTGTATAAACACCTATCTGGTGTTAGACCAAAACGAAACCGGTGTTGTTTAACACTTCTCTGGTGTGGACATAAATAGATTCCGGGCTGGTGTTAAATCAACACCGGAGTTTTTGCAGTGTGTTGGAAGCACAATTTGAATTGTGATTCCTAGCTCCCAAACTTATTCTGAGTTTACACAAATAATCCAGAGCCCCTTCTTACAAAGAGTTGCGATTGATCCAATCAATCACAACTATGGAAAGCAAACAACGTCAACATCTAAAATGCAAGTTTGTTCACAATATTTTCTAGATACATGCATTCACCATTCTCTTGAAGATTCAATCTGATTCTCTTTGTTTATTAAGGAGATTGAGCAAATTTCTTGTAGAAAAAATTATGCTACGGATCGATTTCCATACAGTTGGGATTGATTGTATTAATCGTAACTCTTTGTTTAAGACGGGGTTCAGATCACAATATTGACAGCTCAACACCTAGTGAGTGACTTTTCAAGACCATCTTCATTTTATATTTGGTTTAATTCATGTAAAAATTAACCTTACACCAACACCAAAAGGTCAACACTGAGCTTGAAATCACCTAACTGCACTCTCAAAATTATTTTGATAAAAGGCAAAAATAACACCACAGATGGAGTGTAATTTTTGCGTAATCATGGCAATGTTACGTTGATATTACGTGCTTATGTTCTCGTTATTACCCATCAGGATTTGAGAAACAAATTCGAACTTTTTTAGTTTGCAAAATTATTTCTGTATAAAAATCATGTAAATCACCAAGGATTAAAAACAGAAAACAAACAAAATATTAAAAAGACGGCCCCTGGTAAATGTAAATTAATGCAAAAATAGGGGAAAGCATTTTTCATCATTAGTTCGAAATAAATTTCATGATATTTGTATGTGTCCAAGTTGTTTCCTGTTTTATTAGAAACAATAATACAAATCTTTAATTCCTGAATATTGAGATATGTGTCCGTAATTTATTTCCAAGAAATTGTGAAAGTCAGGCTTCCTTTCTTATCCGAATTGATAGTTGGTGTTTGTTCTAATTTATTGTAAGTAGCACAATCTGTTATGATAAATACCTCTTCCCATTTTAAATATATATCCCCAAGAAACAGAAATACTCTCAGAAAAGGTTGAACAATATCATATTACGGGCATAAAACGGCTTAAACACACGCTGCGTTGAATTAGAATAATTTAACAAGACTTATGAATTGCGAAAGAAGAATTGTGAAATGCAGGAGAATATGGGGAACTCGCGAAACTAAAGTAATCTAATTTCCATTTTTATTTTTCAAAAGTTATACTTCTCTTTCTTGTCATGGAATCTGTGACGTATATTAACATAATGAATACGTCACCTTCGAATTAATCAGGTGATAAAAATGCAATATCCAGGATACAGGTGTTTCATCCCATCACATGGCACGGGGGAATGCTCAACATCATGAAGGAAGGGTAGTTAAATGAAACCCACCTCCCCCTTTACTTCTCCAAGTTCTTAAGGAACATTCTTACATTCTTATTCCCATTTGCAGCATGGTAATCTGTGAAACTTGAAATGTGCATTTAACATGTTTAAGGTGCTGAGGAAAAGAGATATTGGTTGAGGCGATCGATGCACAGTGAAGCAGCCTATTAAGCGTTATGGCACGTACCTGCAATCCAGCTATCTTTGTAATTTTATAAACTGTTTGAGGTCTCTCGGATGGTGACGTTAACGGTCGGTCAACTCTGTAAAAAGAAACCATTTGACACGTATCCAAGTCTTTTCTCTTACACTAAAAATTCATAATATTCTCGTTTTATTTGTTTTATTTCATTTTGCCATTCTATGCGGATCAATCGGAAATATCAGTCTGTCCGGCCGTATCCCCCTTTACATACATACATACCACCACCACCACCATCCCCTATTCCTCAATCCAAGCGGCACAAACCCTTTATATTCAACCAAATAGTTTTTTTCAGTCCCACACATACAATATGGATGATGGTTGTGTTTTACTATAATGCATATCCCACGGGGCATTTATTACTCACCTAAAGGCCAAGCGAGGTGATTTTCTCTAAAAGCATGCATGTAATATCTTTAAGTAATCTATCATCACTCATGGATGAATATGACGAAAGGTCCTCGGTCACTTTGGATTTGTTTAGCACTTTAGTTGTAAATGGGTAAAATATTTCATTGGCATATATAGATATCGATGTATTACCGAGCGCTCTAAACATGAAGAAAAACCGGCAAACTTACGTGGGACTTTTGATACAAGTGTTGATAGTATTATGGTGAGGTAAAAAAATTATGATTATATGAAGATGCGGACTATTACGATGATGATGATGATGATGATGATGATGAGATGATGATGCTGATGATGACGATGATGACGATGGTGATGATGATGATGATGATGATGATGATGATGATGATGATGATGATATTTACCATGCTGATAAAAAGAATGACGAAAGGTTTGATTATAATTAAATTTTACGAAGGTGAGCATGGTGATTATTTTGGAAACAGTAGGTTGATATCTACTGCAGATTGTAGCGATAATTAGGTCAGTAGGGTACAGAAGAGAGGCTTAGATTGCTAGTGGTTGTGGTAGTGATGATGAGCAGGAAGAGGAGGAGGAAGAGAAGAAGATGATGAGGATGATGATGATGGTGGTGGTGGTGATGGTGATAACGATGATGAGGATGATGATGATGGTGATGATGATGATGATGATGGTGGTGGTGGTGATGATGATAATGATGATGAGGAGGATGAGGAGGATGATGATGATCATCATCATCATCAACATCATCATGGTGATGAGATGATGATGATTATGTTCTTGAAGATGATGAAAAAAGGAGATGGAAAATGGTGATAAACAGGATAACTTAAAAATGAAGGAATGTAGAAGATTGTTCCTAAAGGTAGTGCCATACAGGCGCGATGTTACAGGGGGCAGGGGGGGCCATGGTATTCAAAACAAGGATATGGGGTAGAAGAAAGGGATGAATAAAGAAAAGTCAGTGGGAGAATCGTGGCTTGGTCGTAAAATTACTATACCGCTAGATCAAGTATATACATAGAAGATATTGGGTAAAAGTGCTCCATGAGTGTAATTATGTGTCCAACCAACATTGGGCATTTCTTTTGGGTATTTTTATTCATCCAGTGTGATGAAACTTTTGACCATTCTAAAGTAATCGCTGCTGATTTTGTTAACCTTACTGGACAATACGCTTCCCGCATTGAGTAAAATACTGCCCAAAATTGGGTGGACACATAATTACCCTCGTGGTGGTAAAAATTTTACCCAATATTTTTTTACAGTGTAGATCAAAACCGTCGTTGTGTGATCCCACCCCCCCCCCCCCTCCCCTCAGCAAAATACGCTGAAGCCGCCTCTTCGTTACTTATAATTTCTTGATAAATATTCAATATTATACCCCCTGGGTAGCTAGAATCTTGATACGTGGCATAATGTGGAGTGTACCCTGATTTCGTCTTATTCTTATTCTCGTTTGCTTTCTATCCGGAAAGCTTTCAAGAATTGATCCAAGATGATTAAAGCCTATTTAAAAGCAATTTGTACCGCCCACCAACCTAAAAAGTCGTGGAGTAATCGCATTCTAAAGCTATTTTCCAGTTATGTAAAAGATGAAACAAATTAAAGGTTTGAGATTCATAGCATGACATTTAAGGAGAAAAATCATGTCCTAAAAACTGCCCTTATAGTACATCCTAACAATCAAATAATAATTGTTTTTATAACGAGTGAGACAGTTCGAGACTAGACATAAACATTTTCTTTGATACGATATATATACCAGTGACGTAGTCAGCCCAATTTTTTTATGGGACCAGTTATGGCGTATTGGGCAAAACTTATGAAAATAAAGTTACCAACAAGCTAAGCGAGCGAGAACAAAATTCGACATTTTTAATTGCAAAAATCAAATTTTGTGAGAGATATTGAAATATTAGCAAGAAAATGATATCATATTCCACCTCTCACTCTTTCCTTTTCTTTGCTTTTCTCTTTTTTTTTATCTTGGTCGTGAACAAATTTGGGGAGGGGCGACCGCTCCGCCAAGCCCCCATTTGTACGCCACTGGCTCTCTCTCAATTTAGGAAAATCGTGGAATCGAAGTTTGAGAACAATCAATCATTCTTGCTATATTTTCTATATTCTTCCTCTCACTTCGTTGCGATGAAATTATATTATCTCTTTCGCTGGTCCGTAATTTGCCGAATCGGGCAAAGGAATAATGATGATTCGTAGATTCTCCCTGATGGTACAGCGAAATTTTGCTGAGCCCTAAATACACGGCCCATGTACGGGAAATTCCATTGCTTTTCACAAATCCCGGTATCATCAAATTGCGACCTACTTCCCACGAAAGCTCAACTTGAAGATAATTTTCACTTTAAATAATCAGTTTGTAATCGTTTTGCCAGACTTTGGTAATACATCGACAAGCATCCCTGGGGCTGAACGAACTGACACAATTTTAGTTACCTTATTCATAAGATGACCTCGTTTATCGACCATAAAAACTATTCCTTTTCACTTAATGTCTAAATATTGCATAAGATGGATATGATATTGGTGTCAATAATAATTATGAATTATTTATTTGTGGTGATTACAGCTTACATCGAAACACAAGTGTTAAGGATAGGATTTAGTGATGTTAGCTTGGATAAGAAAGATCAGACAAGTACACCCCCTTGTTTTAAAGATTAAAAAAATTTGGTAACGATGGTAAAGCTAAATTAGAACAAAATCGAAACACTACTAGTATTTTAGTATTTGTAAGTACTTATAGTGCTTGTAAAAAAATATTACATGGCAAATTATTTTGGTACAAAATTCATTTTTATAGTGAGATATCCACCCAGGACCAGGAGTCATACAATATTACGAATAATGTTGAATTTTACAAGTTTAGAAAGCTATTGTAAGTAGGGTATGTCATGAGGGGCAACATCGGCCAAGTTTGCCTCTTCATGACATTATGTCAAATGTGTAGGTTTTTTTTAAGGAAACCCGTTGGGCTTTAAACAAGTAAATATAAAAAGGATGATGTTGAGCAAAGGGATGCCTTTGTCATATGTTGAGGTGCGATCCCTATATAGCCCACCTCCCCCCCCCCCCCCCAAGTTCAGCAAAGTTTGCTGAAAATGTTTGTCGTACTTTTGAAAGTCGTGCGCAGGTGCGTGTTGGCTTTATAAGTACGGCTTTTAGTCAAACTTTACACTTTACAAAACAGCCCACTGGAATAGCTCAACATGTAAATCAGGACTAAAAAGTCATCGTTCAAAGGTGATTCGAAACGGTGTGCTTTTAACCAAGTATCTGAGATCGCGAGGGAGGTCCATTATCTAGGTGCTTGTTTCGCAAGAGGGAATTTCGGGATCACTTCGAAAGGTAAAGGCAATCCGTCGTCTCCCTTGTCACGGCTCTCGTTGAACTCTGCTAAAGTCCGTCCCTCAAAAGTTTGATTGAACTGGATCAAAAATGGCAGTAATGGTTTTCAAGAATGTGTCAATAATGCTGAAAGCAAGGGATAAAGACAAAGTTTTCTTTCATATAAATCCCTATTAGGCCCGTTTCCGATGACGTTTAATTTCCTTGTCTATTTTTTTTCAACGCTTGTGTGATTGATATGAGGCATCGGTGATCGATGTAGTTGTATGTTTGTATCGTATACTGTAGTTTGTTTGTTCGGATAAAAAGGTATATGTACAAATATGTAGCAACTTGCCCCCTCCCCCCCCCCCCCCTCTCTCTCTCTCTCTCTTTCTCTCTTATATTTTCTCCCCACACACTTGTTATTCAACTAAAAATCGATCGGATATGAAAACTTGTTTTCCCACACCCAATCTCTCAAACTCTCTTTAATCAGGTATAACTAACAGAAACTCTCACGCCTGTCCCACCAACAACATCATCTGGCCATCCTTCTTGTAAAGAAACCTGTCACTTTAAAGGAATCCTTTCACCCGATCTCTGTTTCATCCTCCATTAGACATGTTAGAGCTGTTTCCGGTTACCATCAAATACTCTCAATGTCATTACAATGTCATTCCACAGATCAATGACAAGATCAACTGTATGCAGGGTGTATTAAGACAGTCCAAGTGGTCTTCGATTAGTGTAGCCGGTGTTTTCAACGCCGTTTGTGATGTTTAAAGAGGGTCGTGTGGCAAATATACGTGACAGAAGTCAAAATCTAATTGACAATATTTCATCACATCATAGGATTATTCATACAACTCTCTTTATGTTTTGCCATCAACCTCTTCCTCTCTTATCTCGTTTCTTCCTCTTCTCTGCATCATTTTTCTCCCTAATCCCTGCTAATCGTTTTCTTCTGCAGCGATCTTCTTTTTAAACCATTTTTACCCTTACATCATTTCTCCTCCTTCATCTCCTCCTCCTCCCCTCCTCCTCCTCCACCTTCTCCTCCTCTTGCCCTCCTCCTCCTTCCCTTTTTCTCCTCCCCTCCTCCTCCCCTCCTCCTTCCCTCCTCCTCCCCTCCTCCTCCTCCCCTCCTCCTCCTCCCCTCCTCCTCCTCCCCTCCTCCTCCTCCCCTCCTCCTCCTCCCCTCCTCCTCCTCCCCCCTCCTCCTCCCCTCCTCCTCCTCCCCTCTACCTCCTCCCCTCCTCCTCCTCCCCTCCTCCTCCTCCCCTCCTCCTCCTCCCCTCCTCCTCCTCCCCTCCTCCTCCTCCCCTCCTCCTGCTCCCCTCCTCCTCCCCCCCTCCTCCTCCCTCCTCCTCCTCCCCTCTACCTCCTCCCCTCCTCCTCCTCCCCTCCTCCTCCTTCCCTCTTCCTCCTCCTTCCCTCTTCCTCCTCCCCCCTCCTCGTCCTCCACCTTCTCCTCCTCTTGCCCCTCCTCCTCCTTCCCTCTTCCTCCTCCCCTCTTCCTCCTCCACCTTCTCCTCCTCTTGCCCTCCTCCTCCTTCCCTCTTCCTTCCCTCCTCCTCCTCCTTCTCCACCACCTCTCCTCCTTCTCCCCCTCCCACTCCTCCATGTCCTTCTTTTTTTACAGGAGGGCACATACCTTATGATAAAAATTAGATATAAAGTTTTTGTTACTTAAAATGTGCTGTAGTGTGCATTGTTGCAATTGTCAGGCAATATCCGATAAAATAACCTGCCCTCAACAAAATTTGGCTTTTATTTGATTGAATTGGTAATATAAGAAAACAACAGGTGGAGTTTGGATAGTTAATCTTGAATAGCCTCGGTTAGTTACTTGAATATCAGTCTAACATTACTTTAGAATTAAGCAAGTTCATCTCCGTATCAATAATGGAACTTTTGGATAATTGGATCGTAACAGTATCTCGCAAAACTCAACAGGTACTGTCATTTGATCGTACTTTTTGAAATGCACAATAAATATTTGACTGCTAAGGGATTAATTGAAATACAATCTGGAACACCCATAGAGGCCTAAGATTTCAAGTCTGTAGGCTTCGAGATTTTTTTGATGTATACATATTCGAATGTCGATTTTAAATACAGACTCTGTTATTGAATTCAACCCAAAAGCAAATACTCAATAACCATTATAACCCTGATAACTATCCTACACATAATTAAAAATTAATTTGATGATACTCTACCCCTTAATCTTTACCAAAAATGAATTTCCTCCTTTTTACACTCTCTTTTGGATAGGAATGTGCCCCTTTCAATTTGTGACTATTAATATTGCCCCAAAAGCTAATGATGGCCTCTTCTTTCTATACCAATGCTGCTATCAGAAGATTCATCTTATATTTCTAATACTTATAAATAAAATAAGAGGCGTGTTATTGGCAGCACTGCTCTCAATGCACCAAAAGATTTGAATGGCATTTTCTTATACATTTAAAACTCGAGAGGTAAAATTAGATCTACCATTATCTGTTTTCCTTATTGAAAAAATAATTTAAGCATCTATTATTTATTTCAGCCGTCAAATACATCCAATATTCTATTTTTGTTTCTCTATGGTGTCACTCAGTCCCATAAAAATATATATGGGGACATATTCTTTCTTTAAAGGAGATGCGAGATCAATTTATCTGTGAGAAATATTGATATTAATAGGTGAAGGGCCTGATTCATCGAAGCTTGACGCATCTAATATTGATCCTATTCTTAACAATAGATGCATGTATAAGCGTTGGTGAATGTCATGGCTAGAGGACTATTGGTATTTTTTTTAAAGAATGGAAGAGAAATATATACCCACGGCCTTGTTAAGAGATATAAGCAATGGCTTGTTAGGAATTTACAGATTCTGGCCTGTATGCTATTCAATTTCGTAACTCGGTCACAAACGTCACGAACACAGAGGCATTGTTTATCGCAGTCCAAATCAACATGCGTTATTTCTTTAGTAAACATTGGTTAATGGTAAAGTGGGTGTTCTTCTGCTACTAAAAGCTTCCAAACACATCATGAGGTGTCAAATATGAATCATATTCAAAGGGCCTTTTGGTTGTTTTACCGAGAAATATAGAAGGTTGATGTAAGTAAAGGTATCAGTGACGAAAGCGTCACATGTTCTGTTTAATCCTTGTCAACATGGTCAACATGGTCAACATGGTCAACGGATGTTAAAAAAGTGTCAGTATATGTGTACCTTTAAAATGTTTATAGTGTTCGTCGGATGTGGGATGTTTTGTGAGAAGGTCGCGTTATAACCTGATTTAGATACTTTGTTGAACTTTTCTTTCGACAAATGTCTATTTAATCGAACTGATAACGCTCTTTATAGCACATCAGAGTCATGGGAGCGTGTTATCAAAGCGTTTTATCCGATAACCATAGTAACTGTACTACACAGCCAATCAGAATCAAGGAAAGATGCCTGGGCCCCGTCTCACAAAGAGTTACGATTGATCCAATCAATCGTATATGGAAATCCATTAGTGTCATAATGTTTTCTACAGGAAATTTGCAAATGTCCTTTTTAAACGAAGGAGAACACACCATATTGTCAAGAAATCGATGAATTTATGGATATACATTCATATCTAGAAAATTTCTTCAGCAAACATGTATTTATATGTCTTGACTTTGCTGGCTTTCCATAGTTGTGGTCGATTGGATCAAGCACAATTTCTTTGTAAGATGGGGCCTATTCGAATAAGAGTAGGGGGAAACCCCGGTGTAGTGGTCCACCTGCATCCCCCCCCCCCCCCGTATTTATACCAATGTTCTTTACCCGTCGTATTGCGTCGTGTCGTATAACCATCTTCTCAATGCCTCGCCACTATTCGACTGGCAATTATGGACAATATTTATCTTCTAATTATGGCGAAAGTGATTATACATGTAATACTGCAAATTTCTGTTTCTATGTTTCCAGACGAAAAATAGCGTGTGCTGTCCTACTGAGATGGAAAATTACTAAGTGGCATATTCTCCGTCGATAATCAAATTGCACCTTACACGATGTCAATTGAGTGAACTGAAATAAGCGACCATCCCCTTATTGATCTGGACCCGGTCTAACGAAGAGTTGCGATTGATCCAATCGACCTTATCTATATGGAAATCCATCAATGTCATCAATTGTCCTACAGGAAATTCAGCACCCAGTGTCCTTTGTAAACAAAAAGAAGTACGCTGAGTTTTTCTAGAAAACCAGAAATGCTTCAAGATACATCATATCTATAAAAAAATATTTTGAACATGCATTTTAGAAGTTGACGTTGTTGGCTTTCCATAGTTGTGGTCGATTGGATCAATCACAATTTCTTTGTAAGATGGGGCCCTGGTTATTTTTTTTTCGTACTTTCTTGAAATTATACTGGAGTATGCATTCGATATGTGATACTTCCCATGGATATCCAGAGTAGATGTGAACATGTTTTTATATTTTTCTTTTCTGTATTAAGAGATCTTCATACAGAATTAAGACATGAATGATAGTAAAGTATCAAGATTATCGTAGTTTTATTTGGAATATAAACTTTCAAACTCTCCAGGGGCCGTTTCATAAAGCTATTCGCACTGAGTTATGTGCGACCTTAAGGACGACTGGTGATCCTTTCTTACGCGCTATACCATCGACAGTGAACATTTTGGTGTATGCTATTTACCACAAGAAAGGATCACTCTTAACTTACGAACAGCTTCATGACACACTCACCAGTAGCCAGATGCTTCATCTAAGTATGTAGTTATTCATAGTGTGTGTGTGTGTGCTTTCTTTGCATTACAATGCTACAATTACACCAACGAAACCGACTCCAAACCGACCGGATAGTATGTCATTGGAAATAAAGCAATAGCTTTGATCGGTCTGGAGTCGGTTTCGTTGGTGTGACTGTAACCGAAACCGACTCCAAACCGACCGATAGTATGTCATTGGTAATAACGCAATAGCTTTGATCGGTCTGGAGTCGGTTTCGTTGGTGTGACTGTAACCGAAACCGACTCCAAACCGACCGATAGTATGTCATTGGTAATAACGCAATAGCTTTGATCGGTCTGGAGTCGGTTTCGTTGGTGTGACTGTAACCGAAACCGACTCCAAACCGACCGATAGTATGTCATTGGTAATAACGCAATAGCTTTGATCGGTCTGGAGTCGGTTTCGTTGGTGTGACTGTAACCGAAACTGACTCCAAACCGACCGATAGTATGTCATTGGTAATAACGTAATAGCTTTGATCGGTCTGGAGTCGGTTTCGTTGGTGTGACTGTAACCGAAACCGACTCCAAACCGACCGATGGTATGTCTTGGTAATAACGTAATAGCTTTGATCGGTTTAGAGTCGGTTTCGTTGGTGTGACTGTAACCGAAACCGACTCCAAACCGACCGATAGTATGTCATTGGTAATAACGCAATAGCTTTGATCGGTCTGGAGTCGGTTTCGTTGGTGTGACTGTAACCGAAACCGACTCCAAACCGACCGATAGTATGTCATTGGTAATAACGCAATAGCTTTGATCGGTCTGGAGTCGGTTTCGTTGGTGTGACTGTAACCGAAACTGACTCCAAACCGACCGATAGTATGTCATTGGTAATAACGCAATAGCTTTGATCGGTCTGGAGTCGGTTTCGTTGGTGTGACTGTAACCGAAACCGACTCCAAACCGACCGATAGTATGTCATTGGTAATAACTTATTAGCTTTGATCGGTCTGGAGTCGGTTTCGTTGGTGTGACTGTAACCGAAACCGACTCCAAACCGACCGATAGTATGTCATTGGTAATAACGTAATAGCTTTGATCAGTCTGGAGTCGGTTTCGTTGGTGTGACTGTAACCGAAACCGACTCCAAACCGACCGATAGTATGTCATTGGTAATAACGTAATAGCTTTGATCGGTCTGGAACCGGGTTCTTTGGTGTGACTGCAGCCTTTACTGATTACATTTTCAGTCTCAAAACTTCAAGTATTTTGTAAGATGTCAGAGTTCCTGCTTCTCCAAGTTTATTTATTTCTTTATTTACTTATTCATTCATTCATTCATTCATTTATTTATTTATTCATTTATTTATTTATTTATTTATTTACAGATCGAGGATAAAAAAAAGTCCCCAATACATCAATGTGATGTACAAACAAACAAAAAATCATGATTAGCTTTTTATTAGTTATAACCAACGGTTTTAAGGGAAGTATATCTTACAGGCGCGCACGAAATTACCCAGTAATATAATAGCGGCCATAATGGTAGACGTGATACCGATATTTCTCTATGTTCCTCTTCATTGGCTTCATAGCACCGCAATATTCGTCAGCATATAATGCGGTATAGTTTCTACTGTTTCCTCTCTCTTCTTTTCATATTTGTTGCTAAAATTGCAATTACCATTTCTATAATTATAGACAGACTTCCTACCTCAATAAAAGCCACAATGGTGAGACTTGTGGCTTCAGGATACGTCCGTGAAGGGAGAGTCATACCAGCGCAACCGATTCCAAAACGACCGATGTTATCACATCGGTAATAACGTAATAGATTTGGTCGGACTGGACTTTGTTTGACCTGTCTGACTGCGGAATAAAATGACAATGCATCTCAGCTATTCTTATGACTGTCACGCAGGATAATGCTATTAGCAAATTAATCCTCAAATACTTTACCTTTCTACCAAAAATTGATTAAAATGACTATTCGATGCCACTTGATATATGTTTTTTTTTTGCAAAATATGATATAAAAAAAGCATCATACCTGTTATAAAATATGAACATGAAACTCAAACTTTGTATATCAAAGAAAATAGACCATACCAACTTTATGCTATTAATTTCTGATAAAATGAAGAAACAAAGTCCCAATCTAAAATTGCCATAGACAGTAAATCGAGATTTAACCTTTTCATAATTATTGTCGTTAAATATTTGAATTTGATTTATTAGTTTTAAAGAGATTTTTCTCTCTATCCCACCTGTTAACTAAAATCTATTTTATTTGGACCTTACTTTTATATTTTTTTTCCTTTTAATAATTTGTTTACATGGTTTAATTATACACGTGCTCCCTTCTGATCGCAGGTGCATGTTGTTAGTACCGAGAAAAGCTCTTTCAACGTTTGATTGATCATAGAAAGTGTATGCTGGTGATTAGAGCACAAAAAAGAGGTGATGAGAAAAAAATGGACTCTTTAATCGGGAATCGGTCAGAAACTGGGTCACCTAATTCGATAAATTGACCGAATTCTAATTTATGACCAAAGATTCCCCCCTTTGATCTCAAGCATCGGCCCCCTCACCCACATATACCATCATACATTACATACTGTCTCCATTAGACCAATCTCTTAATTTATTTTCCTATTAAACATGTATACTATCCGGTATTTCTTCAAACCACCTCTCCTCCTCCCCTTACTCTCCCCCGCCCCCCCCCCCCGCTCCCCACCCGCCATAGCCCCATCCAACTCTCTCGTTCCAATACTCAAACGAGGATGATGTTGTTCCGATGTATTATTTACTATAAAAACTGGATGTTGTTATTATTATTTTTCTACCATTTTATAAGTAGTAGTAGTAGTAGTATAGTAGCAGTAGTAGTATAGTAGTAGTAGTAGTAGTAGTAGTAGTAGTAGTAGTAGTAGTAGTAGTAGTAGTAGTAGTAGAATCAGTGGTAGTAGTAGGAGGAGGAGGAGGAGTAGGAATATAGTAGTAAAAGTAGTGCCGTTATTATCATAATTGCAATTATTATATTTATTATTATTACTGATATTCTAGTATAATTTATTCTAATCAAATAAAAAATGTAGGTACTTTTACAGAACGGAAAATTCCTTTCGCTTGTCCATTTCCCTTTGTACGTGCTCTACATCTCCATAACTTATTAATCAATACTGGCGTGCATAACATAACGTCTAGAATAGGGGCCTATATTTATTTTGTATGAATTCGTACTTCTATCACTTCATGTATAAGCTATAAAAACAACATCACCCGTTGACGAGGATGACATGCTATACTTTACGTTTATGTGATAGTACACAGTGCGCAACACCTTTTTTAAGATAGATCACGGTTCATCGAACTTTTTTTCTTGGGATAAATATTCTGGGCTTAACTGTGTGTGAGTGTGTGTGTGTTTTTTTTTTTAGCTCATGTGATTATATTTTAAATAATAATTTTAGAACTATTCTTGTAACTGGGAATATCAATCAATTAGACTGATCTACTAGTGTATGCTAATAACTCTGACTGACATTTTTTACTTTTCTTGAAGTAAGCCCTCATTTCAGCCTTTTTATTCAAACAATTAATATTCAATTAAAAGTAAGTTCTTGTCAACCACGGATTCTGCTTCCGCATGACAATTGTTTCTTGGATTAAATCAACTTTCAGTCTTTATGAAATAGTTTTCTTCTTAAAGATTATATTTAGATTCCGTTCAAAACGACAAGGCAGCGACAGGAAAGATCCATCATGATAAAAATAAACAAATGTGTTATCTCTGCAGTCTTTCTAATCAATGTCGTTTTCTCCTACTCTTGATAAGTCATATTGATTTAGTCAAGTCTCTTTGTTCTAAGTTGACCCGTCCTTTCAGGGGTGTATCCAGCATTTCACAAAACATGAGGTACGGATATCTAATAATTTCTTGACAAATAAAAGTTCTCATGCTAAAATTTATTATTTTACTCCCTATTATCTTATCAATAAAACATTTTGTCATCACTTTGTTAGGGGTCTTCTAAATTAAGTGGAATGTACACTGACACTTAGAAAAAAAAATAGGAAGGAGAAACCGCGGTATACAGATAGAAAGAGGGAGTAGGGGAGAAAGAAATGAATAATAATAATACTAACAACAGTGTATTTTCCCAGGGTAGCACCTTCAGTTCCAAAAACTGTTCTCCCATGAGAGCTAAAAAGAAAGGAATTTCTGAGCATGATTTTCTTCAAATACATATTCGATGAAGGGGGCTCTGTTTTTGTTGTACTCTAATAAAAGACAACGTTTTGAGGTTAGTGGTTTAATTAAAACGGTGTCTAGGCAATATTTACTCACGAGTTTTGTTTAGTGAAAGAAGAGGAAGGAACGCAGCGACAAGAGGAGAATGGGGGTAATAAAGAAGAGAAGAAATGATGAAAGGAAAAGACAGTTTGGGCAGATAAAAGAAAATGTCATTCTAATAGAGTACTTGTCAATGGATTTAATTCTATTGAAAGTGTGCCTTGGGCTTCGGTTACGGTAAAAAAAAGACATCGTGTCGCAGTCATACCAACGATCCGATTTCAAAACGATCGACGGTATGCCATCGAAAACAACATGCTAGGTTTGATCGACCAATGATCAATACGTTGATGTGACTGACACCACTGTGAACATGGTGTACCTGGGATACAAGTAAATTCCAAATGTATTCAGGGCTCCGTAACACAAAGGTTTGCGATTGATTGCAAATATGAAAGAACTACTCTGATTGGTCCCTGGAAAGTATTTTAAACCAAATGCGCGTGTATCATTGATATTGATTGGTCAATTCATTTAGCGATTGGATCTTACAAAGAGTTGCGATTGATCCGATCAACTACAACTATGGATAGCTAACAACGTATAAAAAACATATAAAATGCAAATTTGTTCAAAATATTTTCTAGATATGATGTATATTCATACATTATTCGTTCTCATGAAGATTCGGTGTGATTCTCTTGGTTAACTGAGAAGACTGTGCAAATTTCTTGTAGAAAATAATTATGGTACGAGTGGATTTCCATACATTTGAGATTGATTAGATCAATCGTAACTCTTTGTATAACGGGGCCCAGGATTCTCTCGAGAAAGGTTTTACCGAATGATTATTGCGTCAAGAGTGAACATGCACATTTGTTTGGTTAAATATGCTGGTTAATTGTGAAAACAATTCACGTAACATTTGCGTTACATTTTTGACGTTAATTAATGGTTTAATAACCAATAGCATTTTTTCGCCCTCTGGTTTATCCGACAAACCTTAGTATGAAAATGTTTCCTTTTTACCCCCAATTTGGTAAATTTTTATTTAACATCCTCATTTATGGTTTATATGCCCGAGCGATCGGGGAGGGGGTTTCATAAGATTTTGTGGATACATCGCTTTTTGTAACTGCGCGAGTCATTGACATGGATTGCATTACAGCATATAACACGTTTTCTCTGACAGCCACGGAATCGCACAATTTTTTTGTACGTATTATGATACTAGTAATATTGAACAAAGGATTGTGTGGCTTGTTTATTTTTTTTTGCTGATGTATATATTTCATCATAAGAAGAGTATTTCGTCTCCATGGCATCAACAGATATCAAAACGAAATCAACACAATCAATCTTACTTGGCTTATCCAGCACCATCGATATAAGCGCTACTCAAGACTACAACATCTCCAGCAAAATCCCGCTACTTCTTTTGAAACGAGAGGCGTTTCTATGGTAGCCGTTTTTGTTGGTGGTATACGCTGCGTTTCTTTATCTGTTTATACAGCTCCTCGTCTATTCCTCGTACCGATCCAACACGAGCCTTTGGTCAAGAAAGACCAGGAGATGATTGTATTCAGTGTCTGCGACCTTCTGCACAATGAGACACCCGAATGAATGAACATAATTATGAAAAGCAAGATGAGTCTTCTCAAGACTCATCTACTTATTGCTTTGATTTGGGATTTTCTTGGAAAGGTTTGCGGAAAATCGTGGCGGGAAAGAATGGTCTGTTTTGTTGAGAGTACGTGCAGACCATGACCTGAAAGATAAACAAAAGACGTTCGATGTACGATCCATATATATGAAAAGGGGTACTTTGAATTAGAGAGATTCGTCAACATGCAGGCTTAATGACCCAGAAAACCCCAGTCAATCAAAGAAGCTACTTCTACTGCAACTCATAAAGGTTTACGTCGTTGAAGGTATAGTAGGCGGTATGGCTACCCTCTACTGTAGATTTGAAAGCCATCATTTGCATCAGACCTTTATAATAACATTCATGTAAGCCTGAAACAAAAACAAAAATCATTCACATTGTTTTCACCTGTCTGGCAATTTGATCTTCTGCATCATTCGGAAGGCTTTGCACCTCCCACCCCCTCCCTGCCACACCATCACTTCCATCATCCAATCGCCCCTACCCCCATCACCCACCGATAACGTAGCCCACCCCCCCCCCCCTCACCACCACCATCACTATCATCATCAAGTCCATCTCAAGGGTCAATTTTGCTTTCAAGGGTGATACTATCACGTTTAATCATGACAATACACTACTGAGAAGGACAAACTCGTTTCTTTCATCTTAGATTTTCATATATACAAATTGATTCCTCGTAATGATATTAGAGCAACGAACAGTCTCACCACTGCTTTCGGTTCACCTTAATCGATACTTGGCGATTGAAAGTAACGCAATCGTTTTGTTCACTCTGCATTAGTGTGGCTGTATCCTGAGGACATCATAATTCATTTGCAATATTGAGTCTCACTAATGGGCAATTTGATCAGGCTGATATAGCTGTAAGCATGGTAAAGCATGGTAAATTGTATAGCAGGCCAACTGGCGTCAGCATACCCCCCCCCCCCTCCCCTCTCCCATCCCTCCCTCTCTTTCCTTTCTTTTGCGTGAGTGTATTATTCGGAAAATTGCCGATTCGTCCACTTATCTCATGCTCTACCTTTATTTAGTCTAATGCCATTCCGTCCACCACCACTTCGTCTGTGATCATTTCGTCATATAACCAGTTGGTATAATATCCATTTTATTTTATTTTATTTCGCCTATTAAATCAACACTTAGTCCAATTAGACCAAGTGGGATTTGGACTAAATGGCTATTGGACCAACTGGCTATTAGACGAAGTGCTGAATGGCCGAAATAGCAATTGTTCATAAACCGTCAGATCTTACAACTTTCCTTGGTTTTGATTGGCTGAGAAGCACTGTTACTATGGTAACTGTCGGATAAAATGGAAACTTGTCTGATAAAACGTCTAACAAGTCCTTTCATGGAATGCTCTACTGAATCCCATTAGCATCTCGGGCATTCAACAAAAGAAAAAAATACGAGAGCATTGCTTGTGCCTAAGAAATAATAAAATATTTTCAACATGAATTGTTGACTAGAAAACATCACCCCTGACACAAGAATGTATATCGCTCCTCCCACGTATGCATGAGATTTGCCAAGTTAGTCATTTGACGGTGATACGCTCTTTAAGTTGAGTCATCTAAATAAGATGTTAACCTATTATAAATATACAACGTCATGTTGGGCATCATGGAGGAAAACTAAAATGATTCAATTTTATGGATGATGATGATGATGGTGGTGGTTGTGGTGGTAGTGGTGGTGGTGGTGGTGGTGATGGTGGTGGTGGTGATGGTGATGGTGGTGATGGTGATGGTGGTGGTGGTGATGGTGATGGTGATGGTGGTGGTGGTGGTAGTGGTAGTGATGGTGGTGGTAGTAGTGGTGGTGGGGATGGTGGTTGTGATGATCGTGGTGGTGGTAGTGGTGGTAGTAGTTGTGATGGCGGTGGTGGTGGTGGTGGTGGTGGTGGTAAAAGAGATGATGGCCTTGATAATAATAGTAACGATGTTGCTGCTAATGATGATAATGGTCATTAACCTCATATGCATTATCCTCCCTTCTTCTTTACATCATATCTCTCTTCTTTCTAGTATCCTCTCACCTTGCCCCTCCTTCGCTCACTTCTCACTGCTTTGCTGGGAGACGTAAGTTTACATGGTTAACGTCTCGTCGTATTTATACACACTTTTCCCCATTATTATTTCAGGGTGACGCGTTGTTTAAAACAAAAATACCCCCTTTAGTTTGAGAGTCAATTCTAGATAATTTCAATACAATTGATGAATAATCACTGCAATGTAAATGCCACAGTCACACAAACGTAACTAACTCCAAGCCAATCTATGATGTCATTCGGAAAAGCGTGATAGCTTTGATCGGTCTGCCATCGGTATCGTTTTAGTGACCGCGGCTCAACCAACGGAGAATGCGAAGCCGTTTATGGAGAATGTGTTATCTGATATTTCAATCGAGACTCTGTGAGGGAAGGAAGTTCACGGGCGAGGCTTGATTATGATGCGATGAGCTTTGATTACGTTAAGATAATGGTTTTATGTACCCATGCTCCTATAACAGACGAACTGTGATGGACAGTGGGCGAGAATGGGGTCAGAGGTCAAACAATATGTTTTCTTGTAAAGGTGTCAAGGAATGAAAATTGTGGGATGCTGGCATAGGAGCGAGAGGGGGGGGTGGGGGAACTTGGAAAGAGATAAGAGAGGGGCGGAAGGAGATCGAATATTTCCTGAATACCGACAGTCCTCGAATTTCTGACCAAAAAAAAACATAAATTCTGTTCGTCCTATGCCTGCGGACGGAAATGGGCCAAATACAGAGGTCGGCATGCAACGAAGGAATGTGTCGAGTGTAGGAAAGCTAAGCAAATGTAAAATCCAATGAAATAAGTGAAAGGTTTAAGTAACATATCTTCTCATGTTCTTGTTATTCTTAATATCTTTCTTCTTCCCTCTGTTTCTTGTACTTCTCTGTCTCTTGTTTATTTGTTTTTCTTCTTCTTTTTCCTCTTCTTCCTCTCCTTTTTGTATTTTTTCTTCTTCTTTTTCTTCTTCTTCTTCTTTTTCTTCTTTTTTTTTCTTCTTCTTCTTCTACTTCTTCTTCTTCTTCTTCTTCTTCTTCTTCTTCTTCTGTTTCTTCTTCTTCTTCTTCTCCTTCCGCTTCGTCTCAGTCACGTTCTAAATATCCCCTTTTCTATTGCGGTCCACAACACACCGACCTTTCTCCCCCACGTGATTGGACCACGCATATCATGTGACTTTAGTTAGATTAAAAGGTTATACCAACCGACTTCAAGCACTCTTTATTAGAACAATCGTCTCCGATTGATTAGTCTCATCAAGAGAGAAAATATGGGGGTTAATTGATATGACTAACTCATATTGACTCAATTGTAAATAGGATTCAAACAATCAGCGAGAGAGTGTCATTCTAAAAGTGCACAATCACTGATTCAAAATACTGATTTATTCATCATTCTTGCATAAAGTAAGATTGAAAGGAATCGTCGAATTTCATTTTGTAGGGATGCATATTAATTAATCATCTCAATTACTAAACAGTAAAAATCGATTCCCGCCGAAGCGCTGTCAGATAGTTACTGAGATTGTGTGACGTCACAGGCTGGACATAATTTGCCGAAGCAGACGACCTGTTGGTAACGTCATTCTTGAAATTCCCATTCTACTGTTTACGCTTCTCTCTGCCATTCCATAATATTTCATCTTCTTCAATGTCATTCAAAACCTGCAATCTAAAATCTAATTCCTCGAAATACAATACATCTTTATGAGATTTTGGTGAGATCTACCAGCTGTATATACGTTTGGTTTTTTTTACAAGCGATTTACATTAATTTTCAACGATTAATCTGAGACCGGGACGTTACATAGGAGTTGATAAATTTAAATGATAAAAAATAGAGAGGGAAATGGCTGTTGTTTTAAGGTAAATATTTGGGTACTGAATCAACCCATTTAAAATGACCATTCAATCTCTTTCACGTGCCTTTTCATTCTTTCCTCCTATACATGTATATCTTATTTTCTATTCTCTTCTCCTATTTTTTATCACTTCTACATCACTGAATTACGCCTTTTCGTCCCCCGCTGTGGCTCCACCCAAAATCAACAACTATAAACCCGTTTTAATGATGTAAATGTAGTAAGTAGTGTATGATGTCAACGTTATTCCCTAATAACTAATTTTCAATATGTATATGGCCCCAGGGATGGACTTTGGCTGATCAATGGCATACTCATTACTTGTTACTTCAATACTTCGTGATTAATGTCTTATGGTCAAAATGATAATTGTAATGATAATTATGATGACAAGACGATGACGCAGGTTTTCTACACAACAGTAGTCCCTCGTGCTTTCTTATGTGTGGTATGTTTTTTTAAGGTGCGGCACATCAATATCGGAAAGCCATATGGATATTCGTATATTTGCAAGTGTTACAGTCACGCCAACGAAACCGACTCCAAACCGACCGATGATATGTCATTGGTAATAACGTAATATCTTTGATCGGTATGGAGTCGGTTTCGTTGGTGTGACTGTAACCGAAACCGACTCCAAACCGACCGATGATATGTCGGTGGTAATAACGTAATAGCGTTGATCGGTCTGGAGTCGGTTTCGTTGATTTGACTGTAGATGTAGAATTAGATTTAATCTGTGCGAAAAGAGGAGAACGATTTTAAAACTTTAATGAAAAGTACAAGTGTAAAAATGGCCATGAACATGATTGGGGAGTAAAACTGTCCTAAGACTCTTCCCGGCTTTGTTTTTCCTTAAATTATTTTTTTTTTGGTTCTAAGTTTGACAAACAAACGTTTGCCCAATTTGACAACCGTGACAACAGGACGTTTTCGCTTCCACTAGCCTCGACGTATTCAAGAACATGGAAATGTATTGTCAAATTCCATTCATGACAAAGTACAGCCAAGAAGTCTTTGTCGAAAATTGGTGAATGTAGACAGCAAGTTTCGTCCTGCATGGACTCGAGTCAACCGACATATTTTTGCAGTTTGTCGTCAGATTCGAAACGAAACTGCTATCCTATTGTTCACTAATTTTCGACAAAGACCCCTTCATTTGACGGGCATTTCCAATGCAATTACTGGGTTTTTTTTTTAATCCGTCCCCGTTGTAGTTACGAAAAAACCCTAGCAACTATCCGAGACAAAGGGCTTTTTCACACGTGAATCTTGAATCATCATTGTAACGATGATTGCAATTCGTCTTTAGAATCATCGGACCTTTCACACGCTCACTCGAAAACTGTGATTTGAATGGAATGGAACTGGAATTCAGCTCTGTAGAATTTGAATTCGTGATTGTGATTAGCGTTCGTGATTCTAATCATGTTTTAGTTTGGTTTCACATGTGCTAAAAATTCGTTATTAGCCTTATTTTTCACTGGAATCATTCAAATTACGATGTTTTTTTACTGTGTGAACGGACGGAAAGCAAAGCATTTGATAGAGAATATGTTTATGTATCAGGAACAATACTTTTTTTCATATTAATGTATGGGGACCAACACTTTCATTTTATGTGTTCATGGAGTTATACATTCAAGGAAAATGATTCGTTTGTATAAATACTCCATTGGACCTGCTGGACGCCAATTTTATTTTATTTTTTAAACACTGAACGGAGTCAATCAAGGTCATTACGTTGATTGAGGAATAGATTGCATTGTTATTTCGTGAATGCAATCTGAAGACTAATGAATCACATCAGCAAACGACAATATAGAAATAACATGCTATAAAACTTAACAAAATTCAGGGAATTCGATAGTCAAGCCAGATCTTCATCTGACAAACCAATTTTTCTGACTGTGATTATTATAATTTATATTACCATTTCTTTAAAGTCAATTCGGGCATTCAACTCCATAAGGTCAATTTTTCTTCTATTTTCTTCTTCTTCTTCCTCTCCTTCTCCTTCTTCTCCTTATTCTTCTTCTTTTTCCTCTTCCCCTTCTTCTTCTTTCTCTTCTTTCTCTTTTTCTTCTTCTTCTTCTTCTTCTTCTTCTTCCTCTTCTTCCTCTTCTTCTTCTTCTTCTTTCTCTCTCTCTCTCTTTCTCTCTCCTTACTTCTCTTCATACTTACAGCGAAATAATCCGACGTTTTGTTTGATTATAATTAGTGTAACGCGTGCTTTATTTCTATTGTGACGTCAACATATCATTCAGATGAGTTACATAACTATATGCAGTAATTGTTATTTTTCAAGGGCCCTTGTTAAGATAGATTACTTGAGAATATTTGGCTTGATTATTTGATTAGCAAAGCATGGCTGGTAAAGGGGAGAGAGTTTCGATGATAGATGATATGCCATCAAAGTCTAAGAGTCATCATGGCGATTTTCTTTCCTTTTTTTTCTTCTTTTTTTGTTATTGTATTGCCGTTCTTAATTCAGTGGTGTTGAAAAGTAAGTGAACCCCTCCAGAAAATAAATATATTTAAAAGTATTCAATTTCCACCATCTTTTAGATATTTAATTGTGAAGTCAGGTGATAAAATATTCCATTCAATAAAGACTGTTTCTCTGGGCTCGCCGGACATTAAAGTGTCGTTGTGTATATTCAACAGTAAGCATAAAGGAGTGCATTTTCTGGTGTCGTTCGCTAACTATTTAGCACCACTGTATATCTCTCTAAAAGGATATATCGATATTTTTTTCGGAAATGTGACTTTTATTGAAAAATGTTAAACTTTGAGTGGACGTACAAACAGTAATGTGTTTTATAATGTTGAAAGGACTTCAACGAATATTTAGTTTTTTTAAGAAAAAAATTAAAGGAATACACTGTGCAGAGAGGGTTTGAAAGATACCTCTTTATAAATATAATAATAATTCTTATTTACGCAAGGTAGCCACTTCAGCTCATAAGAACTGTTCTCCCAGTGGGCCCTGTATATTATGATATGTTGTTAGTATTTGTTAGTATTAAGCTATTCCATTCCATTTAAGGTCGCAGAAGGGCCAATTTTTTGAAACTTTGACTCGGACGGGAATCGAAGCCGCGACCTGACGTTCATGAGGCGAACACTCTACCACTGAGCCTATTCCCCTCATCACCCTCTGGAGAATTAAAAGCTCTTTCAAAAATTAAATTGATAAATTTTGGGGGAAAATAAAAGCCCAATTTGATCAAGATTAAGACGTAATGTGTCATGGAAGTAATGATTATGTCAAATTACCATTTATTAATTACAGATTATTAATTTCAATCAATATGATGAATAATATTCCTTCATCTAACATCCACATAACGATCATTTCGAGCTTAAAGGCGTAAACGTGCATTGGACAAAGTGTAGTTAGAAACAGGAAACGAACTATATCATCATCAGCATGTGCAGTGATGTCAATGGTCGTGTACCTTTATTGATTTACGAATGTCATTATTATCATTTATGCGTACGGAGGGGGAAGGGGAAGGTCTGGTCGAAAATTTTGATATATTTATCCCAAAGCTTATAACATCAGATACATCATCATTTCCTCTTATCATCCCATTCACTTCTTTAATCAAGACGAATGCCATTTGACCTTGGTTAATAACGAGATGAATAGAGGACAAAATGATGTGTAATGCGTCACTTTGGCGGCGCCCTTTTGAACTCAAATGACATTCATTTAGAAATGAATCTATAAGGGCTACTTGGTTCGAAATCAATTTAAAATTCTCAAAATATTCCCAGTGCCGTGTACATGGGCTACGTCATACTAGTACAGCCCTAACTGCGCGCATAAAATGTAGCCGTCGAATGAAACTATTTCCCCGGGTTTTTTATACTTTATCTCGCTTTTTTAAACAAAATCTCTGCTAGTCCGTTAGTTTCATTTTAAGAGCTGCTTTTTTATTTTGCACTCTCTTATTGTGTTCTAAGTTTATTGTCAACAGTTCATTTCCTTTCGTTATGTTGAAATTTGTATCATGATTATTTTGAAAAGTATCTAATTTAGTCTTGTCAAGGGCGGCGCCAAAGTGCGCATGAAGGGGATGGGGTGACGCCCTGTCTAATTTGCAAAGTTGTTGAAAAATAGAAGAAGAAAGAAGGAATAAAGGAATAAAAAGGAAGAGAGAAGCAAGAATATCATCAACAGGTCGTTTAACTATATATTATCCCCTGTATTTCAATGGAGAAAAGATAGTTCGTCTTATCGACCCCCCCCCCCCCCCATGCATCCGGAAAAAAATAGTAGGCGCGTTTAAAAGAAGGTTTGGCAGGTTTTGTTTAAAATTTGAAGTCTGATTAATGAAAACACGCTCTAAATTTCAAGATTTAAATGTAAATTCATGGTCCTGTAATGACAAATTACGATTAGTGATTAATTGATTTTCGAACACTAGTCAAAGCAATCAATGTTTGAAAAATTTGTTTTACGATCACTGCTAAGTTTTGTGTTACGGGCCCCTGGTCGGCTGCGAATAGTGACCAGCCGAATACTAGATTAATACCCCTTTCATAGTGCCCTCTTCATTTTTCACCGGCGAACTTCGCCGGCGAACTTCTCCGCCTCGCATTCCTCACTTCCCCGGCGAAGAAAAAAATGTACCCTTTCGCACTGACATTTCTTCCCCGGCGAAAGTCAACGGGCGATTGCAGAACAAACGAAAGAAAATTGTAAACATTACTTCTTACCTATTACAAAAAGGTATCAAAAAAATTAATTACAACATATTTTGGAAGTATTACGATAAAAACAAACAATATCACCTTGTTTTTATATCTTAGCGCATTTTATACATGTAAAAAGTGCTTTTTAATAAATATTGTTAGTAAAAAAAAAAAAATGTTCGAGGGTATCTACTTGGCCATAGCATTCAGCTGAGCTTGCAACTATCGTGCGCGGAATCTCGGTGCAGGGGACTTTGGGAGAGAAAAAAATTGACCTCTGACGTCATTAAAGAGGAGAGGTTCTCCGGTTTGCTTTCATACTGGCCTTTTCACCGGCGAACTTCACCGGTGAAACAGTTTCGCCGGCGAAGTTCTCCACCTCTAGAGGTGGAGAAGTTCACCGGCGAACTTCACCGGTGAAGTTCTCCTGTGTACCTTTCATACTGGACACTTTCCCCTTCGCTGGCGAACTTCGCCGGTGAAGTTCGCCGGTGAAAGGCGCAATATGAAAGGGGTATTATTCTTGATCTTAAAGATTAACTATTCAATCTAAAATTATCTAAATTCAAATCTGCATTAGCTTTAAGACACGTCATTTCAATGCTTCCTACTCTTAAAGGAGAATGAAACCCTTGAAACCAGCTGAATCCATATCAAAGAGAAAAATCAAAGAAACATATTGTTGAAAGTTTGAGGAAGATTGAATGAATAATAAGAAAGTTATGAGCATTTGAATATTGAGATCACTAATGCCATGTAGATCCTCCCATTGGCAATGCGACCAAGATCTGTGATGTCACACACGTACAACTCCCTCATTACTTTAGTACTTATTTCACTTATATTCTCACTTTTATAGAGTCTATCACAAGGTGAGGTGTTCTCTTTATGAGAGGACAAGTACAGAGGTTTCACAACATTATATCATTGATGAATCGTTTGTCATATGATTAGAATGAGCAAAAAGAGATGTTTTGGGGTATATTTTCAGTGTCCAAAACTGGACAACTCTCCCCTTTTGGACACTGAAAATGTACCCCAAAACATCTCTTTTTGCTCCTTCTAATCATATGACAAACGATTCATCATTGATATAATGTTGTGAAACCTCTGTACTTGTCCTCTCATAAAGAGAACACCTCACCTTGTGATAGACTCTATAAAAGTGAGAATATAAGTGAAATAAGTACTAAAGTAATGAGGGAGTTGTACGTGTGTGACATCACAGATCTTGGTTGCATTGCCAATGGGAGGATCTACATGGCATTAGTGATCTCAATATTCAAATGCTCATAACTTTCTTATTATTCATTTAATCTTCCTCAAACTTTCAACAATATGTTTCTTTGATTTTTCTCTTTGATATGGATTCAGCTGGTTTCAAGGGTTTCATTCTCCTTTAATTGTTCATGAATCTATTACTATTATATTTGTACTTTTTCTCTTTCGTTCGTTCTTTCTTTCTTTCTTTCACTGCGCCTTGGGCACTCTGCCGAGTGGATTTGGCGCATTACAAATCACATATATTATTATATTTAAAATCCACAAGGTTTAAATCTAAATCTAATATTTTCTAATTACTTTTCATTGCGATTTGAATTTATTTTCAAATCCTTTGAATTTAGAGTGCAGACTAGAGTCATTCCTCAACCATTTTTATCCTTAAATTTATAAATTTGGCGTTTAGGGTATCATTATTTACTTTAATGAGAAATTAAAACACAGACACAATAGTAGAGGAATTGCTTTCACGTTGGATTGGCAAAAAGACGTACATAATCAAACATGTTTTGGGGAGCAATGTGTACATGCTCGTCGATGAGCATACGGAGTTTAGAGTATGCATCCTTTGCTATGATATAAACATCTGTTCTTTCAATTTGAAAACACGTATTAGCTGAATCATTTTTGTTCATCTTTTCTCCATTAACATGCATTATCTATGAACATATGATGTCAGTTGTATTAAATGTCAATCTCTCTCACTCTCTCCTCTCACCCCCTCTCTCTCACACACACACTATTTCTTTCATTTCTCCCTTTTCTCCCTCTCCCGCTCCCTCCCCCTCTCCCCCTTTCTCTCCATCCCCCTCTCTCTTTCTTTCTAACGTTCCTTCCCCCATTCTCCTACTCTCACTCTTAAAATGCTTACAATATCACCCCTCTGTTTATTAAATCATAATATTTTTTCATTCACCCCTACCCATTCTTGTAGATATATTTCTTCCTCGTTCTCCTCACTGCCCTTTCTACTACTGCCATGCTTTTTCCAACTTGTTCAGGCTAAATTGCTTTAAATTGTAGTCGGGCTACGAATTATCGATTGCAAATCTAATCTTAAATGAATCATTAAAGGGGTACTTCACCGATTGATATTGGATTAACATGTGAAGGTCGGCAATGGAAGTTAATATTTAGCGTATTGGGCTCCATTATTTTTCCTTCTGCTGATTACGATGACATAAGGTGGCGTATTTGTAATATGAACCATTTTTCTTAAGAATTACTGAGGTATGATTGTACTACCGCGATTAATATGATATTAAAAATAATGATGCGCAGAGAGAGTGAATATTTAGTAAATGAGCTTCATGAATTTTCTTTTTTTCTCGATTTTAATGATCCAATCGTCTAATCACCATTTCGTCTATGATCATTTCGTCTCCTAACCGGGGTAATAATAATATCAGGGCCCGCTGGTAGAACAGTTTTCGAAAATGAAGTGGCTGCCCTGGGTAAATATACCTATATTATTATTATTATTATTATTATTATATTAATATGTAACCCCAAATAGTAATGTCAGGCAGGATATTTGATATGTATAGTCCCATATGTGCATTCCCCTGTGCAACGCAAGTGACTTACTGCAAAAATGGATTAAGAAAGGTATGACTATATAGACTTTCAAAAAAAAACATCTTAACAAGGTACTATTCATAATGTAACACCAAAATAGTTGAAATGTTAGGGCAGAATATTTGTCAATATACACTGCACAAACTCCGATGTTGATTTAACACCAGCCCGGAATCTATATATGTGCACACCAGAGAAGTGTCAAACAACACGGGGTTTGGTATTAGTCTAACACCAGATAGGTGTTATACAACACCATTTAGTATTAAAACAGCATCGGTTTGTTTCCAAAATGGTGTTGTTTCAATACTTCTCTGGTGTGGACATATATAGATTCCGGGCTGGTGTTAAATCAACACCGGGCTTTTTGCAGTGTAGGACCTGTAGTCTCAGACATACATTCCGTTGTATATGCATGTGGATTACTTTTAAAAAGGAGGTCAACGAAAATAGGGCTATGTCTAGACCTCTAGACCGACCTCTTAACTGGACCTCATTCGATCATCATCATCGTAGTGATTGAGATGGAATTGGGTTTGTACTCAAGATGAGCAAATAAAAGAAAAGAACTCAGCACCTTTTTTGGGGTGTCATTATGGAAAATGGCCACTGGAAGAGGGTTGGTGTATGTATATAGTGTAACATGATAGCGGTAATGTAGCTTGAGAAAGCTCAGAGTCTGTTGACCTAAGAGGGCATTGGCGGCGGAAGCCAACAAATTAAGGGGGGTCCACCTGAAATTTTGGGATAGACACGGGTAAAAAAATTGACAAGCAAAAAAAAAAAAAAAAAAAAAAAGTTATCAACCAAAATTTAAGGGGGGACCATCAAAATTTTTTGACAAGCAAAAAAAAAAGGTTATCAACAAAAGATTTAGGGGGACCGTCCCCCACCTCAAATTTAAAAGGACAGGTCCCCCCGCTTCCGCCGTCTATGTAAGAGGGTGCAGGGGCTGGGACAAACTTCCTCATCTAAGCATCATTCTTATAAGCTTGTACATAAAAATGAATTGCTTGCCAAAATACCAAGTTACGTTACAAGATTCGTTTAGGGTCCCGTTTCATACAGCCTTGTTATAATAACAAATCTTCAATTTCTACAACACGTTTACTCGTAGCCAATCAGATTAAATTATTTTAGTAGCTTTAAAGTGTTATCATAACAAGTTTTGTGAAACAGGCCCCTGATCTTCCACCATAATTGACCACACAGCGACAGGACCAAAGCGTAGTCATTTTCACGCAGAAAGTTATATCTGTTAAGAGGTTTTAAATCCATATTCATTTGAATTTAAAATAATGGAATACCAAGATTAATGTCACAGTTATCTATTCGATCTTGATTGTTAATCTTGTCGGACACGTGTGTGCACTATTCTATTAATGTAAAAGGTTATTTCATATTCCCCCATGACCTAATTTCTTTGCCTTGCATACATATTTATCTCTGTCTCCTTCGTCTTCTTCATCATGCTCTTCGTCATCTTATCATCTCCTGCATGTTTGTTGTTCATCTCCTCCTTCCTTCCTTTCTTCTTCTTCTTCTTCTTCTCCTTCAGTCTTCTCCTTATTACCTCCTCATCTCAATCCTCTTCTCCTTCTTCATCCTTTCTTATTTCTTAATTTATTTGTTCTAAATTGCTTTCTCTTCCCTTATGTTGTTCTTTTTTTCTCTCTCTCCTGTGTATTTTTTTATGTTTTTATTCCTCTTCTTCTATTATTTATTTATTTATATATTTCATCTTATTTTTCTACATCTCTCTAAACAATTATCTCCTCATAATCCCCCCATTCTCTCTTTTACTTTCTTTTTGTTTTATTTCTTTCCTTGTTTTCGATTTCTCCTTCTATTCTTCCTTCTTGATTTAATTTTCTTATTCTTTGTTTTCTTATTTTCATTCTTGGTGTTCTGTTTATTTATCTTTCTTCCCTTTCATGGTTCTTGGTTTTTCTTCTTCTACTTCGTGTTATCCTTCTTCTCTTCCTCCTCTCATCGTCCTTCTCTTTTTTTTTGTTCTTCTTCTTCTCCTCCTTTACTGCGATCTCCTTATCCTTCTTCGGCGGTTCATCGTTTTCAAAGTGTACCAGGGGCCTGTTGCACAAAAAGTCAAAATATCATGCGCAAGTCCCGAATACGGGTGCTTCATTGGCTGAAAATCAGGTTGCGCAAGATTTCTTGAGATGCGTTTGATCACAACTCTTTCTGCAACGGACCCCAGATCAATCTGGCGTTAGGAAGAATAATGCAGAGAGACAGAAAAAAAGAGATAGTGAGGGAGAGAGAAAGAAAGAGACAGAAGGAGAGCGAGAGAGAGAGAGTGAGTGAAGGACAGCAGGAAATGGTATCCGCCCTTTAAGAGAGTAAAATTGTATTTTCGAAATCAATATAAATTTTCTCAAGTTACGTTTTTATTTGGACAATGAAATATCAACATTCGTTTTTATCACCTTAATCAAAATATCATAAGAATGTCCTTCTTTTGTTCTCAGTTGTCATGGAGAGAAAAAAAAAGATATGGAGATACTTAACAGATAACAAGATTTTCTTCGTGCAATGACGTAAATCCAATAATCCCCCTTTATATTTTAAGCGCTTGTAAAAACATTTATTGTGTTGGACATTACAAGTTCTTCGACTGGTTTGAAGTTTTCTATTGAAATTCGATTTGCGACATATATACCTTTTTCTATCAATTCTTACTTGTGATTTATTGAACATAACGATTAAATGAAATCGATCTGTCACATATATATCCAAGAGGTGACTTTGAGTAGTTTCCTTGTTAATATTATATTAGCAATGCAAAGAATAATTGATATGTCTATATAATTATACAAAAGAACTTGTCATATTTTCTTCATGTTATACAACTCTGTTTTCTACCCTTTGCATTCTTGGCGTTGATGTTTGTTTTATATTAGCTCTGTGGTGAAACTATTTTTGCGTTATTTCAAGAAATTGTCTGCTCCTCTTAAAAATCATTAACCACAAAAGAATATTAAATGTTATGAGAAAACTTTCGTGAAACATTATTATAATTGCTGGAGATCAATAATTTCCATTGTCAAATATATAATTGACATTTTCCATCTTTTATTACCTTTCATTTTCAAGAGAACACCCTTTTTCCTCACTCTAACTCACAAAAGATTATCATAAGTCATACAAACGAGGCCGAAGTACGTGTTCCGAACTTTATTAAGCTGGCAGTCGTCTTGAGCAGACGATAGTGCACGATATTATCGTCGTGATTTTGCGCACGGGGGATTTCGCGCCTCTTTGAAGCGCAACCAATGCTGGTGATTTATGACTCGTATCCATTTTACTATTTTCTCCTGATTTTTTTTCAAAGATATCTCAGTTCCCGCATCCAAAAATGGAGAGTGAATTCTATTCGAATTTTAGTCATACCCATGACGAGTAAAGAATCCAGCAATCTATCAACTGATCAAAATAAACTTGAATAGATCATGAGATGTACAAATTCAATGGGATATATTTGATTTAATGTAGTATAGGCCTATTTTTCAGAGCACTTAGAAACGTCGTCCAAACGTATAAGGTGAATTAAAAAGAAAGATATGGTGATTTTGTACTGCAAGAGGTTGAGCAAGTTTAGATGGGATGACAAAAGAATGATACAAAGAGAGAAAAGGGAGAAAATATAACTTAATATTGGGGAGTGTAACTAAAAACTGTCAAAACAAGAAGTTTGTGCACAAATTGGCAAGAGAATACGGGGTATTAGTACTGTAACAAGAATCAATTCCGTGAACTTGTCGTGAGCTAAGTTCACGGGTTTGTTTCCAATAAACTCGCTTCGTCATCAATGCGACAACGGCTAGTAATAGAAGGCTCTGCGGTCAGGCCCCCGAGGAACAAATCGGTGGCAGGGTGTAGGGTTCAATGCCCAGCTGGGCTGCGGTTGAACTTGTCTTCCTTTTTCGATGAACGGAAAAGGGTTTATGCTGTAATGTAATTCCCCTTCAGCATGTTTGGAGTACGAATAAATAGATCTACTCATTAATTTGTCGCCTGCATGCGAGAGATTTACTTTTATCATGGCGTATTGTTTCGTAATTTGCTAATTAAGTCCCACGCAGAGGTATCACTTTTCGAATCTCTACATGGATTAGCCCGGCACACTGCAGCGAAGTTTTTTCTAAGTTAAGTGAAGGGATGTTAAAAACATCCCCCAAAATACAGGCAAAGATTTTTTTTTTTGATGATTTTATTTGATTATTTCATTTAAAACTGAGATGCTAGTTATGAGGGTTTAATGGGTACTTTTTGTCCAAATGAACAAGAGGGGGAAAAATATAGTCCAGATTTTAAAGAATATCATTGCAATGTTTATCTTATGTGATTGTAAGGACAATGCCAATCGTGTCTATGGGTTGACAGACGGAAACGTGGATGCCATCAGAAATTCAACACCCTATACACCAAAGCTCCCCTTTCCTATCATTCCCCGTCCTCCTGATCGCTGGAATCCATGTTTTCTCCAGTATTTGAGAAGAAATCTTGGTTGGCAAAAAAGTACGGCGGCATCACCTTATCCTTTGCTCGTCTTCGGGGTATATCGGATCGGGGCAAGTTGGGGGTGCACTCTTATATTTTAAAACAAACAATTATCTACCGCATTTGTCCAAGGGGCGCATCATCTCGGGGGCTATAAGAGAAAGTTGCCGCAAACAAAGTTTGCGGCAACTGTTTGGCAAAAAGCCTGAATCAAAATTAAAAAATAATTGGCAAGGAGTTATCCAGTAGTCGGTTGTGATTTTCAGCTTTTCTCCAGAGAAGATGTTAAGAAATAAAAAAGAGGACAAATATAACATATTTTTAACTGTTGCTTCCAACCCCACCCTCGGGAGGGGGGTAATCCTTTGGATTTGATTTTTTCAACAATATAATTTCCACCTAATTTGCAGTACTGTCTTGTCGCTTTGAGTCTTTATCCGCCAAAATTAAATTCATTGTTTTTCCTTGCTTACTTTGCTCGCACGCATTTGTTTTTCCAAAATATGCACAACATCAAAATCTGACACCCCCCCTTATTTTTTGTCTCGTAATACCACTGGTTGTGGAGGAATTTTCCTTCTTCTTTTTAAATCTTGATTGATATGTGCGTACTAGGGATTAATTATTTATTCCGCCGTTATTCGTTTTGTTTTCATCAATTTAAGGAAGAAAATGATACAAGAAAATATATCTGCTATGTGTCTTGCATGTGAGATTTACGATTTGACTACCAAGGAGGAGCCCATTGACTTTTAAGCCTTTATGCAGATTGAATTTACTGGTATTCATCAAGCCTGGGTGTAATAATAATTCGATGATCTAACTTACAGAGATTAGCCATTGTGTTTGTATTAATTATGTGACTCAGGTAGTTTCATTGCTCATATTTCTGCTGATTTAATGGGGAAAACCCCTACATCTTTTAGAAAAAAATACATTTGCTTAGTAAAATCAATAAAGTACTTGCCAGTTAATGTGATGAGTATAGGCACCGGGGGATCGATGCGAAATTATCTTTTTACTTAATCAAACAGTGCGGAAGATTTTAAAGTACGGTGAAGGTTTGCCTTATCATTTGAAATTCGTATCCAACCGTACTTAAAAAGTGGAAAGAGGAAATGAAACCGACGACTTTCCTTGATTATTCTTTCACCCTTTTTCAAATATTTTTTCTCTTCTTCTTCGTGGTCTCTTTCTTTGTCTCCCCCTGGCTTCTTCTTCTTCTTCATCATCATCATCATCATATTTTTCTTCTTCTCCTTCTTGTTTTTCTCTTTCTCTTCTTCTTCTTATTCTCCTCCTCCTCCTTGTTGTTCTTCGACTTCCTCTTCTTCTTCCTCCTCCTCCACTTCCTCTTTTCTTCTTCTTCTTCTTCTTTTCTCTCTCTATATTCTTCTTCTTCTCCCCCTCCTGTTTTTTATCTTCTTCTTCTTCTTCTCCTTCCATTACTACTACTACTCCTTGTCGTTTGTAAACAGAAGTTACTTACTTTTATTTTGCAATTAATTGGTATCAATCATATCTTCAAAAAATGAAAGACTGAGTCATTTGCTTAGTCATTCGTTATATATAAGCTAAAGCCCTTACGATTTGTTATCTCTCTACAGTTATTTAGTGTAGTGCAACTAAAGACATCATAGTAAGATATGTAGTTAGCCATCATATTTACAAACAATGCTTTTATCTTGTTATTTTACAAGTGAAAGGTCGAAATTAAATGTAATTGTGCCAGAATAATGAGTATCCTATATTTCAGTCTCTTGTGGATTTATAATACCCATGATATCTGCGCTTCTATAATCAGTTATATTGTCATCAATTGTGACTTGTCTCGTAATGCATTTTAGACGAGTGTTCCCGCCTACACAGATTGAACGCTTTTTAAAATCGGCTTTGACTTGTCATCAATAATAGAGGTTAGATATGATTTATTTTTCTCACCGATCGCTTTGAAGTTACCGCTCCTTTTTCAGTAACGATCTCATCAGTGAATTATCTGACCATGAACTTGCACAGCGTCAATTTAATGGGGAATGATTTGAATTATCGTTGGTAACTTCAGCAGGGATATGATTTTTAAGAATATATTACAGGTGTTCGTAGATTTATTAATTGATTGATTGATTCATTCATTCATTCATTCATTCATTCATTCATTCATTCATTCATTCATTCATTGGGTGAGCGAGTGACTGAGTGAGTGAGTGAGTGAGTGAGTGAGTGAGTGAGTGAATGGGTAAATGAGTGAGTGGTGGGTCGGTGAATTAAAGAGTGAGCTCGTGAATGACTGAGTGAAAGAGTGGGTAAGTGATGAGAGAGTGGGTGGGTGAGTAAATTGGTAAGTGGAGGGCGGGTGGATGAGCTGGTGAGTATGGAGATGAGCTGGAGAAAAAAAATTGTTGAAAACAAATTGAATGAGTGAGTGGGTGAATGAGTGATTAGGTGAGTGGCTGATTGGGTGAGTGATTGTATGAATGAATGAGTGAGTGAGTGAGTGAGTGAGTGAGTGAGTGATTGCATGAATGTGTGAGTGAGTAGGTGAATGATTGTATGAATGAGTGAATGAGTGAGTGAGTGAGTGGGTGAGTGATTGTATGAATGAGTGAGTGGGTGAATGAGTGATTAGGTAAGTGGCTGATTGGGTGAGTGATTGTGATTGTATGAATGAATGAGTGAGTGATTAGCTGAGTGGCTGATTGGGTGAGTGATTGTATGAATGAATGAGTGAGTGATTAGCTGAGTGGCTGATTGGGTGAGTGATTGCATGAATAAGTGAGTGAATGAGTGAGTGAGTGGGTGAGTGATTTTATGAATGAGTGAGTGGGTGGGTTAGTGATTACGTGAGTGTCTGATTGGGTGAGTGATTGCATGAATTAGTAAGTGGGTGAGTGAGTGAGTGGGTGAGTGATTGCATGAATGAGTTAGTGGGTGAGTGAGTGGATGATTGGGTGAGTGATTGCATGAATGTGTGGGTGTGTGAGTGAGTGAGTGGTTAAGTGATTATGAATGAGTGAGTGATTAGATGAGTGGCTGATTGTATGAATGCGTGAGTGGGTGAGTGAGTGTGTAAGTGGGTGAGTGAGTGATTGCATGAATGAGTGAGTGCATGAGTGGGTTAATGAGTGACAGAGATCAACATTCTCATACTTGTTCTTTTCCTCCTTCTCCTCTCTCTCTCTCTCTCCTTCTTCTCGTTGTTTTTGTCTCTTTCTTTATCTATCCCTCCAACCATCTTGATTATTTTTTTATCAATCCCTGTTCCCAATACCGTTTTCTCCCATTCATATTTCTCCATCTATTTTTCCAAATCCGTCTTTCATATGGTATTTTTTAAACCTAACTGTACAAAACAACTTGTTTTACCAATATTGGTTGCATCGGGGAGAAATACACGGATAGAACATACTATCTCTCTTTTACCTCTGTATATAGATCAAGTCTTAAATATAAAGAGAGAAAGGGGCAATGTGGAGGGGGCAACTACACCCCATATGGATCGACTTTCTATTTCGAATACATCTCTTACACCGCTTTACCTGTGCGCTCTTGACCTAGTTTCCTCCTTAAGTTTTAACACGCTCTCCTGCATGTGAAAACCCGAGAGGGAAATTTTACAATGAACTGTGTCCAAAGAAACTAGGTCTTAAAGTACGATGACCTTTGTAAAACAGTCACATTTAGAGATGAACCGCATAAATCGTAGCCCAACAGTCTGGTATGATTTTCTTCTAATAGCGAATTGTATTTAAACACAATGAACGTGTTTTGCCATTTTCAAAACCATTAAACAGCAACACAAAAAAATAAAACTAACAGTTACAACCTAAAGGCAAAGTCGTTGAAATAGCTAAGTACGGCTGCGTGATAATGTTCTATGAATTGTTGTGTTCCAGTCACATATTACGAAACAAACTCTTAATTGCACACCTAAACTATTTCATCTATAGTCATTAGTCTATTCTTAAAGACGTTCTTAGTACCGACAAGCGGCCGGAATGCTGTTTCGTAATGGTCTTCATAAGACTTACTAACAGCTTTGTGTATGACTGGTGACCCTTTCTTGCGATAAATGGTATTCGCAAAGTTTGTATTGGTGTTGAATGAACTCACAAGAAAGGATCACCATACAATCGATCGTAAAGTCTTGCGTTAGTTATGAACAGCTCTATGAAACGCCCATCCAGTCGTGTGTGAAAATGCTCCATTACTTTGAACATATCATGTTCTTGCATCAAAGTGATTCAAATTGCAGTATGGCTTTACATGTATTGCGCCAAGGTTACATTTGTAATATGGACCTATACATGTAAATTTCTGAAAATTTAAACGTCTTACAACCTCTGAATAGATTTATGACAAACTTATATTCAGGCTGATTTAGATTCTAAAGGGGAAAGTTGAAGGTAAAGGTTTGTGAATAACTTGACTCGGCAAAATGGAACAAAATCGTACAGTTGAGTTCCGCTTGGCTGAGCAATCGAGGCAAATACTGAGCCCGGTATCCCCCGTGGTTTCTTGGTGGTCAGTCTGTGACTGACCGGGTGTGTAACCAAGCCAACCGCGTGATATTAAATGCAAAGATGCGCCTTCAGATCTGGGGAATCGGGATAAATGTTAACGTAACTCGTATACGTTCGATAAAAGCATTAAAATTGGAATAAAAAAAAAAAACAGTTAATGCCTACCTTAACATGCATTTTAAAAATGGTGCTCGAACTATTTATCTACACGTGACATTATTACATAATGTGAATCGATCTCGGATGTGGCGCCACTGACGCACGAAACCTACCATGTGGTTATCCGAACTGACCAACAGAATTTAATGCTTCATTCCAGTCGCCAAATAATGTAATGTGCTCTGGCTGTTTCGGCTGATGGTTGAAACAATTAGAGGTGGCGAGATATGTGCAAGTTTACTTACCTAGTTGATCATGTCATTAAGATAAATATTATTGATGTATACCTCTCCGCTATACCCCTTTATAACTCTCTGTGTCTATCTATATTTCTCTCTCTCTCTCCTCTATCCCTCACCCCTTCTCCCACCCTCCCCCTCTGTGTATATTCATTCCGCATCCCTCCCCATTTTCCATTGTCTCTCCCATCTCTCCCCCCCCCTCTCTCTCTCTCTCTTCGCCATCTTTTTTCATGGACCCCTAGGGGTGACGAATTTGTAGAGCAAAACTGACAAATACAATACATCCGATAATCTTCAGTCATTCGGGCAGAAAATAAAAATGTCTCATGATAACCAAAGACTCATTCATCTCTGATGAAGCAAGAAGAAATTGATAAAAGACCTGAGGAATATATTGCATTAGTTATGGCCAGCCAGCTAGAAAATCGATCCATCTGTTTCAGTGCGTTGTATCTTATCACCCTCAGGTCGATGCTAACATGAGGATGACATTTTGCCGCTATATTGCCATGATTACGACGTTTCAATGAAGTCAAAATAAACAAACTCTCTAAGTTAAAAAGTGTTTCCATTATTATCGATATTATTCATCTGAAATGCGTGGCCCTAAATGCGATATTTACGAGCTTTTAATAATCACATTTACGTTTGCGCAAAAATAAATGTTAATCTAAGTTGCTTTTACGCGCAGATTTATCATACAGATCATTATACGGTTTAACGCACGTTGAACAGTAAAGCGACATTCACACCAACAAATCCAAATCCAAATCGATCAAAGCTAATACATTATTTCCAATGGCATATCATCGATTAATAGAGTAGGTTTCGTTAGTGTGAAAGTATCATTAGTTTCAGCAAGTTAAGCTAATATTAGGTTCACATCAACACAAGATATCAATTAACTGTTCGAGTGTGATGTGATTACGCCCCTTACGTTGGCCTTACCCAACATTTCACCTATAGAAAGGGGTTCACACCTCCGATTTAATTTCTCTCTCCACAGGCTCGTGTGTTAAAGGACAAGTCCACCCCAACAAAAATTTTGTTTGAATAAAAAGAGAAAAATCCAACAAGCATAACACTGAAAATTTCATCAAAATCGGATGTGAAATAAGAAAGTTATGACATTTTAAAGTTTTGCTTAATTTCACAAAACGGTGATATGCACATCCTGGTCGGTATGCAAATGAGGAGACTGATGACGTCATCCACTCACTATTTATTTTGTATTTTATTATATAAAATATGAAATATTCTCATTTTCTCCTCATTTTCAAGTGAAACAATGATTAATTCCTCCCTGAACACGTATAATTAGCATTGTTGAATACTATATGGTTCAGTCAAGTTTGTCCTCATTGTCAAATCTGTAAAAAATGAAATATTGTATAATTCAAACATTAAAAAACAAAAGAAATAGTGAGTGATGGACATCATCGACTGACTCATTTGCATGTCACTGAGTTGTACATATCACTGTTTTGTGAAAAATAGCGAAACTTTAAAATACCATAACTTTCTTTTTTTACATCCGATTTTGATGAAATTTTCACCAGTATGCTAGTTAGATTTTTATCTATTTATTCAAATCAACATTTTTCTGGGGTGGACTTGACGTTTAAACATGAGATTTGATAAAATCAAGGAGAAAAGGGTTAATAGTGACACAAAACCATAACCTTTTTTTTTCATTTAGTAGATATTCTGATAATGTGAGGATTTGTTTTCCAACATTTTCTTATCGGTGGAGGGTTCGCAAACCAGAATACTCCGAAAATTTACTGCAGCGACATTGGTGTTAAGTTTTCTCGTACAACCGATAAAGTCCCCATAAAATCCTCTTAGGATTAAATTATGTTCCTTCATGGGAATTAAAGCCGCAACTATAACCCCAATGACTGTATTAATGTGATGAAATTTTCTGACATGTATATTATTGATTTTATATGAATGGCCGGCACTAATTAGGGGTGTGCAACCTATACGATGTATATACGCACTGTCTCTTAATACCTCGGTTAAAGGTGACAGGTTCAAGAAAAATGCCTTCGGTTGGGATATGAACATGATGAAAGAAGGTAATATTGGTCATTGCAAAGTCACTACCATGTCGGTGTTCACTTAATGGGATTTCCAACCAGTATGGGGCATCACCCCTCCTCCTTGTTAGATAATCTTCTCATACGCAATTCCTTACCCGCGTAATTAGCTTGTAATCGAACAAAATATCTTGTTTCGGATATGCGTGGGTTTCTTTGCAATAGACAAGCACCAATCGAAATTTTAGAGGGCGTTTCGGCATACTTTATACATCTCACGTGCTCGACCCACTTGACTTTTTAGTGGTCATCCTTTCTTCATTTCCTGCTCCTCCGCCGAGTGTGCGTGCTCGATGCGGGAGTGATTTGTGAGAAATGAGTACCACTCAAGTCTGTGTGTCTTTGTGTATTGGTAGTCATGGTCAGTTGGGCGTAGTATATTAATACTAGGATCAGGAGAAGCGTTCGAACATTACATTCGATGGGGACGTAACAGAGGGAATGGGGGCTCGTTCCTCCCCTATGATTTTTCAATTATTGAAAAAAAATGAGAAAAACTGAAGAGAAGGTGGAAAAGTGGAACAAAGAATAATATCAAATGAGGGAATCTGAGTCGTATAACTCCGTATTACCAATGTAATAATTGAGAAATAAGAATGACGTCACCTTTAGCTCGCCTTGCCCGACCCCCCCCCCCCCCCACCACTCCTCTAAAAAATTCTGGCACCGCCCCTGGTTGCGTTTGTAGAGTCCGCCTCGTATTTAATTTTACTCCATTCATCTTAACATCTGTAACTAAAGGTCAAGCGTTTGATTTGAATAAAGACATCTGTAAAGTTCACATCCTTGGTTTATTTAGAGTGAGTTGGTTTCATGAACTGTGGTTGTCAGTTGTGAGAGGTGGGAAGATGTATGATGGTATTAACGACAAGGCTGGGTTTGAAACTCATTCTTTATCGGAGTGATGATACCTTCTTCGACCACAACCCCCTCTTGTTTTTATCATCAGTTATAATCAGCTTTCACCCCTCCCTCCCCATATTAGAGAGTTTTCGCATTCACTGCGAAGCCGCTCTCTTCAACGCGCCGATTTCTTTTTAAATGCAAGTCAAATCACAATGGAGATCTGAGAGGCTTTTGTCGAAAGTTGGTGGACCGGAACGGCAGCGTCGTCTTGTGACTCTGGACAATGGCGTATTTGCAATCGTTCTTCCGGTTCAAATCTTCGGATGATCCGCTGTTTATTACCCTCAATTGGCCTCTCTGTTCTTCGTGCTTCATCCCGCTTCTAGTTCACTTTCCTTTCTATACAAAAAATTATACTAATTTTTTTTTTAATGAGTCCTTTGTATTAATTGAGTCAAAGTGGTCTGGTGGTTAAGACACTCGTCTTCAATGTGAGGGACGTGGGTTCGATTCCCAACCATGGTGTGTTTCCTTCAGCAAGAAATTTACCCTCATTGTGCTGCACTCAACCCAGGTGAGGTAAATGGGTACCGGCAAAAAGTAATTCCTCAAAAAGATGTGAGCACCGGAATAGGTAGACTAGCTTAGCCGGGGTAATATAGGAGCGCCTTGAGCACCTAGCAAGGTGAGCTTAAGTGATTTACTATAATACAGACAAAGTGACTCACTTTAATATCTTTGCCTTCCACCCCTCCCTCTCAATAAACGTTACTTTGACATGTCCACTCCACTCTCTTCCCTATGAATTTGTATCACCCTTTGTCCCCCCCCCCCCGAATTGCCAATTCGTCTACTGCCAACTCGTCCACTCACCAGATGGTCTAATTTCATTTAGTCCTATGACATTCCGTCCATCAACATTTCTTCTAACAACCACTTGGTCCATTAACCATTTTGTCCAATTATCACTACGTCTAATCACCGACTAATCACCATTTCGTCTATGACAATTTCGTCTCATAACCAGTTGGTCTAATATCCATTTGATTTTCATTCATTTTGCACAATTTAACACTTAGTCCAATTAGACCAAATGGACAAAATGTTGGCAATTGGATGAATTGGCATTAGACGAATTGGAAACAAACCCTCTCCATCTTACCCGCTGATCTGCAGCCCATTATATCCTTTTGCAATCACATCACCCTCATGACCATTCCCTCGCCCTGAAAATGAAACGAATTCTGTTCAAAATATATTATTGTCTTCTTCGCTATCGATTTCTCGATGGTCGAAGCCCCTTTGGAATAATTGAAAGAGGGACAATAGAGTTTACCTTTCGCGAGGTAACTCAGTCCTTTCAATTACATCCATGCATTCAAGTGTATACATACTGAAATGTTATTAACCCGATATGATTAAAAAAAATGCATTTCAAGTCGAGATGTATGGCGATTTTCTTCTGTACTGAATAGTCACGCAAAACGGATGGGTTCGAGAGAGCTAAAGAAAATGATCTATTCATAGTGAAAGAGGAATACAGATTATTCCTTTATCTTATTAATTTGTGTATATTTTGATGTGGACATTATAAAGATTATAATTATATAGCATTAAAACAAGTCACAAAGGGTTTACATTGTAAGGTTGAAGGAAAATAACATTACCTATCTTGATTAAAGAAGAAAATCAAAAAAGTTGCTATAAAAATGATGCTACAAACGAAATATAAACGATTGTAAATCTACCAATACTGTGTCTATATTATGGATGCAAAAGGCACGCCTTTCGTTGAATGGTTACGAATGAATGAAAAAATCATTGAAATTCTCACATAGGCAATTTCAACAATCTTATATTTGCTCTTGTTCACGCAAATCTGCATTTTTTTTTAAACATAAATTCGAAAAGGAAAATGTAATTAATAAGAATAATACTTTTGGTGCCAATTTCAAAAAATAATAGTTGATAATAGCTGGAGGAGCCGTGGTGTAGTGGTTCTGACTCTCGCCTTGTAAACAGAGGGTCGTGTGTTCGAATCCCACTGCGGTCTGGCGTCCTTTGGCAAGGCGTTAATCCACACTTTGCCACTCTCGACCCAGGTGCTAAATGGGTACCCGGTAGGATGTGAAAGTCATTGTAGCTTGTCCAGTACTGTGTGCACTTCACAGGCGACTGACTGGAATACTCCCCAGGGAGTGGAGGATGTGCACACATTGTGTGAGGGAATGACAGATTGAATCCGATGACCGGAGTAATAATATATCTGTAAAGCGCTTAGACACGTCGCTCCGATGTATTAAGCGCTATATAAAAGCGGATTATTATTATTATTATTATAAAAAATTCAAATGACTCAGTACGGAATGTTATTGATATATTTTTATTTCCTACAGGCATGACAAGGGGAGGGGGCTGATAAGTAAGATAACGACCGAAGCATAACAGTTATCCGAAGACGATGCGTTTCTTTAACGTCACTCTCGCGACCAGATTTAATTAACTTCGTGTTCGCCCTGCCTCTTTCATTCTTTCATATATTTACTTGTTTACAATATCCTCTTCTGCTCTCTCTCTCTCTCTCTCTCGTCTTCTTCAGAGGCTCGAGTGTTGGAGGCTTCTTTTTTTTCCAAGTGTTTACTTTCGTTGTCCACCATTTCTTGGAATAAATTTTGTTACACATTTTTATTTAATAAAATAAATATGATGAATGTGATTTTGAATTTGTTCCAGCAATTTTTTTTATAAAATGTTAAATTTGCATTGAATTATAGTTGGTACAATAATTATAATTGTTACGTTTTCGAATAAAAATATATATTCGGGCATATTCTGATTCTTTTCCTTTTTATTGGCAAATTATTCATGGTTTAGTAGGGACAATCAGAATTTCAAAGTTGTTCACAAGGTTCCACTCTCTTCCCTCTTTTGTGTTTCTCTTTTCTGAACAGAACACCAGAAGAATGGAGAGAAAATTGGCTCTTAGATAAATTATATACGTGTGTGGGACCACAGCTACAGAGGCTTGGCGAATTAGCGTGTATGAACGACCCAAGAAAATCAGTTGTTGTTAAAAGAAGCAATTCAGGTAGGTGAGGGCGAGAATCAACGCAAAGAAGAAGAAAAAATGTTGTTAAAGTTTGCAACCCAAAAGAGCTCTAAGGTTTGCATTTGAGGCACTAGCGTACCTACGGGGGGGGGCAGAGGGGGCAGTCTGCCCCCCCCCCCTGACGAGCCACAACCCATGCAAAGGACCTTTCCCTGCCCCCCCCCCCCTGACGAGCTTGAAAGACCTATTTTGCCCCCCCCCCTGACGAGCTTGAAGACCTTTATTGCCCCCCTGACGAGCTTGAAGCTCTTTTTTTTTTTTTTTTGCTTGTCAATTTTTTTTCTGGTACGAAATCCTTCATTTGTAATTGAAGACCTTAATTTTTTTTTTTTTTGCTTGTCAAATTTATTTCTGGTACGAAATCCTTCATTTGTGATTGAAGACCTTTTTTTTTTTTTTTGCTTGTCAAATTTTTTGGCGTACGGTTTTGCCCCCCCCCCCCTGTGGAAAATCCTAGGTACGCCACTGATTTGAGGGGTGCAGAAACTGGCACCTGTTGTTGATTGGATTTTACTAAACTAAACTGAACAAACAATATAAGTGGATTGTACTGAATTGGATTGAACGTTATTTATCTTAAATGGACTCCTCTGAACTAAATCCAACTGAACTTAATTGAACTAATGGAATTGAATTTATTAATTAGATAACTGATAAATTGAAATAGTGGGCATTTCATGGAAGGACTCCAATGTTTGTTGTTTTTTACATTTACCATATTAACTTTTTGGCCAATCAGTATCGAGGAAAGTTGTCAGACTTGACAGATTACATTAAACGTATAACCGATCCAAACTGAACAACCTAAACTTTGCTAAACAGAAAATCCAACGTATTTGTTGTCTTTTTATCCATTTATTTATCCTCTAAGAGGGACTTTGGCTTGTATAACCGATCCAAACTGAACAACCTAAGCTTTTTGTAAACAGAAATTCCAAGCTTTTGGCTTTTTTTTTTGTCATACCAACACACTTAGAAAATATGGTCATTGTTACGTTTTTGTACATGGTTTTGGAAAAAAGGGGGGCTAAAGCACCCCCCCCCCCCCCGCTTCTGCGGCCCCTGTCTTGTCGTGCTCAAGAATCTTAAATGGTTTTATAAAGAACCTAGAAAGGTTCCAAAGTGCAAAGTGGCTGTTTAAGGTAATTTAGAACCTTTTAGGAAACCCTTAAAGGTTCCAAATACGGGACAAGACAGTATCGAACCCTATAAGATCCCGTTTTTTCTAAAAGTGAAGGGTAGTTAGTTCCCGCCTTTTTCTCATTCATTTTATTCCTTTTTTAATGTTTCTTTTACTTTCCCTTACAGGTAGGGAAATCTTCCTCCCGGCAAAGCTTGCCAAAGCCTTCTTACATTACCGCCATCGGCACGATTCGAGAAGACGGCGAACGGGTAAGGACGAGGAGTGTTGCCTGGAGTCAAACGGATGTCATCTTGAGGAACTCGGTGAATACTGTACCCTACACAGTAGAGCCTACCACGTCTCTGGATCACAACCTTGATGGCGCGTCATCCCAAAACGAAAAAATATCTATTTTATTTTTTTCTTGATAAATTGTATGGCTTGAAGCATTTTCCAGCTTGTACGTCGGTATAAATTCAGAGATCGAAGAGCTTAGGCCCGACTATGACGCGTCGGATCATCTGCCCCCTATACGCCCCCATTTAGTTCTTGTTCCCCTAAAAAGGTCCTGCCACAGAGAAATCTCTTTGATTCTGTACCCTATTTATTCCATGAGATTACTTCATAAAACCCTTATTACAATTAAAATGTCAAATGCAAGATTATTGGAAGTATAACAACGAACAGCGTTTATTATGCGCCGTCTATCGTGTGAACTATTCTGAGCCGCAGCATATAAAGCATTATTATATCAATGAGATTTACAATGAATGTAGGATATACAGAGGAGACTTCTTCACAGAGACTGATCACATTCGAAGAGTCTATAGATCACGTAGATAGCACCATTAAAGTTACAAACTAATTCTACAGTAGTTTGTTTAAAATGAAACGCCTAAAAGTAATTGAACATAATTATCAACAGTAGAGCAATTTAATGTTGATCGTCAAAATTGTACATTCCACGAAATTGTAATGTGTTATTTTTCATGTTGCTGTAGCCGTTATTAGAAGTAGGCCTAAATTATGTTTTAAGATAATTATAAGAGGCTAGATAGTCACTATTATACTTGACTTATAACTTGTAACAACTACAGACAAAAATGGCGCCACCACCGTTATTTTTTGTCCATTTACAGGCAGATGCATGTTAATTACATGAAATAAACTCGGTGTGTTTAGGTTTTTTTGGTTGTTCTTTGGGCCTGATAATGTCATCATAAAATGATGAAAGGTGACCCATAACTGCCACATAATAAACCATAATCAAATCAAATAGTAGAAAATTTTACATCAAGCTAATGTAAACGATATAGTTTTAGGCTTTGAAAAATAAGCAGTATTAATACAACTAAATTTATCCTATTATCACTGGGATCTATGCTGCATTGCCTTTATTGAATATCACTACCTGTAAACACGTTGTTTAAGATTTTAAGCACATTATTTGAACCCGTCAATTCAACAACAGGTGTTTTCTTATCATTTAAACTATTATTTAAACTTTCTTGATATTGTTTGAATTATTTTTTGAAAAACTTGTTAAAACTTTAAACAATAGTTGTTAGAGTGACGGGCTTAAACAACGTGTTTTAAAACAGCGTATTAAAATTCGATACGTCTGTTAAAGTAAATGTTATTAGCCACTGTACAAGGGAGTATATAGGTCATGATTGAATAGATCGTCTACTCATATTTTTTCCGAAATGAATTCTGATTGATAGATTGTATTTCTTCAATACCCCAGGGTAAATAAACATAAAAATGTCCCGTATCTAATTTTGAATGTTTACTGCCATCTCATAAAATTATTTGGGAACCGATTGTCCGATTTATAATTTTTGCACTTTCTGAAACTGAGCCTAGTCTATTATCGATTAATCTTCTCATTCGCATTATAAATGACAAAAGTGTGTGTAAAAATATAACCTTGAGTGATATTAAATAATTGTATCGATTTCAAATGCATAACGGATATACAATCCGATTTATTATTGTGGAAAAAAGAGAACAATAAAAGTGGGATAGAATAGCTCATTCCAATAATTGATGGTACTTAGATGTGAAAAAAATGCTATTAATTCGGTTTTAAGTTTAGGAATACAACCGTGAATATAATTACAAACTGGCACTAAAGCCCACAAAATTCATATTGTCGTTGTCATATATCCATGCTTCATTCATTAAAACTAATCTTATCCTTCAGTTGAATGCTTTAATTCCACAATGGAAGTCTTTTTCAAATCCCCCGTTGTGTTTAAACCAAAATGAATATCGTAGCTCAATGGTTTATTGTGCTGAAAAGAACGGACACGCAGATTGGATCTGACATCATAAATGCGTTTGATGTGTACTGACAATCATGGCGTAGTTATATTGTAAATAGCATATTGATTATTATCTATTGTGGATTTTCCCTCACTGAATTGTATTTATTGCCGTGGATAGGCTAATGAAGGGGGATTGGATAACCTTGAGAGTCCAAAATAAATGCAGCAATTGAAATAAAATCATATCATCTTGTAATTGATTCAGAATCGTGACATAGTTTATGTGAGAAGTTACCTCCGCCCACATCCATCTTTTATGACTTTATGTATATTTCTCTCTTTATTTATGTTTTTCGTTCTTTCCCTCTTCCTCTATTTCTCTCTGCCCCCCCCCCTTCCTCTCCTCTTTCCTCTGCATATGTTATATCCTGCTTTGAAATCTGCCTATCATAATGAAATAAATGAAAGGTAATTTGACCAAAATTGTCCCTGATGTAACTACGAACTGGTCTAATGCCCTCCATAATGGGTGCCATTTCGATCACTTAAAAACAACCGTAGACAGTTGCAAAGGTTACGTTTTTTTTTTTTTTGCTTTTTAAAAGGTTTATTCTTTTTTTTTCAAATATCAATTTTGGACGCATTACGGTGATAAAGATTGAACCAAATATATAAGGGTTTATCCTACCACATGATAATTTACCGACTTGACGTTGTGGTCACCCACGATCATTCTAAAATGGCAATGGAGATCTAACTTGTGGATTTCCGATTGTAACCACCCTATATTTCGTAAATGTGTAGGCCTGTAAAAGATTATTATCAATTAATTACCTTATATTGCGATTGCTATGAAGCAGCAAAACAATCTTTTAAATGCAAGCCATATAAAATCAAATCTTTTTAGGTAGGTATACACGAGATGGCATAAGTTATTTCAAATGAGGTCTTATCATGATTGTATATGTAGAATATAAATGCACTTCATTAATAAAGACTCATTTCCCAACTGATAGGCAATGTTTAGCCCATTGTAGTTATGAATACATGTATGTACATGTATATACTTGGGTGCTTATATACATGGCAGATGGATGATTCTGATGTGCATAAAATGAAAGGGAAAGCGTAAAAATAAAACTAATTGTAGAAATATTTGAGGCTCTATATTTATGTTTATCTGACTGTAATTAACAGATTAAATTGAATGGTTTCCCAGCAAATTGTTGTCTCTTTCTTGAGTCGATTGTCGCTGTCAGAGCAAAATTTGGGGACATGCGTGGGGTGGAATTATCAAAGGGGTACAGAGGCGGTGTTACTGGTTAAGTGGCAGGGGGCTACTCCCCATCCCCCCCATGATTTTTCAAGTAGTAGTAGTAGTAGTAGTAGTAGTAGTAGTAGTAGAAGAAGAAGTAGAAGTATAGAAGTAGAAAAAGAAGAAGTAGAAGTAAAAGAAGAAGAAGAAGAAGAAGTAGTAGAAGAAGAAGAAAAAAAGAAGAAGAAGAGGAAGAGGAAGAAAAAGACGAAGGAGAAGAAGAAGAAGAAAAAGAAGAAGAAGAAGAAAAAGAAGAAGAAGGAGAAGAAGAAGTAAAAAAAGAGGAAGGAGAAGAAGAAAAAAGGAAAAAAAAGAAGAAGAAGAAGTAGAAGTAGAAGAAGAAGAAGTAGAAGAAGAAGAAAAAAAAAAGAAGAAGAAGAGGAAGAAGAAGAGGAAGAGGAAGAAAAACAGGAAGGAGAAGAAGAAGAAGAAGAAGAAGAAAAAGAAAAAGAAGAAGAAGAAGGAGAAGAAGAAGAAGAAAAAGAAGAACAAGAACAAGAAGAAAAAGAACAAGAAGAAAAAGAACAAGAACAAGAACAAGAAGAGCAAAAGAGCATAAACATGATAAAATGGAAAGGTATCTACAGGTACAGGGGCGGATCTAGGATTTTTCAAAGGGGGGGCACATTTTCCCGAAGAAAATTTGACAAGCAAAAAAAAACAAAGGTTTTCACCTAAAATTGAAGTTCATTTCGTCCGCGGAAAATTTTATGAGCCCCCCCCCCCCCCCCAAAAAAAAAAAAAGGTTTTCACCAAAAATTGAAGGTCATTATTTTTCTTTCGCGGAAAATTTGACAAGCAAACAAAAAATCAATAAAAAGGGGGGCACACTTGGGTAAAAAGTAAAAAGAAATGTTAATTTACATTACAAATTTTGATTATGGCTCTCAAAAGGGGGAGGCACGGGCTGGCTGTCCCCCCCCCCCCCGGATCCGCCACTGTACATGGAACGCTTATATTATACCCCCTGTAAATAAATTACCGACAGGGCGGTCGGGTCTAGGATTTTCCAAAGGGGAAGGGCATTTTTATCTACTTATAACTGTAATAAAGATAATGGGAGAAACGGTAAACGAAGGAATATTACAAGTAATCCGGACAAGTTACTTATAGAGAAGACACAGATAAACAAACATGTAAAGGATACCATCTTATTATAACTGCAATAAAGATAGGAGGGGAAAACGGTAAAAGAAGGAATGTTATGGAGAAGACACGGATATTGCAGAAAGAGGAAATAGGAGTGGAAGAAAAATTAAAGATGGGGAAGAAAGATGATGCAGATAGAACAAGAGAGTAAAAGACTGAAGTGTAATGATCCAACATGATTAAGGGCCATATTATCAGTCTAAAAGCTGGGAAAAGGCGAAGCGAGCAAAGATTCTGACTTTTTTTTTTAATTAATCTAAAAAAAAAAAAATTTACATAACTTTTAGAAAATAATATCACATGTCACCCAATTTCCTTTCTTCCTCTTTTATCTTTTTCATGATTTTTTGGGGGTCCAATGCCCCCAAGCCCCCACTCCCAATCTGTACGCCAGTGCTGGAGGAGAGAGAGACCATACTGACAAACAGATAGATGTGATTTTTATTTCGTTATTTTGAACGTGGGGTTGGAGAAGAACTACAGATGGCGCTGTTGCTAATAGAAAAGTTAGAAATATTGTGTTAGCTAATATTATACTTCTAGTGTTTTCGCGTTGTATTGAAGATCGATTGTTAAACCCACAAATTCAAAGCCTTAAAGGACAGGTCCACTTCAACAAAAATTTGATTCGAATAAAAAGAGAAAATCCAACAAGCATAACACTGAAAATTTCATCAAAATCGGATGCAAAATAAGAAAGTTATGACATTTTAAAGTTTCGCTTAATTTCACAAAACTTTTATATTCACATCCTTGTCGGTATGCAAATGAGGGAACTGATGACATCACTCACTCACTTTTTCTTTTGTATTTTATTATTTGAAATTAAAAAAATATTCCAATTTTCTCCCTGTTGTCGACTGAAACAACGATTGATTCCTCCCTGAACATGTGCAATTAGCATTGTTAATACTACATGGTTCCATCAAGTTGGTCCATATCGTCAAATCTGTAAAAAATGAAATATTGTATAATTCAAACAATAAAAAAACAAAAGAAATAGTGAGTGGGGGACATCATCGACAGTCTCATTTGCACGTCACCGAGTTGTGCATATCACTGTTTTGTGAAAAATAAGCGAAACTTTAAAATGTCATAACTTTCTTATTTTACATCCGATTTTGATGAAATTTTCAGCATAATGCTTGTTTGATTTTTCTTTATTTATTCAAATCAACATTTTTCTGGGGTGGACTTGTCCTTTAAAAGGTAAGTCCATCCTGACGATAACCCCACACAGCAAAAACTGTGGTGTTAACCGGTGTACATAGAGGACCACACCAGTTATTTTACTCCGGTGTTAAATTGATGGTGTTAGTTTAACACCTATAGGTGTTATTACAACACCTTTGGTTGTTACATTTACACTATTTGGTGTTATGTTCAATCTCTAGGGTGTAATTTTAACACCTCGGGTGTGGTCCTCTATTAACACCAACTGGTGTCAGTTTTAACACCACATTTTTTACAGTGCAACTTCTAACATTCATGTTTGTTCAAATATTTCCTAGATATGGTGTGTATTCATTAATTCATCATTTTCTTGAAAATTCAGTGTGCTTCTTTTGTTTACAAAGGACGATGTGCAAATTTCCTGTGGAAGAAAATGTGACACCGATGGATTCCCATAAAGCTGAGGTCAATCGTAACGGATGTGACATGATGTGTCTGATCACAAAATGAATTCTCAAGCCGGTTATTCTACGAGATTTATTTCTCACGACCAAGGGTGGAGCTGCTCGCATGGGACCTCACGGAAGAAAAAAATGTTTTAATCCATAAATCTGTTATTCTTTGATAGATATTTTGCCAAATCCCCACGAATGTTTATTTTGTTTTACTGCGTTTATTAACACCAACTTCACCCTTGATTATTACACGTCACTTACATTCTCTCTCTATAACAAACACCAAACCTTTGTTTTAACGTACCCCCCCCCCCCCTCTCTCTTAACTTGCATGCCCTCATCCCCCTCCCCTATTTATTTTTATATATCTCACCCTCCGCTCCGCTCTATTCTTGTCATGTATGATCAATTGTTTTACACTATTTCGTCTCTGTTTATCAATTTGACTCCCCCGCCCCCGCCTCTTGGAATGCAGTCCTATTCCTCTCTTTTATCATGTTTATTATCATATTCAATCACTCATATACTTTCTTCTCATTTTCCCGCTTTGATTTCAAACATGCTCTCTAAATCCAAAGGAGTTAATTTGGTCCCTAACCACACTCCTCTAAGAGTGAGATGAGGAACCAGTCCTGATAGAATGATATTTAAATCTTTCAAGAGTGATTTTTTTTTCCTTTTTGTATTGAAAGTGTAAAAAAGATGCACACTTCGAGCCCACTCCAAAAAGGGTAAAAATTCACTCCTGAAAAATTTAAATCTCATTCCATCAAGACTTATTCCTCATCGTACTCTAAGAGGAGTGTGTTTAGGAACCAGATTTACTATTGTATTTAGAGGATGCATAGCCTATTACAAATAACAAAAAGAAGGAAATCCGTCTGGACATTTGATTAGCAAATAGCATGCAAATTGGTTTATTTCATATTGGGAATCCCAGCTGGGTTAGGAAGAAAAAAATGTAATATTTATTCAATAATATCGTTATCAATAGACCTATTTCAGATCTACCAATGAGCATGTTCTCTCATTGACGGTAACTGGTTAAGGCTCAGCCAATAAGATTTCAGGAAATCAGTCACGTGTGTATATTTACATATTCTCTCCGCCAGCGATTCCTATACGAAAATAGAAAGATGACACAGCATTAATAAACATTGGTAAGCGGCAAATCATACATCGAAAATATCTCTCATTATATGCCAATGATGTGCAATCTGTAGCCAAACGATTTACACATTCTTGTATAGCAAATGTATCTGTGATGTTGAATAAAATGAGAATGAAATTGTCATTTACACATTTTTCATAATCGTGCAATTAGTTCTTCACAAAATAACCATGTTTATACATCAGTGTGGCAAGCGAAATTAGCAAAACAAATCATTGGGTCCGGACTTATTTATTATTAGGATTGATTAAAGAATACACAAAGTTCCTTTCATAATTCACCACTGATTTAATCCAATTAAGCCGAATAGGCCTTAAAACCAAACAGTTGTGATAAACTATAATATCTATAACAATAAAGAGTTTATTTTTTTTAGCTGCGTTACATCCACTTTTGCTGAAAACAACAATGATGTTATGCATCCCCTTTTTTTAAACAAAGGTATTACTAGACATTTTGAGAACTAAATGTAAAGGAGATTTACTTTTACATCAAATTTGTAATTGATAAATTTTAATCAGTTATTCATTTCAGGGGACTCACATAAAAAAGCGATGCTTTCCAGCGAGTTCCCTTTTTTTCATTTCTGTTATTCACATTATGTTTTGTTCCTACTTACTTTGTCAATTTGTTTGAAATGAAGAAGAATAAATTCAATAAAGCAACCTTCCAAAGACTCGTGTGTGTACTACTATGTATTTTGTGAATTAAAATGAATTAATTTCTCGCCTTTTGTTAAAGTGACTCCTATATACACAGTAAGATAACGCTGTTTCAAATTTACACAACGTTATTTAATATTATCCTTACAGTAGTTGTTTAAACAGTTTAAACATGTGTAAAATATTTATTTTAACAACAAATCTTTATTTTTAACGCTTAATACTCAATAAATCAAATATATTTGTTTATACTGTTAAAAAATGTATAAAATCAAATATATTTGTTTAAACTGTTAAAAAATGTATAAATTATTAAACAACAAAGTTTAATTTTAACGCTTAATTCTAAATAAATCAAACATTGTTGTTAGAGCTATTAAACAACTATTGTAATGTTCACTTAATAAACAGCGTTGTACAAACATTCTAAACTGCACAAACTGAAAGAGTGTCATTTTTAATACTGTGGCCAAGTTTGTGTACTAAAGGTCTGAAGGCCCATAAAATAGCCCCTCCGGAAATTGTTTAGAAAACTCACCACCACAGAAGGCAACCTTGTTGGTCTTCCTTGAGCAGTAGCAACTTTGGCCAAACATTTGGCAGGCTACAGAGAAACGAAAAATATATATAGGCTATAAATTTAACAGCTAACGTTCTCAATAAATGCGAATTAGACTTAAATAACATGACAATTGTTGTTGCAGCCATTTTCCGCACCAACATGCGTCCAAAATTAAATCCCTGCTACGCGGTTGCAAATAGCTGGATATCTCGACCTTAATGCTGCATCCATACCAACATAAATTCCATTTGCACATTCATTTTGTGGATTTTTTTTTACTGACGCATTTACGCCTTTTTCCTAACCAATCTATCCCTGGACAATTGAATATCACTTACACTTGTACTTTCTCATTTGCTTTCCCCTCTTCTCAGCCATGAAGAAGTCCTCCATAGTGTCCTCATATTCCTCCAGCTCTTCAGCAAGGGTGGCCACGATGAGGATGGCGGCAAGAACAAAGAACAGAGCCTTGGCCATTGTGATGCTTGGTTTTTATTGTTCGTTTATTCTGAGGAGAGAAGAAAACAACAACAAACAAAATGATATCGAGGAATGGTTTTCTCTTAGAGTCGTACCCATGCATGGCTTCTTAAAGTTTGTTTAATACCACTTTTTAAGCTAAGTTTGTTATTGCCGCTCAGCGTCGTAATAAGCCCAAAATAAAATGAGGGGCCAGATATAGCTCGTGGAGCAATAGTGCTAAATAAATTAGATGCAAGCGAGCGAAAATGCCTTTTTATCACAAAAATCTGTTTGTTTGTTTTTTGATAGATTTTTACTTAACATTTAGAAAAAGTAAAATGTTTCACTATTTCTCTTCCTTTTCTTTCTTTTCTTATTTTATCTATTCTTGGTCGTGAAACATTTGGGGATGGCCTTCAAGCCCCCCCCCCCCCCCACCCCCCACAACTTGTACGCCTGTGCTGCCGCTTGCACTAGTCTAGAAGCCTATACTACATCTAGACCACCACTCTGAGCTAATAAGATTGGGTCCTTGGAAAATTACTGTGAGTCATGAAATGGTTGTTAGCAGGGGCACTTCGGTCACCCCCCCCCCCCACTGTCCCTTGGAAACGTCCCTCAGTTGTTTCCACCCCCCCCCCCCCCCATCAAGCCCATGAATAGAAGTCATTTATTAAAGTCGGTAAACAGGGGCCGCGGAACGGTTTTCAAAGTGGGGGAGGGCTGACCATTCAAAAAATATATGGTAATTTTTTATGTTTTTGTACAATGTTTCGGAAAAAAGTGGGGGACTGAAGCCCCCCCCCCCCCCCCCCGTTTCCGCGGCCCCTGGTAAACATAATACAAAATACAAGTTGCCAGGGTAGGCAGTCGGAAAGGGGCAGCTGACGGTCCTCGATCACTTACCGGTCAAGCAATCGCAAGCTCCCAAAATTTCTCAATAAATATACTTAGTATGCTTAGATTTGCATTAAAACAACAATAAAATCCTAAATCCAGATATAAATTTTAGTATAATGATCACGATTAGAAGCAAGTATTAGTAATCTAGTTATTATCTATGCTTGTTTAATATTCAAAATACTTCGGAGCAGCATTTATACTCACCAAGTAAAGAGATGCACAAATCTGCAATGATCGATGTAATCTTTGGTTTCGGCCTTCGTCATGTTCACCTATTTATACTTTTAGAACCACTTGAGAATCTTTATCTCAAACAGGGTGCTATATAAAGTGCAAGAAAAAAATACGTTGACCTTCATTTCCAACATTAATGTCTTTATTATTGTACATCATAAAATAATTAAATTCATGCTACGCAGTCATGCTGCGCGAACTGCTGGAATGAAACTCACGGGAGAAAAGATCTTCAATGACACAGCTACCACCAGATGGCAAATAATAAACAACAGAACAGATTAATCATGTTTATTAAAATGTAAAATGTCAAAAAGTTTGTGCACTCAATGTCCCGTTCTGAGCTCGGGTTTAAATATTTAAAATATTTTCTAAAGTTGTGTTTTGTGACACAACAGTACATGTTCGATTCATCATCTCATATGTTACTTAGGTAATTCTGAACTTTCTGGGAATAATAACATGGGTTTATTCGTCATTGTAGCATGACGAAGAAGAAAACTGAGCATAAGAAACATATTAAAATGTGAACAAAATTTTGACATTTTTGGCTTCCCATAATCTTTTCATCACAGTGTTAGACTAGTCTGCTATGCAGACTCTGAATGGCTCGTGAAGTGGGATCTGCAGCTGGTTTGCGAAGCAAACCAGCCTGAAAGGGCGAGCGAAGCGAGCCATTTCAGAGACCTAGTCTGCTATGCAGACTCCTTGAATCAGCTGTGATACACACACTGCAGATGTGGGTCTACAATTGTAGACTAGTGTTAGACCAATATCTCTAAAACAGCAAACATTAGAATAAAAAATAAAAAAACATTACTTTCATTCTTGTAATAATCATCTTGGAAACTAGAAGATAACTAAAATACAGAAATTAATCTTGACTGAGTTGTGGAATGAAAGGAATTAACATTTTGCAGTCCATTTATTGTGTCATCGCCCTAATGGTATTTTTAATATCATGCCGCATTCATGTATATAGCGCAGGGGCGGATACAGGATTTTTCGGGGGGTGCATTGTATTCTTCAAGAAAATTATGACAACCAAAAGTAAGGTCTTCGCTGCCAAATCGAGCTCATTAAATTGACAAGCAAAAAAAAATAGTAAAAGAAAGGGTCCTCACTTGCTAATGCATGACATAATTTTATTACAATAAAAATTATTTTTGGTGCCCCTCAGAAGGGGGGGGGGGGCACGGGCTGGATTCCCCTGGATCTGCCACTGATGTAGGCCTATAGCGACTCCTGAAATGATTGAAAGTTGCAGAGGCGCACAAGAAAAAATGAAAGAATTATAGAATTTATGAGAGTTCAAACACAGTATTCATTTCCAAAACTTTTTAAGTGATAAGCGTAAACTACTGAATCGCGCTGTTGGCGTAACCGTGTTCTCACCCCGAGCGGTACGCCTATACTATATTATAAACAATACGATAACATATGGTATACATATTAACATGGTCATTGTGAGGTATCATGCATGAAGTACAAAGACCCTATGTACCCTGGAGGCTCATTAACCTTTCTTCTTATTTTTATTTTTTTTATTCCATTTTGTATTACTTTTTTTTAAAATTATTTCTCCCAGAATCTACTTTCCCTTCCTATATTTCCGTCCCGCCCCCTCTTTTGGTTCCTGCAATTAAAGAAAGGGAATTTTTTTTTTTCGAACAAAGTTGGTCCTCGCTTTTTTTTTCTTTCACTGTTTTCAGCTCTCCTTTCATTAATTTTCTTTTTGGTGTCGTTTCTCTTATTAATTATCATTCCCTTATGTTACTCGTTTTTTTCTCGTGTGTGCATTCTTTTATGGAAGTTCCCCCTCCTTTCTCTACCTTCCCCCTTATTTGTTTCAATAAAGTCATAGGGCCTTTTCACACGTGAATCTTGAACCATCATTGTAATGATGATTGCAGGCGTGCGTGATTCTTATCATGTTCTAGTTTGGTTTCACACGTGCTAAAAATTCGTCATTCGCCTTTTTTTTCACTGGAATCATCATTCAAATTACGATTTCTTTTACCATGTGAAAGGGCTGATAGCAGTGGCGTACCTAGGATTTTCCACAGGGGGGGCAAAACCGTCCGCAAAAAAATTTGACAAGCAAAAAAAAAAAAAAAAAAAAAAAAGGTCTTCGATCACAAATAAAGGATTTCGTACCAGAAAAAAATTGACAAGCAAAAAAAAAAAAAAAAAAAAAAAAAAGGTCTTCAAGCTCGTCAGGGGGGCATTGAAGGTCTTAAAGCTCGTCAGGGGGGCAAAAAAGGTTTTTCAAGCCCGTCAGGGGGGGCAAAGATACGTTTTTGCATGGGTTGTGGCTCGTCAGGGGGGGGGGGGGCAGAGTGCCCCCCCCTGCCCCCCCCCCCCCCCCCCCGTAGGTACGCTAGTGGCTGATAGTGAATTTGCTCCGTATAGTATGAAAAAAAAATAACAGAAAACTTGATTGGGGACAATCAAATTTCGAGGATTTTTTTTATAATAACTATTTGTCTCACATAATATGCCTGATGAACTTGTATGGTATTTGGGCTTCATGTCCATGGTATTCCTGACTGATACATTATGATCGCCCAATTTGCCACAATAATAATGATCGTTATTACTAGTATTGTATTTGTCAGTTGGCATTAGCATTTGCCCATGGTGCCACCGATTTCCAGATTTGGTGCTTGTTTCTTCTGGTATGATTGAGCCCAAAATCTTAATTTGAACACGGGCCCTTCTCACAAGCGCCTCGGGGTCCTAAAATCTATTCATTGTATTATAAACTTGTGTAAATATACAGTGATCATGTATTATGTTATATGTTTGGTTTTGAATAAATTCATTCATTCCCTCATCCATCCATTCATTCATCCATTTATTCGTTCATTAATTCATTCATCCATCAATTTATTCGTTCATTCATTCATTTATCAATTTATTTATTCATTCATTCATTGATTCCATCCATTTATTAGTTCGTTCATCCATTCATTTACTCATTTTTTCATTCATCCATTTATCATTCACTCGTTCATTCATTCATTCATTAATCCATTCATTCATTCATCCGTCTATTTATTCGCTCATTCATTCATCATTCATTTAGTAGCCATGTAGGCCCTATCGCAAAAAACCTTGCAAATTATGATTACTTCATTATAATGGAGTAATATATTTAAATGACAAATATATTTGTCATTTAAAATCGAATTAAAAAAAGATTCAACACGAGAGACGATATTCATTTTAGAAAGTAAAATTAATGTTTCATTCAAAGTTTAATAGAATAAAATGACATATTATTCTAGTAATAAAGTAGTATAATGGCCATGCATTCATACACAAACACAAAATAAAGAAATTTAAGTTTGATACTGAAAAGATTTAACTTAAACTGACAGGAAAAATTGTAGAGGTACCGGTACATTTTTAGGTTGCCTGTTTATCCATTTAGATTTTTTTTAATTCCTTTGTAAACAAACTGCATTTTCATCTTGAAGTAAGGCTAGATATGTTTCGTAAACATTACTTCAGCTGAACGAATTTATTTTGCTTCTTAATCTTTGCATTTTTTTATGCTATTTACTTAATCCCAAGGTTACCATCTTTAGTTAAGTGTTGTATTATACTGAAAGGTAAGCCCATGAATTCATACAGTATATTCGTGATAGTGATAGTTGAATAACGTCAACTAACTTGGAGTTTAAATAGCTCGAAAACGATTACCTAAGTTCCTCCCTGTAGATGTGCTGCATTTGGATATTACCAATACGTACAATTCGTGCACAAGTATCATGGAATCGTGATTAAGCGTATTCCTTTGCATGTGTAATGGATTGCACGCGCCGGTAATCAGGATGGCATCACTGAGTCACCTTTGATACAATCCTCGCTGTTTTAGTCGTGTGAGTGATACTGATAGGATCCCTTTCATATTATAACATTGATTTAAATGGGAAGTTGTCCTAGATCTATATTTATTAATAGTTTATTGAGAATGAAAACTACATTACATAGATTGGCCTGGCTTGGTCGGGGGGGGGGGGGGGGGGGGGGGGGGTCGGGTGTCTGGACACTTTCTTTATATTTTTGAAGCCTTCTTTTTTTCTTCTTTTTTCATTGACTTTGTCGGACTTTGGATTAAACTAAAATATGAATTCAATAGTTGCAATCATCTTCTTTTTTGTTCTCTATAAATAGTATAATTAATATTTCCTAACATTTTGATTTTGTACTAAAAAAGTCTAAAAACTGATGAAACTTCGCTTGTAAATTTTTCCAAATGACTCAAAAATTGATCGTCCACGTCCAGACACAACAACTGGGTAAACAGTACTACAGGCATATCATGTCTCATCATCCCCCTCCATTTCCACGTACACTAGAAAGTGAAATCACTTTGGTTTTGTCTCGATATTAAACTCCTTGCCTTGAAATGAAACGTATCTCAGCAATTATATTATTTATGATAATTTTTCATTGTGCTGTATATATTGTTAAAATGAATACAGTGGCAGTCAGCAATCTTTGAGCATAGTTTACACTCGGGTCCAGAACAATAGAGTGACCAAGCCAGAACAATAGAACAATATATTCACTGGACCATTTTTTTTGTTCTTGCTCGAGTGTAAAATCGAGTGTAAACTATGCTCAAAGATTGCTGACTGGGTCTGTAACTATTCCTAAGGCTAAGTTCAAGTATTTTTATACTAGTACAAGCAGAGTTAATTAATTACATTTCAACATCCAGTCAAATCAATAACATTTTGTTGTAATCAGGTAGCCCTGCATACAGCTTGATAAAATGGCCGATAACAAGAGACAGAGAGCAAGAATACAAGGATCATGGGCTGCCCCACCATCCAAAGGAAAGGTGATAAAATAATGTTAATGATTGGATTGGTGATGATGATGATGATGATGATGATAATGGTGGTGGTGGTGGTGTTGGTGGTGGTGGTGGAGATGAGGATTATGATGATGGTGGTGGTGATGATGATCAATGATGATGATGATGATAATGATGGTGGTGGTCGTGGAGATGATGGTGGTGGTGGTAGTGGTGATGATGATGGTTATGATGGTGATGATGATGGTGGTGGTGGTGGAGATGATGATTATGATGATGGTGGTGGTGGTGGTGATATACTGATGATCAATGATGATGATGATGATGATGATAATGATGGTGGTGGTGGTGGTAGTGGTAGTGGTGATGATGATGGTTATGATGGTGATGATGATGATGGTGGTGATTATGATTATGATGATGGTGACGATGATGATAATTGATGGTGATGATGATAATTAATGATGTTTTTTTTGTTTTGTTTTATGTGTGTGTTTACAGGCCAGAGGTAGGCCTACTGGTCCAGGCCCTGGATCAAAGCCTCCATCTAGACCAGGTCCCAACCCCAATGCAGTGTCCATGACAAGTAAGACCCCAGAGACTACAACATCTCCTACAACAAAGGGCCAATCAGATTGTCTGCCGCAGACACTGACATTTACAGAGACAGGTCCGATAAGAAGAATTCCTGAACCAAAGGAGATTGTGTAAGTGTTTAAACCACCCTTAAGTTTTGGTAAATCCTTCAAAAAGTATCGGAAACTAGTCCTGGTGGGTGTTTCATAAATCCGTTTTTGAGTTAAGAGCGACTTTAAGAACGACTTGTGATCCTTTCTTGTGGTCAATGGTATATTCATTGGGGATGATTTAGGAATGTTCACCAGTCTTTCTTACAGTCGCTCTTAACTTACGAACAGCTTTATGAAACGGCCCCCAGGGGGTGTTTCACAAAGATTTAAGTGTGACTTAGAGTCATGCCTAAACGCCAACGCACACATGATGAATACGCGTTTGTGCGTGTCTCCTGAGCACGATCTGGCCAATGCGGTGATGCGCTGTGTACTACAAGCAACTAAATTTAAGTGCTACTCTAATTCATAATGAAATTTTTGTGAAACACCTTCCAGGTCATTACTACTCGTACATTAGATGAGTTTTTGTGTCCTAAAGCTGTTATTGTGTGGATGATATGAGATCAAAACATCTACTTGAGGGTTTTTTCTTTTATATTGTATGAGTATGTTGAGAAATTAGGAAATATTTTGGCAATCTCAAACTTTGTTCTTCTCTTTTTTTCCAAAATGTTTAATATACAAGTAGCCCATTAAAACAAAACAGATAACCATTGTTTTTTAACCTAAATAACTTGGCAACTATTCATTATTATGAATAAAGGTAAAAAAAAGTGTATATGTGCAATACAGATATGTGAAAGGAAAAGATCATGAAATTTCGGTGAAAAAAAAGTTTACTTGCTGATTTGAACAGGCCTATGTAGCATCTAGATAGTGTTTGCCTATTCATAGTTAAGCACACTTGCTGACAGAGAAGAGAAGTTATTCAAGAAAAAGCCTTCCAATTTTTTGCTGTAAAATACTTTTGTTTTTTTATTTTGCAGGAAAGATGGGTCTTATGTGATCAGTGTGGAACCTGGAGGGGAGGCTAGGTAAGATTTGACTTAGTAGTAACTTTGTATTTCATAATGTATACCACCAACGTTTATTAATCATGAAAGGCATTAACCGATTGACTACCAAGTTCTATGATTGCCATAAGACTTTGTACATGGACCACCCCGTCCCAGAATGCAACAGGTTAAGGCACCCATTGGCCTGTTGTACATTCTTGTTCTTCTTTTGTGGAGTGTTGTAGCCCAGTGGATTAGTCTCCTATCTTTGAAATAGAGGGTCGTGGGTGCGAATCCCAGCCATGGCGTAATTTCCTTCAGCAAGAAATTTATCCACATTGTGCTGCACTCAACCCAGGTGAGGTGAATGGGTATCCGGTAGATTCATTCCTTTAACACTTTAGCGCCTATTAATATGGCAGCTCAGCTACAGCTGGGGTAATAATATGATACCAAGTATCAAAGCGCAGTTGAGTATATGTACATAGTAACTGCACTATATAAATGGACATATTATTATATCGTAACATTGTTTTTAACATTTTGTGTAACTTTGCAAACCGCTTTATTCAAGCGCCTCCTTATCTTTCTTTGTATAGGATTACTCTAACAAGGGATTTTTTGCTGCCTGAAGAAGCCGATTATGTGTTTGCTACGCTACGAGATGAGATCCCCTGGGCTCAGAAACAGAACTGCATACAAGGTTTGTATCAGGCAGAAAATAATGTTTTATTTTCGGGGGCCACGTATCAAAACCTATTGCCTAAATCTTTAAAGTAAGCTGTAACAGCTTTTACAGTGAATCAGGATTTCCCGGGGCTCTTTTTTTTATTTTCAAGGCTCTTTAGAGAATTTCAGTGCCGAAACTTATATGTAATTTATTGTATGTATTTATTTTAATGTTCAGAATTTTAAGTATTCATGGCTTTATGCATTTTCTTTGCAGATATAGTTCATATTAATTCACAAATTTGGGAGCTACATATACTATGGATGATTTGTTCAATTTTTTAAATATGCCGACAATGCATTCTTGCAGTATATCCAGTCTTGTTACTTTTTCACTTTTATATATTTAATGATTTGTTATTCAGGACAAACATTTGATGAGCCAAGGCTAACATGCTGGTTTGGGGAATACCCCTATGCTTACACCAAAGTCAGATGGGAAAAAAATACAGATGTGAGTTCTATTCATTTCATATTACAGTTCGTTTATTCAAACATAAAATAATATAAAGAAATATAAACCCGAAAGACATGACCCTTACGCATAAAAAACAGATTTCTCAAATTTTGTTGTCGTTACTTTGTAATATAGCTGTACATAATTCATATTACAGTTTGTTTATTCAACCATAAAATAATGTAAAGAAGTACACACCAGTAAATACCAAATAGATCTATATTTTTCCGTGTGATCTTAAATACATGTTTATTTTCCCTTCGGGAACGATATTATCCCTTGGGAAAATGTAAATCTGGCCGTCCAATTCAATTGAATTGAATTCAAATTTTACTTTGCATATAAGATAAAAAAATACAAAGAAACATCAAATGTGAGTTGACACAAAATCAATTGTGTGGCTTTCCATGAAGGTTATAGAAAACCTGTAAGGTTGATTGCCGAAACATTGTAAAACACAACATAAATAACAACAATAATATTAATAATAAAACACAAAATCTCTTATCAGCAATGAATTCAACGTAGGAAAGGAAGGAAGGAGAAAAAAAAATTGTATATTAATACCCCGTCAGCCAATATTTATATAATATGGATTGTTGCTGGTCCTGATGATGAAAAGCCATTTACATGTAATTTTGTTTCATTTTTTTTACCATTGCTGCTACCATACTAACATTTAGCCTTGTTCTCTCCTTTCTACATTAGTGGAATGAAACTTTGCTTTATGTGAAAAGTCGTATCGAAGAGAAGACCGGACAAACCTTCAACAGCTGCCTTCTGAACTACTACCGTAGTGGCAAAGACCACGTCTCCTGGCATAGCGATGATGAGCCCTCGCTTGGGTCGAAACCTGCAATCGCCTCCGTCTCCCTCGGTGACTCAAGGACGTTTGAGATGAGGAAAAAGCCTCCTCCTGTAAGTTTGGTTGTGCTCTTAATTTAATAATAATAGCTGGATTTATAAAGCACTTTTTAGCTGAGGATAAAAAGCGCTGCTATTATTACTCCCAGCTTTAGCTGTGCCGCCATGTAAGCACTGAAACATTCAAAGAATTTCTTCTTACCAGTACCCATGTACCTCACCTGGGTTGAGTGCAGCAAAATGTGGGTATATTTCTTGCTGAAGGAAAACACGCTAGGGCTGGGAATCGAACCCAAATCACTCTGATCGAAAGACAAGAGTCCTAACCACTGCCTCATTGATGATTTAGTGGGTTGTAACTTTTAACAAAGGAAGTGTGAAATCAACATTTCAGGATGAAGTTAACACATTTTTGACAATCCACTCAAAAGTTAGCCTATAATCCAGGCGGCCGCATCACACATATTGTTGACGCATCAGACTCGTTAAGACTAATACAGTAGCTGGAGCCTCCGCCTTGATTATAGGCTACCCCCAGGCAATTAACAAGTCTGCAAAAATTAATATTGAGATTTTTAATAAGTGGATCCTAAGCTTTATTCAATGAATATGTCAAGTAGCATAGTTTTTATAGCTTATATTTTATCCGTCATAATAATAACCTGAACAGGCGATTGGTCTAAACCACATCATGTTACTAAAGATATTCCAACCAACGTTTCGAATTGAGCAAAAATGCTGTAAATCATAACATCTGAGGTCACAAGTCGAGAATAGTACAAACATTATAAGGCTTGATGGTTGGGGCTTCAATCAAATACATGGAGATTGTATTTTATAGCAATGCGTGTACATGCAGTGACCAATTGCCTTCATCAGATTTTATTATGATTTTTCACTTAAAGACCAGGATTCTTTATTGTTATTCATTCAATTACGTTTCTTATCTGTTGTATTTTATAACAATGATGGATATTAAACAAATATATCAGGCTTTGAGAAAGTATAGTGGAATTATTTATCCGAGGTTGGTCTGGCAATTACTATTTTCCCGAGGGGCGATTAAGCCCCGAGGAAAATATAGTAGTTTTGCCAGTCCAACCGAGGATTAATAATTTCCACTATGCTTTCGAATGAAACGCCTGATATATTTGTTTTATATCCTACTTTTAATAATTTATAACCAAAATCTATGCGCTGAGCTTGCAAAGTCCAGTTACTTGCGTTGAATTACCTACTTTTCTCCGAGCCACCGCGCTCAGCGGAACGCAGATTAGTGCCTGCGCCGACGCATCACGGGACTTGCCCGGGAGAGAGAGCTCGCTGGCTGGTGCGCCCGAGAGTTTAGCTAAATATCCAGTTTTCTGAAATGATGACGTCAGAATATTGGTATAGCGAAAAATATATCGAGGTCACGCAACATCATAGTTGAAATATATTTGGTCACATGATGCTATTTGAACCAATCACTATACAGGATTCAATCTATGTAGGATATAAAACCAACTATATACGGCATTCGATCAGAGGTTTGGTGAAACTCTGTGGTTCCCTCAGGAACCCTAGTTCCACCCACCTCCTCTGGCTGCCATACATATTTGTTCAATAGCAGTATGTGACTTCATTGATAACTAACAAGTTTTATGAAATACAACCATGGTCATATGTGAAAAAACCTTTGGCCAAAATTTACAAAGGTGGTTTTGAAAACTATCGGTTGAACCCGTGGTTTATGCAGATTTCCTGTATAAGTTACGCTTCGTTTATACTGCATTTAAACAAAAATATCCAATGCTGGTGCATGCTTTTGTCACAGTATGCCCAATGGACACATGTTGCCATCATGGTTAAGCACGCTATCTTGTTCATGAGTCCACTGTTTTGAATTAATGAGTCCACTCTTCAATACGTCTTGTCAAACAGGAAGAGAATGGAGACTATACGTACACAGAGAAACTTAAGATTCCGCTCACACATGGCAGTTTACTCATGATGGAAGGAGCTTCTCAGGATGATTGGCAGGTATGTAAGGTGGGGTCAGGTCAGAGGGAAAAAAAATAAATGGGGGCTCTGGGCGTTCTTGCCCCCGAAATACTCAAAAGAGCCCTGGAAAAATAGAAAATTACCCCGGGAAATCTCCATTCACTGTAATGTTACAGGTTCCTCAATGTTTCAGATTTATCCAGTCTGTTGTGAGAAGTACCCCCCAAAAATTACAAAAAAATTATAATTTTTTGGCAGAGTCAGGGGATTTCTGGAAATTTGGAAAATTTGGAAATACTTTCTTTGGAATCAATGTCTTTGAAAGTTCGATAAATTGCCAGTATTTCACAGGAACTCATGGGAAATAATGATTTACTCTTGAAATTTTCTCTTAATTTGGTGAAAAAAAGCCTTTCTAAAATTCCAGATATTCCCAGACCCAGCCCAAAAATTATTAATAATAATTTTTTGGCTGGGTCAGGAGATTTCTGGAAATTTGAAAAGGCTTATTCCGGAAGCAATAAGTCTTGGAAAGTTTGATAAATTGCCAGCATCTCATGGGAAATAATGATGACTCTTGAAATTCTCTCTTAATTTGGTGAGGGCTGTATTTTATAATGGCACTCAAATATATGACCAACCACCCCTAAACCACTAATAAGTTGCCAGGGAAGGTTCGCTGTCAATAGCCAAAATAGTAAATTGGTCTTCAAAAAGCCAAAATTCAAAACTTAGCTTTTCTGAAGGAGTGTTTCTTCATCTTTATACTGTAGAAATTGAGTTGTAAAGTTTAATAGAAAACAAGATACAAGAGTTTCTTTGACCCAAGTTTTTCACGGACTGCTTGGAAGTTTCATTGAAATTGCAGAGTGTGCACATCTCATGCTTGAGTAAACACAAACTTCAATTGCTGTTTTCCCCTTATTTTCTGAAGCTCTCACTTTGTTTTCTCTGCATGCAATCAAGTATTTGAGTGAGTTATTGTTGATCAAGTTTGACCAATCATATATCATTTTAGCTTTTAGCTTATAGGACATGCTTGTTCAAACTCAATTAAAGTCTCAAAATTCATTTTGGGTGACTTATTGTTAGTTTTGGGGTGGATGGTCACATATTGAGTTCCTTCTTGACCAAAGTTCTGTTAACCTCTTTGTCACAGACTGGATTTTACTGCTTCTTTTCTGATGAACTAAAGATTCAGGGTCATGAGTTCAAAATTAAAACTGTGTAATGTACTCTTGCTCTGGCGATGGCAAATGAATAACAATTTGGATGCATGCAGTTGAGAATCCATCTACTTTAGATTGTATTAGTTTATTTTATTAATTATGATGCCTAGTTTTATATCAACAGTGTATAATTATGGAACTGATAACCTTGCTTCTTGTACCCGACATTAATTTCAAACCATTTAACGCCTCTATTTTACTTGAATCATTATTACCAGTCCAATATTATGTTAACCATAAAATTACAATTTTCACGTCTTACCCATAATTTTTTTTAACATTTTCTTGTTTACCTACGTATGATTTAAAAATGTTATTTATAGTCGAATTATTGTATAATGTAAATTTTATGTACCCGGTACATGTATGTGTTTTTTTCTTGGATGTCACCTTACAAGTCCAGGTCAGGGTGGAAAGCCTGCGGGCTACAGTAATTTATTTTACTTTTTCCCTTCCCAGGCAACCTGGACTTGTACTGTAGATATCCTTGTTTCTTCCCTTTTTGTACTCCTGTATTTACCGTGTAACTTCATCTTGTTGAAATGCCAAATAAAATAATAATGTACTTTGTCAAGTATCTTTGATTCACTTGCAGGAATTCAGCCATAAAGGCTGCAAGAATGAAATATATAAATGCACATCCAATCAGATTCATGTCATAACTGAATTATTTTCTCCTTCTCCCACCCCCTTACAATTTTTGACAGCATCAGATACCGCGAGAATATCATGACAGGGATGCGAGGATCAATTTAACGTTCAGAACAATATTCCCAGAATGAAGTATATCAACCAAACCGTCATCACTTCTCAACTAACTCTGAAGCTGAGCCGAGATATTTTCACAAGGATTAATCTAATGTTCAGACTGATTTTTCCAGAATAGATAAGATACCAAATAACCAAATTAGATTACAACCAACCAACGGATCATCACATCTTGACTAACTCTGTAACTGGGCCGAGATCTAAGGATTAATCTTAAGTTCAGAACAATATACCCAGAATGAAGTGTATCAACCAACCAATCGACCGGTCATCACATCTCAACCAACTCTAAAGCTAAGCCGGGATATAAGGATTAATCCAACACTCAGAACAATCTACCCTGAGTGAAGTACATCAATCAACCAGTCAACGCATCAATAGCTGACATTGAACCTTTGCCAAGATGTAATGAGTAATTGAATGTTTAGTACAATCTACCCAGAATCAAGTTGATATCAACTAACCAACCAACCAACAGAATGAATGGATCATCACATCTTGACTAACTCTGTAACTGGGCCGAGATGTAGAAGAAATCTGACGTTTAGTACAATCTACCCAGAGTGATGTTGATATGAACCCACCAACCAACCAACTAAATGTCATCACATCTTAGCTAATCATGGACCAAAGCTGAAATGTAAGGAGAAAACTTAAGTTCAGAACATTCTACCTAGAATGAAGTAGATATTAACCAACCAATCACTCAAACCATCTTTATAATAGCTAACATTGAAACACTGCAGATTGACCGAGATGTGAGGATTAATCGAACATTTACTTAGAACACTCGAACACTCTACTTAGATTGAAGTAGATATGAACAAGGTACGTTTAGAACAGTTCTAACAAGCCCATGGCATAGCCGCTGGCATGTGGACTATTTCAAAACTGGGGGCAACTATTCTAATGCCTGCGCAGAATGATGTGTATTACATTTATGTTCTATAAAATAGTCTGTGGGTCCTTGTCATTTGACAAACCGTCCTCAAAACCATGACCAGTCAATAGAGCTAGTCATTAGTACCAGTTGTTAGAACATTTTCCTATTAGCTGAAATAATGGACTGGTCACATGATGCATTTCAGCCAATCATTTGTTTAGGATCCATATCACCATTATATAACACAAATCTGGGAATTGATAAATGCATTGGATGATGTGAGTTGTGTTTAGTTTGCAACATGGCCTAGAGCATCGTCCCACAATGCTAAGTGATCGTTATAATAATTATGATTAATTCAATTGATCATAATGTGCAATCAATACTACATCTCAACTGTGCAATCGCTAAGGTTTGTGGGAACCCCAAATTCCATTCCTGGGTTGTCTAACATGAATGGATATGATTAATATTTATAATTGATTGTCACTTTGCATAAATAGTTTCCAATAGACCTACAGTTCTGCTGAAATGTATAACTCTGGGAAATATTACACGGGGGGGGGGGGGGGGGGGAGAGCCCTGGAAAATGAAAAACTTCCTTATTCATCGCAATGTTAAGCTTATCCAATGTTGCAGATGTAGGCAGTTGGTTGTGAAAGTTAGCCCCTGAAAATGAAATTTGAAAAATCTTTTTTTATCTTATCTTATCTTCTGTGTTACAGGGCTCTATCCTTACATCATGTAATAAATAATGTATCATATTTTTCTTTAAAAAAAAAATTGTTTTGGGGGCACTTTTCCTGACTCGGACCACAGCCAATGGCCTAGAACGTCTAATTTTCATTTTATCTACTTTTTAATTTTGCACTTTATTAAATGAAAATTGGGTTCATAAACAGTTCATCTGATTACATAGTCAAAGAGTTGTTAGGCCCAGTTTGTTATAGATGACATGGATGTAGACAAAATGGTAAAATTGGCTATGTGGCAATTAGACCAAAATTGAGAAGATGAACAGGTTGTAGACAAACTGTGATTAGACCATGTTTGTTTGGACCAAATGGAAATTAGACAAAATAGGTGTAGGCCAAGTGCCATTTTACCAGATTTAGCATGTGACATTGTCTTGTACTATGTGATTTTATGGAACATCATATTGAAGTTATTCTAATATTACAGCTTGTTATAATTTTGATTGTATATATTATACATACAGTACCTGCCAGCTGTCTATTTAATATGGACATTTCAATTTTTGTATTACTGCAAGTCACTTCCATTATTATATGCCTATTGTGTGAAAAATCTGTCTACTAAGTTATATGTAGGGGTGTCGTGGTTATGACTCTCATCTGTCAATCAGAGGGACGTGGGTTTTTTTCCCAGCCATGGCATGTTTTCCTTTGCAAGAAATTTGCCTATATTGTGCTGCACTCAACCCAGGTGAGGTGAATGGGTACCCAGCAAGATAAATTCCTTGAAATGCACGGAGTGCTGGAAGGCAGTTCGAGGTAAAGCTGTGGCTTGTGCTGGTCGATATTTGATTTCAGTATCAATTGATTAATGCTTGCAAAATATCGCTGGTAACATGATATATTCCAGAGTCTGAAAATTCATTATTTACGTTCATTAGCTGCACTGTTGTGAGAGCAAGAAAGGGGATTAAAAGTAACACTTTCATCCGTGCTTTCCATAAAGAGCGGGCATTTGGGTATTGAGTTGATTTAAAGCTGTACAGAGTATTTGTGGTCAATAAATAATAACAATATCGGTATATTTACCCAGGGTAGCCACTTCAGTTCCAAAACTGTTCTGCCAGCAGGCCCTGCTATTATTACCCTGGCTAAGCTAGGCTTCCTATTCAGGTGCACACAGCTTTTTGAGGAATTACTTCCTGCCGGTAGCCATTTACCTCACCTGGGTCGAGTGCAGCACACTGTGGATGAATTCCTTGCTGAAGGAAACTACGCCATGGCTGGGATTCGAACCCACGACCCTCTGTTTCAAAGTCCGGAGACTAATCCACTGGGACACGACCCTCCACGTCATGATTAACTTTTCATAATCAACAATAGGCAGATCGTAATACCATGATATATTAACATAATCAAATACAGATAGATGGCGCTTTATAAATGGGAAACTCTGCCATGTCCCTATTTCCAGCCTCTGTCTTCCACTTTGTCCCACTTTCTTAGGCTTCAGTGTTGTATTATGTAATGAGGTTAATATTTCTCATTAATATATCTCATTTTTAAAATTAAGCATTGATATTCTTCATTGTAGTAATGATTGCTTAACTTAATATGATATGAAACATTTTATGTAGTTATTTTTATTCAAAGTTGATGAATGCAATTGTTGGAAGAGCCAGTATGAATTATTTATGAATTAAATACTGAAATTATTTTTTTTTACATTTTCAATGTTCCCCTGTCATTCATTTCAATTCAATTCCACAATGATTTTAATTAGAACTGTCAAACCTTTAAAAGAAACTGGAAAAGAAAGGGGTGATGACGTGAGAGAGGGAGAGATGAGCTTATTATATATGTGTATATAATATTATATTTTATATGTAGAGAGAGAGAGAGAGAAAGGTAGTATTAGTAAGGCAATTATTATACAAGATGAGAACATTATACAGCAAGGGGCAAGAATATGAGAGACAGAGACGGGGGAAAAACAGAAGAAGAGAAACAGCATATCAAATAAATTATCAAAGAATGTGACCAACCACCCCAAAACCATTAAGTCACCAGGGAAGGTTACAATTGGTATTCAAAAAGCAAAAATTAAAACTGAGCTTGTCTTAAGGAGTATTTCTTCATCTTTAGACTGTAAAATTTCGAGTAGTAAAGTTGAATAGAAAACAAGATACAAGAGTATCTTTAACACAAGTTTTTGAGGAATTCTTGAAAGTTTCATTGAAATTGCAAGGTACAAATCTCATGCTTGAGTGAACAAAATCTTCAAATGTTGTTTTCTTCTTATTTTCTGAAGCTCTTGCTTTGTTTTCTCTGCATTCAATCAAGTATTTGACTGGGTTATTGTTGATCAATTTTGACAAATTATATATCATTTTAAAGCTGCATTGTATGGCTGTGCTTTTTCAAACTAAATTAATATCTTGAAATTCATTTTGGGCGACTTATTGTTCGTTTGGGGGTGGCTGGTCACATATATAACATAGAGAGAGAGAGAGATAAAATTCATGATTGAGAGAGGTGATACCAGAGGGAGAGAGATAGTGAGACACAAAAGCACATGCTGGTCAGGAGCAGTGGAACGGGGGGGGGGGCCTAGAGGGCTTCACCCCTCTCTCCCTTTTCTAAGTAAACATGTAGGCCCTACAAAAACTTTAAAATGACCATTGGCCATCGGATTGTAATTTTCTATATGGTCACCCCCCCCCCCCCCCACTCCACACATACTCGGCTCAGCCCCTCATGTTCAAAACCATTCCGTAGCAGATGAAAGGTTGAACAAGATCGGTCATTATCAAGTCATGAATTTTCAAAAATTAACCTATATTTATAAGCCTACATGGGATAGGCCACAAATTGCGGTGTTCCCCTTTCAATGCAAGATAACACATCAAAAATAATATAGGTCTATAATCTTTTTCAATGATTTTACTCTTAATGACTTCATTTTATGAGAAAACAAAATCAATGTAGGATATATTTTTACCCCCCCCCCCCCCCCCCAGAACACAAAGAAAGGGTGCTACTTTACCGTTGATCTGTTCAGTAATTTACAGATATTCAGTGGGTGGTAGTCACGATGTTTTTTTCAGATTGAGTTTTTAATGCAGTGATCTCATTTTTCTCCCAAACAACAATGACTTGTTCCTATATATATATAGAAAATTTTAGCAAGAATATTGATGAAAAATAAAAACATAGTACAATATGATAAACTAGAGAGTAAACAAAATAAAACAAAAATGAACATAAACACGCACAAGAGGCGGGCCCACTTTTTTGTTTAAAAAAGTCTCTACAGGTGAAATGAAGAAAAAAAAATTATTACTCTACCTACACCTCACCTTCAATTAATGCCTTGATGGGTACCCCCCCCCCCAAAAAAAAAAAATAATAATAATAATAATAATAAATTGATAGATAAATGAATAAATAAATAAAAAATAATAAAAATGCAACACTATATTTATTTATTTATTATTATTTATTTCGTTTTGTTTACCCAGGGTAACCCCATCAGTGGACTAAGCACTGTTTTTCTTGGGGGCCCTGCATACAGGTAACATATGCTATATACATATATTCTATATACATGTATTCTATACACATTTATTCTATAATATACTTGTATTCTGTATTGTCTTTTGAAAAAAAATATATATATATATGTTCATCACACCTTCCTATTGGGGGGATAGATCTGGATGATCTGATATGAACGCTGTGGGCGATAAATTGTTTGCAAAAAAGAATAATAACTAACATAATAAGGAGGAACCCTTTGCATGACTCGACAAGACCGTAGATGGCGATATAAATGTAAACAAGAACGAATACGTGTCGAACTTGACGTCTGCATCAAAGACTAGGTTGTGTTGCTGAAATGGTCAACATTGACTTAATTTTTGTTTCATTGAATATTGGCTACGATTTACGCAGGTAAAGTATGAGTGACGACGTGCTATAATAGAGTAGTGAATAGATTATTCAAAATCGAAGTTTTATGTTGAAATTCTGTACGTTTTTCCGTTTGGCAAACTTTGCATTTGTGCTGTGATTGTGAAACTGCTGAGTGTGTGATCGACAAGTTTGTGAATTGTGGGCTATTTCCATACTGGAGCATTCAATTCTTATGCACGCATAGTAAATGGGCTTTGTCATAATTCTGTGATAGAGTTATTTGAATTGCATAGGGGCTAAATCCCTCGCGTTTGTGTGAACGGTGACCAACTGCCTTGTAACTGTGTTGACAGCTGCAGCTGGCAGCCGTCTGTTTTGAGGAGTTCTTTAACATTTTTTTTTTAATTTCTGCTCGACCGTACAATAAGTTACAGACGGCTCGCGATCGTGCAGCCGCCAGTAGCCGGGGGTTAACACTGCAAAATCATTCTGACGGGGCTCATCAATTTTTGTCTTTTATTATTTCATAAAAATGTATAACAAAAGTTAAGTATAAAAAGAACTGGACCAAAATAAAGATTATTAATATATTCCGTTTTGGGGCTGACATGGCTAAAATGCACCAAAATGAGAAGAAAAAAAACAATGTCAGTGACTTACTTTGCTTTGGCTGTAGCGCAATTCCCACTCCTGGGCCTGGCTTATCCAAACTTAATACATAAACATATGGCCAATGAGTCCCTGGCCCTGTAGGATGGGGGGTCCGGTGTCCGGACACTTTATATTTTTGAAGCCTTCTTTTTTGTCTTTGGATTACACTAAAAACATGAATTCAATAGTTGTAATCATCTACTATTTTGTTCTCTATTATATTTCCTAACATTTTGTACTAAAAATTGATGAAACTTCGCTTGTAATTTTTTCCGAATGACTTTCTAAAGTTGATCGTCCGGACACACAACAACTGGGTATACTGTGTACAGATCAAGTTAGGTCTCTGTAAATGGCGAGTGGAGCCAACGGAGTTCAGTGGAACCACCAATATAACAGCACCTTCTTTATCATCATGATTGTATACGAACCTCGCATTAGTTAAAGGGGATTTTTATTTAAAAAAACATGAAAGAAAATAATTATTTTCATGCAACAAAAGTTGTTATTTTTCCACTTAATTTCTGTTTGAGCCCAAGTGATTTTTATATTATGATAAAGCTGAAGATCTACATGTATAATATGATGTAATTTTTATAAGAAGAGGTATTTTAGGTGGGTCAGCATGCTAAAGTTTAAGGTAGAGAGAGCCTTTTGCCTTAAATTCTGGCACATCTGTCTAGGTTTGTAGATGATGATGATAAAAAGTCTTTAAGTGTGACTTTTGCCCCCCCCCCCTTCATACAAATAAGTATCACAATGCAGTTATTGTACATGTGCACCTGTTCTGTTTCTTAAATAGGCAAAGTTTGAAGTGAGAAGCGAGACTACATAAATGCAGCCATGTGGGGGCGCATGTCCAATTTGATGCAGAATGTCCAGGGCCAGGCCCATGGAGACACGCCCACAGGAGATGATGGAGCAAGAAATCCGCAGGTAAGGGTTCAAAGGTCGTCTGTGAGTTCATTTCACCAGGGGAGCATTTCATGAAACACATAGACAATGATTTTCATTGACCATTGTTATAAGCTACTGAAATCCTTGCATCTGATTGGCTTAGAAGAAGGAAGTCGGTGAAGTTCACTGACAGTTTTCTCTGTGAAACACTTAGAAATTCACTACATCTGTATTAGTCGCTTCAGAGGAATCCACTTTTCACCATATTTTGTACAGCTGTTGAGATGGAAAAGTGATTAAATGAATTTAGGAAGTGCATGGTTTCTTCTTAAATGAAAATTAAAACAAACATGTGAGATGAAAGACAGATCCCTTAATGAATAATAGTCTGATCAATTCAATTTTTATCAAAAACCAGATGTAGTACTAAGTACCATTTGGAACTGGGCTCGTCGGGCATGATATAGCTTAGCATATACCATAGAATTTGATCAGTTAAGGTCATAGCATCCTCTTCCTTCTCCAAACTTCCCTCTTCTAATAATCTTAATTCCCCTCTTCATCTTTTCCCATTTTCCTCCTTCCCCTTTTCCTGCTCCTGCTCCTCCTTTCTCCTTTTCCCCTTCTCATCCCCTTCTCCTCTTCTACTGTTCCTCCTCCCTGCTCCCCCTATTCTCTCCTCCCTTCTCACCTCCCCTTTCATAACAGGATACCAGTATGTCATCACCTGGTGATGCCAGCTTCGTCTCGGCTGGTGACACAAGCTTCGCCAGCACCTCTGACGCTCAGGATCAGCTTGAAGAACAGAACCGCCTTGTCTCACAACTCAAAGACATGATCAGACAGAAGGATAAAGAGCTGGTCGAGTCAAGTGCAAAGCTGTCTAAATTCAAACTCCAGGCCAAGGCCAAGATCACGACTCTGACTACTCAATTGGAAGCTGCCAAGAAAGGACGTAGTGGAACGGAAGAAAAGGTATCATTGTTTTCAGCCTGAGGACTTGTATTTCCTTGAAATTGTGGGATTTTTTTCATCTGTTTTAGCGGAAACTGATCATAGACCCATTTCCATCACCCCTAGTTTCAAATTATTCCACTCTTTCTTATCATGCAAATTAGCTTGATCAGATTGCATGTCATTAAAACCCAAGTGGATAATTCACTTTGCTTATTTTCAAAGAAAGGACACTCTTTTTTACACTAGTTTCTTGGAGCTGAAAGATGGATTTCTCCAGTGTTTATTTCATGGCATTACAGAAGGGTCAGACATTTTCTCTCTCTTTAAAAAGAAATCATACTGAGTTGTTATGTTAATGTTGTACTTTGAAATGGTAGGGTGAAGCCGCAGGTGGAGACGATGCATCCAGCCGCGGGAAGCTCCTCCTCCTGAAGAAGAAGCTTGATGAGAAGGAAGGCGCCCTCAAAAACAGCGTTGAGAAGAGGGCTAAGCTGGAGGAGGTGGTAAACTCTAAGCAGGAGCTATTGAATGAGAGAGATGGTAGGATAGCGCAGTGCGAAGGAAGGATTGATGAGTTGGAGGAACAGGAGAGGAAAAGAATAGCTGAACTTCAGGTGAGTGGAAGACAACTAAGTGGATGATTGTCATTTGATAATAATCATGACAATGATCCGCTTTTATATAGCGCTTAATACATCGCAAGGATGTCTCTAAGCACTTGACATATATATTATTACCCCAGTACTAGGTTCCTGGCATGCCCGCATACAACATATGCACTTTATCCACTCCCTGGGGAGCATCCCAATAAGAATTCCAAGACTCAATTGCTAAGGATTCTACATAGGCTTTTGAATCCTACCAGGTACCTATTTAACACCTGGGTAGAGAGTGGCAAAGTGTGGATTGATCCCTTGCCAAAGGAAGCTAGGCCATGGTGGGATTCGAACACATGACCTTCTGATTACAAGGCGAGTGTCAGAACCGCTTGACCATGATGCTTCCACAGTTGTGACCAGGCATGGCCAAACCCACAAGAGGTCAAGAGAAACCATTTTTCAAATAAATTAAATGATTAAATGTCCCTATTGAAAGAGGGGAATCCCAGCTTTAAAATGATATGATCCTAACAAACATTACAAATAGAAGAACATTCACCATCTTAAAATGTTACTCTGGAGAATACAGGGATTAAAGTTAACAAGTCCATTGAAGCCTAGTTACCCTCACCACTATTGTGCAAGTGGGACAAAGGGGATTAGATATTGACATTTTCCTAAAAGGGATTAGTTAATTAGATCCAAAGTTATGACACTAATTAGGCACATCCTGTTCATGATTTTAAACAGAGAAGAATTAATGCAAGAGCTTATCCAGTTTGTTTAATTCATTGGTGCATAACCCCAGAAAAAGCAAGACATGTGTCAAATTGATACTGTCAGAAAGCCTTTTTGATTTGGTTGGTACATCCAATTTTTTAATAGTGCATAGAAAACTCTTTCAAGAAATACTGAAAACTAAAATTTGACCATTCTGACCCAAATCTTGATTTCTTTATACTTCAACAATTACAGGAGAAAGACAAAACCATTGAGAAGCGGGACGCCATGTTGGAAGCTCTCAGAAGTGGGGGTGCTGCTGTCGTCATGGATACGGGTCCTACGACGCAACTCCAAAACAAGATAACAGACTTGGAGGTAACAATTGTGAAAGGAGGGAGTCATAATGTATTAATCCACACCTCCCCTTTACGTGTATGTTTTTGTATTGTGTTTACTTGTGTGTCTAGTACCACGTATTTGTCCCATAAAAGTATACTATTATTTACAATCTTATCAAATGTATGAATACTTGTTTCCATTCAAGTAGCATCATATATATTTCTTTTACATGCATGTCTCATCAAGTGTCCTTTAATTTGGCATACTGCTCACATCTTTTTAAAAACAAAGAAAGAAAAAGAAAAGAAATAAATTGCATGTTGCTCTTATAATTTTTCAATCTTTCTCAACCTTATTCAGCATGATTTAATATTTCCTATTCTATTTTAATTTTATTTCAATTTTTGCCATATTTTTGTCATACATAATTCCATCATATTTCTAATGATCATGATAATGTCTAAATAAAAATAGTCCAGTCAATATAGGGTTTGACCCACCACTAATTGCAACACGAGATATTCCACTGCAATGCTTTCAAGGAAGGTTCCCTAAACAACATACTAAAAGTCCCAAGAAATCCAAGCAGTGGAAATTTATGAAATTTGCATATTATGCAAATTAGCCATAACAAGTTAGAAAAATAAGGAAAATAGCCCAAATATTACAAATTGAGTGTCCAAAACAATTCAATTTGAGCGAAAATTCATGATAAGTAACGGTATTCAATGTTTTTTGTCAAAAGTGCAAAAAAATCTACCTCATTTGCATAATATGTAAATAAGCATCCTTTTATGGAAAAATGTCAAGGTATTGTGATTTTTCTCTCATTATCTGCTTGAAAATGTCATTAATGTTGGAATTTACATGCTGCTATCACTAAGGACGTTGAATACATTTGTATTCATGCAGCTTAGTGTCTGTAGTGTAATTTGCATATTATGCAAATAAAAGTATCTAACATGTTATAAATATTCAAGAAAACACACTGGTGATACATCCCTCAAAAATTGCAAGTAGATTATCTATTGAAATTGGAATATGGCAATACCTTACAGGAAGGTTTCCTAAACACCATATTAAAAGTCCTTAAATATACAAGCATATAGGAAAATCACAAAATTTGCATTTTATGCAAATTAGCCATAATAAATTACAAATAAGGAAAATAATCCAAATATTGGAAATCAAGTGCAATCAATACGAATTGAACTGAAGCCCATGATAAGTTTTACAAATTTATTTATGTTTTAAATAAAAAAATCGTAAATAAATCTACCACATTTGCATATATATGAGCATCTTTATATGGAAAAAAATCCAGAAATTTTGATTTTTCTCACAAAAACAGTTATGAATACATTTCAGTCTAGATCAATATGATGTGATCACTAAGAATGGCAAATAAATTAATAATCAGCTTAATATCTGAAGTGTAATTTACATATTATGCAAATAAGCATCCGACATGTTATAAATATTCAAGGAAACACATAAGTGATACTTTCCTCTAAAATTCCATGTAGATTATGTGTATTAACCATGATGGCCTTCCCTACACTTCTTGCTTGGTTGATATTGAGTTTTGTCACGAGCAGTTACCCCACTCATATTGTACAATGATGAGTCCATTCTACATGGATCCCACTGCTTGAATGTTTCATTATTTCCATCCAAGTCTTGCTCTCTTCTTGACTTTGTATAGAGACTTCGCGTTTCTTGCGAGTATAGTCCACGCTAGCAACTCCTGGATTGCCAAGTGATCAGCACAAGATGTCACACCCGTACAAATAAAAGCCCATTAGCTTCGAATATTTGGTCCTTGTAGCACACCAATTAGCTAATAAACTTGGGGTCCTTGTATTTAAAGCGCTTAATGATAAATCTCCACCCTACATCTCAGAGCTCTTATCTCAGCATAGAGGGAATCTCTCAGCCACACAACCTGGGGTGACAGAGCCTTCTACATCTCTGGACCAAAGCTGTGGAATAGCCTTCCCCAATTTATCAGGAGAGCAGAGACCCAATAAACTTTTGAGTCTTACCTGAAGACCTTTCTGTTCCCCACTCCAACATTATCCCAAGACAAGAATAACTCAATTGTAGCATTACTAGGACAGTATTTAAACTGAATGGTGATCCTAAGAACATTGAAATTTGTGAGATATTTCATATTTTGAGCAAGCGCCATGAGCGCCCAGCTGAGGCGGATACCGACGCTTTACAAGAACCCATCATCATCATCACTTGTCTTGGTGGTGAACATGAGTACTTGCTTGGAACACCCTTAACATCACCATAAAATACCATCCAACATTGATTAGACAGTGCGTACCACTTCCAAGATTTATTTGCCACAATGTGCTACTCATTGGTATACTGTGAGGTTATCCAGAGGAATAAAATTTTATGGTACGACTAAGGATGTTCTTCTGGAGGAATGCTGACTTTAATAGTGTCATGCATATGTACTTTGGACAATCATACAGATCTGTACTGAAATCCGACAAGTCGAGCATAGGAGACTGAATGCCAATCAAGAGGACTTTAACAAGAACACAACGTTAACCATGTCTTCTTCCGACACAAGTTGCCTCAATGAGAGAATGGACATAAGTTGTGTCGGAAGATGTCAAGAGTTTTAGAGAAAGGCTAGGAAGGCTTGCACATTTTAGAGCTCCAAAAGCATCAGTAAGGTAAAGCTCAGAATTGCTACAATGCATTAAAGAGGACCATAAGAGGGTTTGTAGACAAGCCTATAATACATAATTTGTTGACCGGATTGACAATGATTCAGGCTGTAACAATTAGCATGTTGGGAGCCCTTAATATCAATAGCTATGACTACATTGGAATATCATTATTAAAGGAAGGCAAAGATTTTTAGTCTTAGTATTCACCACTGATCATGATGATGATGACGCTGAAGTCCTGGGACCCAGTCCTAACCCAGATATGGCCAGATAACATATTGTTTAGTCAAGCAGGTGTAGCCAGACTACTGAAGAAATTGTTAAAGAAAACAACCTGCATGAAGCTACTAGGCCAGACGGAATCTCTGCTGCACTTCTTAATGAGACTACTCATCAGATCTTACCTGCCATAAGTTTGCTTTTCCTGGCCTCCCTTTATCATGTTTATGCGGTGAAATTTCAAGAAAGTCTAAGTCGTTCCCATCCATATAAGAAAGGGTTGTCAATTCTAACAAACTACACACCAATTCAAATACTGTGCTTTGTTCTTGCCAAACCCATCATCTTGTCAGACTAACGCTTAGGAAGCGAAGAACATATTTCCAGCATTTTTCCTTGAATATAAATCATATTAGGATATATTTGAATGCTTAGTGATAGCAGCATATTAATTTGAAAAACTGAAATGTTTTCACTGCAGTCAATGTGATAAAAATCTAAATTTCTTGACATTTTCCATATAAGGATACTTATTTGCATAATATGCAAATGAGGCATATTTGCTAGATTTTTTAAATAAAGACATTGAACTTATTGATTCATAATGTTCAATATTACTTGCTGTGGACATTTAATTTGTAATCTTTGGATTAATTTCCTCATTTTCTATTTTTTTTAATGGCTAATTTGCATAATATGCAAATTAATTTTCAGGCATTGGGATGAATTCTCGTGCTTAGTGATATAGTAGCATATTAATGTCAACATTAATGAAATGTTTTCAAGCAGTCTATATGAGAAAAATCACAATATCTTGACATTTTTTCCATATAAGGATGCTTATTTGCATAATATGCAAATGAGGTAGAAATTTTTGCACTTTTGATTGAAAACATTGAATACAGTTATTTATCATGAATTTCCATTCAAATCAAATTATTTTGGACATTTAATTTGTAATCTTTGGATTATTTCCCTTCTTTTTCTAATTTTTCATGGCTAATTTGCATAATATGCAAATTTCATAAATTTCCACTGCTCGGATTTCTTGGGACTTTTAGTATGTTGTTTAGGGGACCTTCCTGGAAAGCATTTCATTGGAATATCTCGTGTTGCAATTAGTGGTGGGTTACCCCCCTATTCTGGCTAGATTGACTGGACTAAAATGCGTATGTGTAAGGAAGCGTATTTAGGTGGACCCTTTTGATCGTAAAACCTTTGGAATGTCATTCTTATGCTTGTAAAGGAGAAATAATCAGAAGTAAGGTAGTATGGTGTCTATGAAAATGTGGCCTGGGCTCCATAACCCAAAATGGTTTCAATCAGTTGTGAAATGACAGTGGCCAATAGAGTCAATTGTTACATGGTTATGTTTTTCAAAATGCTTACAAGGAAGCAATCAGGATTGTTCTTTCATATTTGCAAATATATTATGATTATTTTTTTGATTTGGGCCCTTAATAACTTGATCATGTTTCAATTGCTGTAAAACCAGAGCTGCCAATTCAGTAGGATTGTATCATATTTATTTTGATTTTCAAGGGAAAAGTAACACTGAATAGGATTTGTGCCATTGAAATAGGATTTGTGAAACTTGTAAGACTTGTTTTTTAATATGCATGTTTAAGTTTGTTCATATGTTTTTAAAAAAGTGGGGGGATAGGAATTAAGGCTCGAAATAGGATAAAAAAGGAAATGTAAGATTAAACATGTTTTCTGATTGGGGTTGGCAGCTTAGGTCAAGTCCAGAAAGATGTTGATTTGAATAAATAGAGAAAAATCAAACAAGCATAACAATGAAAATTTCATCTAAATCGGATGTAAAATAAGAAAGTTATGACATTTTAAAGTTTCACCTATTTTTCACAAAACAGTGATATGCACAATTGAGTGACATGCAAATGTGACAGTCAATTATGTCCTTCACTCACTATTTCTTTTATTTTTTGTTGTTTGAATTATACAATTTTTCATTTTTTACATATTTTACAATTAGGATCACCTTGACTGAATCATGTAATATTAAACAATGCTAATTTCACAGGCTTAGGGAATTAATTGTTGTTTCACTTGACAATGAGGAGAAAATTAGAATATTTCATATTTCATACAATAAAATACAAAAGAAATAGTGAGTTGATGACATCATCAGTCTCCTCATTTGCATACCAACCAGGATGTGCATATAACTGTTATGTGAAATTAAGCAAAACTTTGTAATGTCATAACTTTCTTATTTTGCAGCCGATTTTGATGAAATTTTCAGTGTTATGCTTGTTGGATTTTTCTCTTTTTATTCAAATCAACTTTTTGTTGGGGTGGACTTGTCCTTTAAAAAGGCTTAGATTTAATGCTCTCCTGACTAGATAATGGTAACATTTACATGGGTTCCCAGAATCTGGATAGCACATAAAGCCCAAATCAGTTACCGTAGGTCTACATACATGCATGCATTATTCCTGCCATCTCCATAACTTAGAGAATGTTACGCGAGGAACAAGACAGGTCCCAAGAAGTCCTGGAACAGCTTGTCCGCAAGGACCAACTGATCATGGAACAGAGTGATCGGGTCCTGGTCCTGGAGCGCCAGACCCATGGTGCTCAGATGATGACCCAGGACCAGGGAGAGGTCATCGAGGGTAGAGATAGGGCCATTAAGGTAAGATTATGGGATTCCAAGACACCCGCTCTATCGACAATTGCTCATATAGAAAAAAAAATACCGGTACTCCTTATTTCATTTAAGTGATTCTTGACCCTTTCACCAACCCTAATACTATCACCTCACTTTGATCAGGATGTAAGCTCTCTGCAGTCTTTAACCCTAACCTAGTGGCAGATCCAGGATTTCATCACTATGCGGGCCCCCAAAAAAACTGGTGACCTTGGAGGTAGAATCAATGGATATTTTCTTCTTTTTTTTTATCAGTAGCAAAAAAATGAGTCAACAACCCCCCCCCCCCCCCAAAAAAAAAAAATAGAGAAATGAATGAATAAATAAAATAAAAATCTGAAGAAAACAAAGGGGTTGTCCTTGTTTTGTTGGCAATGGCCCAGTTACTTCTTAATATTATAGTTGGTTGTTCCAGCGCCCACCCCCCCCCCCCCCTAATAGATCCAGTAGTCCAGCACTGCCTAACCTTGTGTTATGAGAAAACATGATAGGAGCAATTGTTGGAGTGTATGTGTGGATCATTATTCTAGATAGTGAATGCTGCTTATAGTTTATAGTTTGCAGTGTTTGTTTGGCTTGCAGTTTCATAGCTAACTCTGCATAAAAAATATAAAAAGCTTAGCTGGTATTTCAGCAGTCTCCTAGTCAGAAATCCCCTGTTGAAAATCAATGTACCAGTGCCCATCGATCTCATATCACTATCATAAAACTATTGCTGGTGATGGAGACTGCCATTGTTAGTTTAGCTGGCGAAATCCTTGTGGCTCGTTAGATTTTTCATAAAAATAAAATAAAAGAGTTTTCTTAATATGCTTCTGAGAGGTTCATTTTGGTTACATACATGTACTAACAGTAGTAATAAGGTAAATCATACACCACTAAACCATAAAGAAATAATTATTCTAGTTTGTGTCAAACACCCCTATAACCAGATTTAGTGTGACAAGGCCAGAAACAAATAATTTTTCAGATGCTAAATATTAATGAAAATATTCAAGGTCCAGTTGTGCCATAAAGATTGGATAATAGTCTATGTACCGGAGAATTAAAGGAGCAGTGTTTCGATTGAAAATGCTAAGAATTCATGATTTAACATATTTAAGGTGTTATTTGCTTTTATGCTTTTTATTTTGCTTAATTCTAATGAAACTGACTTTACTTCCATATTTAAAACTTCTAATTCTGTGATTTAATGAGTGGTGAATTCAACCCATATTTCTTCTCGTGCATGATTCTTTCCTAATACTCATGCATTCATTTTATCAGCCTATTCCTATCATGACTTATTTTTATATCATATTGTTTGTACAATAGTAGTTATATACATATTTTTTTTTACAATTGTTTGGATATATAAAGAACATCTTGTTTTGGTATATTTAACATTGGTTAACATTGGATTATGTCTATTGGTTGTCATTCATTCATATTTTTTCATCATTCATCTGATATTTGTGGAACCACAATTCCCATTTTGATTGCAATTTTTACACTTTTTAAAATTGCTACATGTATGTGTGAATTCATGTATCGTTTCTGCAGTTCATCGTTTTTGTTTGTTTTGGTGTTTTTTTTAATGTTTTGCTGTATAAGATGTGGTTTGAATGTGTTTTACTTTTTTATGGTTGTCTGTTTAATTTGTTTATTCTTTTGATGTGTAGAATACTAACTATTCTATTTCAATGCTCCCATTCACTTTATCACCAAAATGATTTTGTCACAAACATTTTAAACCATTTTATAATGTTCTACAGTTTCGAGAAATTCCCCTTAAAGGGCAAAGTGAAGGAACATGCTTTTTACCATACTCATCACATGACTTATTCCAGGAAGGAATGTCATGTTAATCTGGCAATGATAAAATGGAAAACTGACTGAAAGGAAAGTTTATCAAAACTGCTTCCGAATAAAATTTTGTTAATGGTGAACTCAGGAAATGGAGAGTACCTATCGAGTTAACATGATGTGAAATGCTGTGATTACATTCTAATGCTTCATTGATTATGCTACCAATCATTTTGGAATGGGTTTGTACTTTTTAAAGCAGACAGTGAAGTAGTACTAGTAAATCACCAATAATTTTCATCTCAATCTTTCAAAAACTGTTGAGGAAAACATACAGTAAACTTCTCATTCCAATAGAAGGACATTTCTATTTTTCAGAGGTTAATCATAATCCCATGTTTATTCCGGGGGGAGGGGGGGGGGTCATGAAGGGTTTGTCAGTGATTTTCACATAGAAATTGTCACTCAGCCAATCAGATGCAAGGATTTCAGAAGCTTATAACATCTATCTGTGAAAATAACTTGACAAAAATCTTCATGAAACACTCCCCAGGTCTTACAGGAGGATTGCAACCAGAAAGACAAGGTGATCGAGGATCTGAACAAGGTCATGGAAAACATGAGGTCCAAAATGGAGTCAACAGACGAGAGAATCACGCAGCTAGCAGACGACCTAGAATCCAAGGACGCCCTCAGGAGGGAGGAAAGGGAGAGGTATGAGAAGGAGAAGGCTTTGTTGGAGGAAAAGCTTCAGATCTTTGAGAGCCCTGAGAAAGGAGATGCAGAAGCTAAGCAACAGGAATTTATCAAGGTTTGATTATATTCAGTGTTGTCATCGGGTGATTTCAAGTGTGGTATTGGTGTAAAGTGTCAGTGTGTGTGGTGTTGGTAATGGTGTAATGTGTTGGTGGAGTTAAAGAAATTTATCAAAGTTTGATTAAATTTGATATTATCTTAGGGGTGATTTCAATAATGATAATAATTGCTCTACCTTGTATAGTGCTTAAAACTTTATAAGAATTCTGTAAAGTGCTCTAATAATATTGCAGCATGAGTACCCTGGGCTTTTAGCGGAATAACTGTTCATGCACTGCATTTCAAGGAATATGTGTGGTATCGGTGTAAGGTGTTAGGGTGATGGTGTTTTTGTAGGAACTTATCAGGGTTTTTTTCCCTTCAAATTAAGTGTTCTAAATGCATTGGTGTAAGGTGTTAATGTGATGTGTTGGTGTTGTTATTGTAGGACTTTATCAAGGTATAGTTAATTCCAATGTTATCATTGGGTGATTTCAAGTGTGGCATTGGTGTAAGTTATTAGTGTTGGTGTTATTCAGGGTTGTCACCTCTCACCAGGGACCTTTAAGTGGTGGAAATTTTATCGGCCAACACTTTACCAGGGTCTAGGGTATCCAAACTGGTTGGTTTTGAGGGCTTAAACATTGAACAAATTTTCTTATTATTTTTTTGTTAGTGGGGACTTCAGTACTCGGTCAATTGGTTATGATATTTCATTCAGTGCCGGTCAGAAATTTTGAGAAGTGGAAGGTTCCGATTAGTGCCAACCACTATTATGACAACGCTGGTCCTAGTGTAGGAATTCATCCAGGTTCAAATGATTGAACTACTAAGGGTTAAAGACAAAGTTTAATTCTTCCAATAATAACTTTCTAATGTGAGTTTCACAACCCTGCCAATTTTTTTTCTATACAATATCTGTGTGTTCTATTGATACACTACTATTTCTTATTACAATATTTCTCTGTTCTCTCAGAATCTTGAACGCCATTGCCAGGAGACAGAAGAAAACCTGGATGCCAAGACCAAGGTCATCGAGATGCTTCAGGAAGAGATTGCTTCTAAGGAGAAGGCCGATGCTGATCTTCAGAAGAGCATGGCCTCACTGGGAGAGAAGCTCGGTATCACCAAAGAACAGATGCGAGCGATGCAAGAACAGTTTGTGGAAAAAGTGAGTTGCGGTTTGATTTCATGGTGTTGGTTGAGGTTCTTGTGGAATTGATTGTGCCTGTTGATGTACATGTGGTGGGCATGGGGTTGACATTGTTTTGGAGGAGATGAGGAGGAAATGAGTGATAATGATAATTATGATGATGATGGTGTTGGTGGTGGTGGTGGTGGTCCTGGTGGTGTTGCTGGTGGTGATGATAATGATATCATTGATGATAATGTTGGTGATGATGATGTTTATGATGTTGATGATGATGATGATGATGATGATGATGATGATGACGATCATATGGATGAGAATGGTGATTATCAAAACATGGATGTGATTTCTTTACTTGACATACATGTACTCTATAAAGCATTCTAAGACATTCGTGCAAAGTTCTTGAGATTTCACTTTACTTTTGTCATATCACTTTCAGGAAGAAGAATGGAAAAAGGAGAAGGAGGAAATGAATACCAGATTAAAGGAAGCAGAGGAACTGAAGAACAAGTTAGACTCTGAAAACACTGAGAAGATGAATGCCCTCACTGCTCTACAGACAGCTCTACAACAATATGAAACAGCTTATAACCAAGCCAGCTCCCAGTACAGCACTCTCGCTCAAAACTATGAACAAGTCCAAGCGGAGCTGAGAGAAGCCAAGTCTCAGCTCGATACTGCAAAAAATGAGAGCGAGGCTTCGAAGAAGGAAGGTGAAGAGAAGGAGAAGGATGGGGCTCAACAGAACGAAAAGCTGAAGCAACGGGTTGGAGAACTGGAGAAGGACATTGAGGAGAGGATAGCAGAGTTAGGAAGGACTAAAGATGAGGTGGAGGAGTTTACGGCGGAGAAGGTCGGCTTTGAAAGAACGATCAAAGAATTAGCGGAACAGGTTGAAGAAGGGAAAGTGAAGTTAGATGCAGCGCAGCGAGAGTGTGAAGTTCTGAAGGATCGAGGGGAGGAGAGCGAAAGGACAGGTGGACAGAGGATAGTAGAACTCGAGCAAAGGATAGAAGAATTAGAAGGAGAAGTAGAAAATGGAAAATCAAAACTTAGCAAATTGAATGACGACATTGCAAAGAAGGATGGGGAGATTGGAGGAGTCATCGAAGGAAAAGCTGATCTTGAGAGGAGGATTGACGAACTTGAAGGAGAGTTGGAGAAAGGACGAACTGAATTGGATAGAGTGAAGGAAGAGAAGGAGAAGAAGGAAGAGGAGATAGCGGATTTTAAGGCCAAAGCAGAGGAGAAGTTCAACAAGCTGAAGAACCAAGCAAAGAACAAAGTGAAAGCCATGGAAGAAGAACTGCAGGGATTAAAGAAGGTGAGTCTTGTTACTACTAATAATAATATACAGTTCTTGTATAGTGCATATCACATTATGAATAATGTCTTTATGCACTTCCAAAGGACTTGGATATTATTACCCCAGCTGTAGCTTGGCAGCCGTGATTACTCGAGATTACAGCGCACACGCATTTCAAGGAATGAATCTACCGGGTACCCATTCAACTCACCGGGGTTGAGTGCAGCACAATGTGGATAAATTTCTGGCTGAAGGAAATTACGCCATGGCTGGGATTTGAACCCACGACCCTGTGTTTCAAAGTCCGGAGACTAATCCACTGTGCCACAACACTCCACAAATAATGAATCACTATTTTGAAGGGGAAGATCACCATGATGTCAAGTTGGTTTTTATAAAAGCGGATAAATGAGGAAATCATATTATGGATTATTACACATATTGCAGAGGTGCTGTGGCTCAGTGGACAAGTCTCCGGACTTTGAACCACAAGGACCGAGGTTCAAACCGCACCGCAGCACTAGTGTCCTTTAGCAAGGGGTTCATCCGCATTTTCCATTCTCCAACCAGGTGTAGTAAATGGGTACCTGGTAGGAAGAAATTCCTTGAATGCTCGAGCATCTGATCAGGATACCCGTGCTAAAGCCTGGGTAATAGTATGCAGAGCTTAGAAACATTTGTATTATTGAGCGCTATACATGTATAAATTATGTTGCATATTATCATTGTTATTATTGCCCTCGTTATCACTCTAGGCACTATGGGACTACGTCAGGAAATATATAGGATATTATTATGTTATCAATGTTATATGAATATTAGGCAAATTCCACTCAATAATGGGAGATCTGAGGTTTAATCCGTAAAAAAACATTGGCTCACAGCTTTGCTCATAACAATCCAATTGTTCATAAAGATATTTGTAACAGTATGACCGGCTTTGTGAAAAGCCCCCTGGTTTTCTTGGGAAGTATTAAACACCTGTGCTTACTCTCACACTTTATTTGAATTCTAAGTTGACACAGTTTCTGTTAATGTAAACAAACCATTGGTTATACAATGCATTACGCATACAAAGATGAGACCAGTTCACACATGTATGCAGACTGAAATGAAAAAAAATACTTGTGTTAATCGTAATAACTCCAGACAGATTTGAATGTGATTTTTTTAAAAACTTCATACTGTCTTGTACATACATGCATTCATGTATGTTATAGCAAAACTGCTTGGCTCTGTATTAAAAAAAAAAAAATTTGCAGGAGTTTTGCATTTTATTCATAAATCAACATAACAAATTCATCCATTGACAATGATATACAGTGCGTCCTACAAAAAACGAAACCGAGAGTTATCAATGTTTTATCAAAACTTAATCACAAATACAATAGACAAATGACCTACCATTGTAAAGCTTAGAATCTCCTCTTTCATCTGAAATTACTTAGATTATTTCTCATTCACGCATGAGGGAGCAAAAGCAATTTGAAGAGGGAATACCAAAAAGTCACTTGGCGGGCTGTATCTGGGTTTCAAAAAGAAAACCACATTTTTAAAAGGTTCAATATCTGCTCTTTAATTTGATACCTCAATTACAGAAAATGGTCAAGAAATAAAAAAGTTCTGGTTATTTGAAATAGGCTTGAATTTCATTAATTTCATAAAATTAAGAGGTTCTACAGGCTAGCGTTCAAACTCACTCCACACTCTGTTTTGTTGACGATCACCCATGCATTAAGTCTTTTGTTAACCGTGCGATAGCTTCTGTGGGAAACCGGTGAAAACATGTTTATTTAATGAAATTATGGAAATACAAGCATTGTTTCGAGGGAACGTAACTTTTTTACTTCTTGACCATTTTTTGTGATTATGGTATCAAATAAAAGAGCAGATATTGAACTTTTTAGGCATGTGGTTTTCTTTTTGAAATTCAGATACCCCCACCAAATGAGTTTTTGGTATCCTTTCTTCAAGTTGTTTTTGCTCACTCATGCGTGAATGAAAAATAATCTAACTAATATCAGATGGAAGAGGAGATTCTAAGCTTTACATTGATAGGTCATTTGTGATTAAGTTTTAAATCATCGCTAAATGTCGGTTTCATTTTTTGTGGGATGCACTGTACAATGTACATGTAAATGAATACATTTTTGTGTGAATTCCAAAAGACTGAAAACGGATAAAGCATGGAAGCAGTGAAGACCATGACATGATTTTGTTCAACTGGTTTGTTTTTTTTTGTTTTTTTTTATTATTCCCAAAATGAATTCTCAGGACAAAATATCTTTTGTTCGCTCTGTGAACAGAGTTTTCATTAGACTAATTGCTGGTATTGTAATTCACATTCTACACATTCCTTTGGATCTACTGGCTGCTGTTACAAAAAAAATGCCTAACATAGCAACAATAAGTATTTGCTCTTGATTGAACTTTTAAGTTATTTAACATGCAGTCCATTCATTCATTTAGAGCAGGTTGCTAGAATAGCTTTTCATTGGATCAAATGAAAGAAGTGTTCCTCCAAGGAGCTCTTTGATTCCTCAGATTGATAAGCATTTACAAACTTGTTTTGTTTAGATTTGAAGGATTCCAAAACACTTGACATATGTGAAGTGCTCCAGCCCCATCTGAATGCATGTGCAGAGAATGCATATGTGCTTTTGGTATCACAACGTTTTGTATTCCTTTGCATACTGAATAATTAAGTGTAAATCCGAGAGGGAGAGGAGATACAAACTTTGTGAAGTATTTAGAATCTTCTGTGCTAAAGGGAATATGTGGACAGTTTGGATTATCGTCAAACTTGTGGAAATTGTATGGATATCTGGATGGCATTTGATGAGATTTGTTTCGTACACTGTATCAGCAATGGAAGGTCATTTCACATATGTATTTTCTCACATGGATCACCAGCAATTGGAGGTATGTGATTGGCAGCGGCGCCTGCTGGAATATTTTGAGTGAAAGAGGGACAGAGACACAGACAGATAAACTCTGACAGATACATGTATATGGACTGTTGCTAGAAAATAACTTGCAATCCTTTGCAAAAAGTTCTGTTGCAAATTTTGGGATCATCCTGGTTTAAGTCACCAGTCCATTCACTGCCTTTTATTTCGTCAGCGCTGGCGACTTCTTTCCTTTCCCATTGACTTTGTACACAACGAGCGCACACACACTGACACACATGAGAAGAGAGGTGACGAATTTCACGTTAAGGCCCAAATTTCATGTGATAGATCAGTTGAAGTCATACATGTATGTAGCAAAAGCAGACTTGCAATTGATGTTTATACATTTTGCATTAATTTCAACATGATTGATGCGATTAAATTGATTAAATGCAAGCATCTTGCCGTCCTAACTGTTTAGATAGCTAGAGAGACAGAAAAAGGGAGGGGAGACTACAAAAAAAGGAAGAATGGAAAAGAAGTATAAGAGCAGGGTGCTACATAAGCACTTGCCCGATTGCCCGGGGCAAGTAAAAGTTAGAGTCGGGCAAGTGTTTTGAAGTAAAGACCAAAACTACTTGTCCGAATTGGGCAAGCAAAATTCTCACAGTAAAATGACAAAAATTAGGGTCGATATGATATGATATTGACCCTAATTTTTAAAAAGAAATGCAATTTAACAAGGTAGATCAGTTCATGTCAAAAGAGAGAAATAGGTCAATGGTTTATAAAACCGCAATACATGTACTTTCTTTTGAAGAGGTAAAACTTTTTTTCAGGATTTTTTTAGGGGAAGTGAATTAGATTTTCGGGCAAGTATAATACAACTATTTAAAAATTTACTTGCCCGACAGGGCAAGTGCTTTTAAAAAGTTACGTATATGTAGCACCCTGATAAGAGAGTTGGAGAGAGAGAGGGAGGGGGGCAAGAGAGAATAAGAGAGACAGAGGTGGAATAGGGAGAGAGAGAGAATCAATCAATTCATCAGCTGTGATGATTATCAGTATGGGCTGTCATGTGGAAATATTAATCAAATATAACTCTGAGTGTTGGTGACGTTGCATTGGTTATTGTTTACTTGTCTACAATGTGTGATGTGGGCCTACTTTCTTGTACATGTATGTACTATGTAGAACACATACGTGTAATATTTTTCAATATAGCCTTTGAATAATTTCTGAGCAGTGATTCACCAGGGAATAACATGGATTCAAATTGCAATGTGTTTTTGGAGAAAGAGTGTTTCTAATGGCATGGATCAAATGCTTGGATAAATTGTCATGGTACATTTGATGGGATCGTACATGTACAACAATGTCAACAATTATATTTAGAGAGTGAGTGTCTTTTATTAGAATTGTTCAGGGTATTATTACGAAAGTAATTAAAAAATTTCTATGAATTTATTCCATTGCTTCTTCTGGAAATCTCTGCTATGTACACATAAATGTAAATTCATGAATACACTGTATGTATTATCCTTGTGACTTGATTTTATACATGACTGAGCATGATAATTTTGTATGAAAGTATAGAATTTGTAATATTTCTCAATTTCTGTGCCAAAGTACACGTCATGTACACAATGGCCCATTATCCAACATGCAGAACGCATTATATATTCTATGTACTGTTAACACATGTACTATTATATGTATACATGATGTACATGAATAGTTAAAAGCACAAAATACATTTGGCAACTGAATAGGCTATGCAATTTCATGCAAGTGAGAACAACACCTTGTAAGAATTTGGGCAATTCTTTACGGTTTTCCGTTTTGTATCGCATTGCCATCAAAGGTATTTTTGGGGGGGTTCTTCAAATATTCAGTTTACTTCATTTGCTTGTTCACTACTGGATAATGTACAGTAGCTATCACTGCAGATCATACAGTTGTGTATTGTCTCCTTTTAATTGTTTTTTTTTTTCATCTTTTTTTACTCTTTTCCAGGTTGATTCCCTGGTCGAAGAGGTCAATGATCTGAAGAATAAGGTTGCTGAGCTAGAGGATGAGAAAGGAAATCTACAACTTAGACTTGTCGACTTCGAAGAGACCAATGCCCTGATAGGTACCAAACATGTATAGACAAATATTTTAATTGAAAGATGCTGTCAAACAAGAATGCCTCTATCATAGCGATCCTTGATAGAAAGTATGTCTTATTTTACAATTCAGTGAGGTGGTGCCAATTTCTGGTAATTCAGTGGCCAGGGTTTTAAACCACATGAAGTAGAAAATTGTTATATTATTAAAAATTTATTTAATTGAGAGCTACATGTATATAAGAATTTTAGATCAATCTCAATTTGAGTTTGATTTAAATCTTACATCTTTAGTGAGATGGATCTAGGGTGAGAAAACAAGCATGTACTGAAAGTGTTATTAATGGGAAAGGGCACCAAAAGTACAGAAGGTTACAAAATAATGTAAAACGCATCGTTAACAAGCCCTAAACTTGTTAATTGCGGAATGTCATCAATTGCATGAAATTGATGTTAACTTTGAAGTCCTAAGACAATAACAGTACAACTGCTCTGAAAAACGATCGGCAGACTTTTCAACATTTGGATTTGAAAAGAAACATAACATTGTTCATATTAATTTGATTTGTAATAACATTGTTTTTTTTTGTTTTTTTAGAAAATCTTGAGAAGGTTGTGAGTCAGAAGGAGGAGAAGTTAAAGATGGTTGAAGAGGAGAAAGGAGAGGTTCTGAAGATGATGCAAGAAACGGGAGAGGAGAAGATGAAATTAGAAGGAAGGATAGAAGAACTGACTTCACAGGTGGAACAGGTATAGAGTGAAGGGGAAGAGGATGGGGATGATACTGATTGTGGTGGTGGTGATAATGATGATGGTAGTTGGGGTGGTGATGGTGATGATGATGATGATGATGATGATGATGAAGATGATGATGATCAAGATGATGGTGATGAAGATGATGGTGATGATGATGATGATGATGATGATAATGGTGATGATGATGATGATGATGAAGATGATGGTGATGATGATGGTGATGATGATGATGGTGGTGATGATGATGATGATGATGATGGTGATGATGATGGTGATGATGATCGTGATGATGATGGTGATGATGATGGTGATGATGATGATGATGATGATGGTGGTGGTGGTGGTGATGGTAGGGATGACGATGATGATGATGAAAACGATGATTTTGATGATGGTGATGATGAGAAGGAGGAGGATTATCGCGGTGCTGGTAGTGATGGTGGTGGTGGATTATCACTATTAAAATTTAACTTAAAAAACCATTCATGCACTGATAAGATTCAGTGAAATCCTTTTTATTCAATTTACTGCCTGTTACCAAACTTACCATGGTAATTGTCAATAAGTTGTCAGTGTTGATGTCACGATGACCTCAATGAAACATTCTCCAGCTGTAGAGATTTCTATCATTGCTGTTTAGACCAAGTTGGTTTGGGTTCTGATCTTATTGGTTATTTCTAACTGGGGACCTGTAAGTACGTCCGTAGCAAAAGATAATTAATGAATGTACTGACATAGTGACGTACTTGGCCCATTGCATAACACCCTGAAAATTCTTTTATAGATCTTTTCCCTAATTATGGTGCCATAATGTACAGTAATCTGAAGTAGGATTCATGTTTACTTCTGGCCTTTGAAACAAAATCATTCTCTATTTTACCATCCCTTTCAATTCCAGAACCAAGTCAACCACAACCAGGCAGAACAGGACAAGATCAACGACCTCAGCTCCGCGGTCGACGACGTCCGCGCCAAGCTGGTCGAGGCGGAGGAGCGATGCGACCAGGAAGTGAAATCCAGGGTCAGTGTCGAGTCTCGTCTGGTGGAGCTTACTGACTTTAGAAAATCATCACAATCATACATGGTCAGCATTCTAAAAGGAAACAAGAAATGCATGCTAGTCTGTTTGTACCGATGTCTGTCCTTGTGTGCATTTTGGTGGTACATGTCTGTTTGTCTGTCTTGGTGCTTTTGCATGCAGCAGAAGGAAGGAAAAGCTAATTATCTGTTTGCATTTATCTCCCTCTCTCTTCCCTCGTCATAGTCTGTTTAATAGTTGGTATTTACACCTAATATATGCTCATCCATTTAATGTTGACATTCCACATTTTGGCCATCTTTCTGATACTTGCGATTTATAAATCACTTTAAATTAATAGTAAAAGAGTTGCATTGTGTGTTCTGTGACACATAAAACTGACAGTTCGTTTTTGTTTTTTTTTCAAATTGGAATGACTGTAGCTTACGATGTACAATTGTTCATGATTAAGTAATGAAAGGACATTATTCACATTAATTTGGGCCATTTGAAAGTTGGTAGCAATTGATTAGTTAATAATTATTTAAAAGATTCTGAGAACCGTAAAACTGTATCTCTATTCAACTCACTGTAGCCTTTTAAGCAAACCTGTCCAATACTTGACCACATTTAAATAGAACTCTTAAAAAAAAAAAAATTCTAACAGAAAGTTATAATTTTCAGTTACACAACACTCTACCTTTCTCAAAATCACTGTTTATGAGTTAAGGCCTTCTGTAAGTCAACCCTCTCTTGTGCTAGAGACATTGCAGAGTGGATCAAAGTGCGTGTCCTTTTCTGTTGGGCTTTCTGTCTGTCTGTCTGCCTGCGTGCCTGTATGTACATGTATGTTTGTCTGAATGCATATGTGTTCATGTTTAGATGATGTAATTTTGTCTATCCGATCGGCTGTCTGTCTCCTTCTGCTCACATCATAACTCTTGCATTAATTCCTGTTATTATGTATGTACTGAGAATGTTTATTGGTCTGTCATTATGTCTGTCTATTAGCATGTGTTTGATGTTTGATTATTTCTCTTTTTATGTGCATCTTTTTGTCTGTTTTATCTTCAAATTATACACCTAATTATCAATCTTCCTTTTTCTGTAGCTTGGCTAAATGGTGTTGGGTATAAAATACATTGTCATGGATTAATGATTATTGATATTGTAGTTGGGCTTAGTAGCAATTACATTGTTGCTGAAATAGGCAGTATTCTCACAGAGTTAACTTTTTAGAATTTTAGTTCACACTAAAAACTTTTTGTTGATAAAAGGAGATGAGACCCGATGGTCATTAGACAGAATGGGGGATTAGACCACGTGGGATTAGACTCGGTGCCAATTTAGTGTTCTTTTTTACCATTTTGTATCTTGTCCTGATATTACTCCTTTTTTCTCTGCAATTTCTTTGAATCCTGCATGTACATGTATCTCCATGAAAAATCTATAATTTAATTTATTAGTCATCAGTTCTCATTTTATTTTTTTTATAATCTATACTCTCTATTTGTGTTTCTACGTGTCACTACTATCTTTATGTCCTTATTTTGTTACTTATTCTTCACAGCCTTTGGAATGCCACTTTAAGGGGGGATCCTCATATCATTTTAATCAAATTGATGATCATAATATGCAACATTCATATTGCTCTTTATACAAATTATTTTAGTGCTTGAGCATTTAAGGAATTTCTTAGTATAGGGTTACCCATCTAATTGTAGTGAATTTATTGGTTAAGACATTGTGTCACTGTGTACAGTGTACCAGGAAGCTTTTGCAAACATGACATATATTTTTAAGCAAAAGAACAGATTTGAAGACTGAAAATAAAATTCATTCCGTGCAAGCTCAGCTATAAGGACATTTTAGACTGAGCATGTAAAGATGTCAATTTTACCTCAGTCTCTTTGCTCATTGCCTTGTTTTTGAAAGCTCCTTTTGATCTGGGAATGCCAGTAGTTTTAGTTATGACAGCCTGAATGATATTGTATTAATGCAGTTAAGGCTCTATAATGGAAACTATCATCTTCTCTTGGCACATATAAGGCATTTATTCAATACTAATCAGTTCTCCTTTTATCTGAATCATAATCCAAATGTATTAATCCACTTATAAATCTTTCTTATTCATAATATGCATGTTTTTGTTCATGATAAATCTTCATTTATTGGGATGCTGATCATGTATTGATTAAAGGATGACTAAAGTCTCTTTCAGATATGATTTGACAAAAGCTCAGCAATATTTTGTTTAAGAGTTCAGATATGGGACGAGAAATCACACCGTTTGTACTAGTAAATGTGCATATCAAAGGTTTTTTTTATTATTGCCCAACGTTGCATTGATGAACTTGTGACATCAAATTGATTCTATTATGATGTGATAACTCATGTCATATGTTGTCATAATATTTTTTACTATGTTTTAAGTCATGATGAACGATGTCATGAGTTTGTCTGTGGAACTCTGGACTGATTATCATAAACCAACTTATTTTTGTTAAGTTTTGCTAAGTTTTTGAAAGAATTTAATTGGTCTACAGTTTTTTGTTTCTTTGAAGCAAACAAAAATGATAGTCACCCACCTCCCCTTGTAAAAAAGTACCATACAGTACCATGGTATACTATGGTATTACCATAGTATACCATGGTACTGTATGGTACTTTTTAACAAGGGTCTGCAACATTTGTATTGACATTGATGTTGCACCCAGATGTCACTGAGCTATGTTGCCAAACTTTTTTGTGCCATATCTGAACGAGTGTTAGATATATATATATATATTTTAAATGGTGGTATTATTTAGAAATTTCTGAATTTATGTGGTTCTGCACTTCAGCCTTTGACGAAGAAAAAAAACAACGATATTATTAAAAGTGAGACCTACAATCCTCAGAGAAAATTAATCTGTTTTCCCTGGAAGTACAACGTATGATTTGGGTTTTCATATCAGTGATCCTATACTTCATTTGTCCTTACAGTACATGTACATGTATGTCTTTTGATAGACAATTCTCATTTTAATAATATAAAACTCATGCAATATTATTTCAGTCAGTATATTCAGTTGGTCATATGCATGTCATTACCCACAATCCCATGTGATAGGTACTTCCCCTTGATATCCCTAATTGCATGTATCATAGATCATATATAGATGTGGATATAAATGGAGGTGCCCCTTCCCCCCTCTCCCCTCGACCTCCCCCACTCTCTCCAGATACTGTTTGTCTCTTTGGTATAATTCATGAAATACACAAGAATCAAGATGGTTTCATATTAACTCAAATTCCAACTGACACCTTTTTAGGGGTTTCTCAGGCCAATCATACGTACAAACTTTATTGTATATAAGGGGAAAATATGTTTTGCAAAACGGGGAAAATGGTTACCAGAATAAGTGTTCAATATCTTTCATCTTTTACAAAATAATAGAGCATTTCCATTTGATCATTTTATTGTAATGGATGAAAAGAAAACCTTGTGAAAAAGACTGTATAAATTAGACATTAGTTCAGCGTCAATTGGTTTTGCCCACCTTTAGCCAAGATGGAGGGGACTTGTTTTTATGAATTTATAGGGAATCTACTTGAAGAAAGATTATTTTGAAAGTTTTTTAATATAATTCATTGGTTTTTTTTACAGGCTGAGCAGGACGAGAAGATAAAATCTCTAGAGGCCTCCTTGGAAGAGACTAATCAAAGATTGGCAGAGACGGAACAAGCGAGGGCAGGCTTAGCAGAGGAGAAGGTTTCCACAGAGCTGAAGATGGTTCAATTAGAGGAAGAAAAAGATAGTAAGATGGATTGCTGCCTGTGAAATATTAAAACCTAGTTTCATAATTTCATGTGAATTGTTGCACATACAGTTGAGTCTGTAGTGTTCAATCATTGATAATAGCTTAATTCCAAGCAAATTTTCACAACAGTTGATGCGGAGCATTGTAGGCCACAGCGCTCCATGCTCAAATTTGGATTCTCTGTATAAATATCAATCACATGCAGTTCAGGTGCCTGTTTCATAAAAGACTTGTAATCGTTGTAACTGTACCCTTATGGCAACTTTCATGGTAACAGGGCTCAGTAGCCAATTAAAATCAAGGTTTCCATGTTAGTTGTCATGATTGCAAAATTACTATAGTTGTAACTCTTTATGAAATGTGCCCCAGGATATTATTTATTATATCTAGAATGCTATGAATAAACAGGACGTGGAAAGAAAATTTTTCTTTTTTCTTTCTTCCAGGTTTGGAGCAGAAGACTGTCACCCTCTCAGATCAGATAACGGTGATGAAGAGGAAGATGGAGACTGAGTTCCAATCTCTGGTCGAGATGGAGAGAGAGAAGGAAGGGATGACGGCAACCCTTGAGCAGAAGGAAGAGAAAATTGCTTCATTGACCTCTGACCTCCAAGCAGCCTCTGAGTCAAAGGTCACCCTTGAGGTAAGAAGCCTGATGATTGTTACAATTGGCTAGAAATTTTGTTGGCAAGTGTTTACAGCTACCATACATGTACAGTCACAGTTAAATGTGGAACAACTGAATAAGAAGTCCTTGAACATAGGATATATGGATTTGAGCCAAGACGTCTCTGCATAGCCCACTTGTGAACGGACTACCGTCCCTCTCCCCTTCTTCGAAAGGAGGTCATTTGACATTTGCCATTTCAAATATGAATTGCTGACATTGAAAACTGGGAAGCATTTCATGAAAGGACTTATCAGACGTTTTATCTGAGAAGTATAGTTCTTATGGTATCTTTGGGATAAAACAGAACTTGTCGGACGTTTTATCTGACCATTACCATAGGAACTATACTTTTGAGACAATCAAAATCAAGAAAAGTTGTCAAATCTGAAAACTTGTCAGATGAAAATGTTGATGAAATGCTCTCCTGGTCTAATTTTAGAGGGATATGTTTGTTATACTTACAGATTAATTTTCTCAACTTAATAATATTCAAGCATTTTATAAGGCCTGGATTTATGATCCAACTAGAGTCTTTTCCAAATTTTGTCTTAAGAGATTCCAAAGAAAAGTTGCCAGGTATCAGCCCATTTTTTTTCTTCTACTTTTGTAGAACGCAATATCAGATCTGAAGGAGAGTCTGTCCGAGCTGACAGAAGGAAAGCTGAAGGCTGAGGCTAACCTTGAGATGCTTCAGATGGATCTTGACCAAGCCATGTCACAGATGGAGAACCAATCCTCCATCTCAGCAGCAGAGAAAGCAGACTTAGAGTCAACCATCCAGGATAAGAATAGAGAGCTTTCTAACCTTGAGGAGAAGAGTCGAGAGAAGGATGAAGAGATCACCAAATTGGGTGGAGAATTAGCGGACAGGAGCAGGATCGTTGAACAGCTCGAAGGGGAGGTGTCGGAGAAGGGTTATAAGATTGAATCGCTTGAAGCAACTGTTGGACAGAAGGATCGGGAGTTGGATATGATGAAGGAGGGGCAGAGCAAAGAAGGAAGGAAGAACGAATCCAAGATGTCATCCTTGCTCCAGCAGATTGCAGAGCTTGAGACAGAGCTGATGAGCACCCAGAGGAGTGTTGATGAGAAGGGGAAATTGGTGGAGAACTTGCAGGAGGAGCTTGAGAAAATTAGAGGTGAGATGCAGAAGAACTCTCAGGAAGCCAGTGAGAACCTAGAGAAGGCCTCCAAGCAGTTGGAGGATAAGGAGAAACATGCCGGGTCCCTGCAAGAGCAGCTCCTGGATTCTTTGAAGCTTGTACAGGACAAGGAGAACTCGTACCAGGAGCTCCTCAAGAGGGAGAAGGAGGAGTCTTCGGAGATGCAGATCAAGCTGAATCAAGAAGTTTCTCATCTCAAGGATAACCTTGACACATCTCAGAAAGAGGTTGATGACTTCAAGATTAGGTTAGCAGACACCTTGAAGGAAAAAGAGGAGATATTTGAAAGGATGAAACTTGATGTTGAATCATTGCAGAAGGCCTCGAGTAACAAGGATGAGGAGATTAATCAAGCGAAGACAGAGTCAGACAGGGCATTACAGGATTTGACTAACAAACTTCAACTATCTGCTGATGAAAATGGACAATTGCAGGAGCGTGTCAAGAACTTAGAGGTAGAGTTGACAAATCTAGGAGAACAGCTCTCTCATCAGGAAGAGATTGTTACTTCTCTAGATGTTGACAAGAAACAGCTGGAGGAGGCTCTTGGATTGAAAGACCAAAACCTTATGATGATGAGAGAGAAGTTGGATGAAACCTTGAGACAAAATCAGGAGCAAGAACAGATCATCCAGGAAAGAGACACCACAGTGTCCTCATTGAAGGAGCAGCTTCAGGATGTGGAAGAGAAGTCTTTGAAATGCGAGGAGAATGTGAAACTGTTGGAAGAAAAGCTTGAATCCTGTTTGATTGATCTGGAAAATCTCCAAGATGCTGTCACACAAAAAGATAAGCTGATTACAGATCTACAGAATGAGATCGGGAGCAGCTCAGAAGAAATGAAAACCCTCAAAGATACCAACATTGATATGGATAGACAGTGCCAAAGACAAGTGCAAGAACTTAACGATCTACAAACAAACATTGATGATAAGAACAATCAGTTGACAATCCTTCAAGATAGACTGAAGGAAGTGAAGGAGGATGATGATACCAGACTTGCTTCTATGCAAGCAAGAGAGGATGACATGGAGAAAGAAGTATTCAGTTTGAAAGAAGATTTGAACAAGCTCCTTGAGAAGAGCCGAGAGGATGCAAATGAAAAGGAAAGCATCATTATTGAAAAGGACAATAGGATTGTGGAGATGGAGGCAAAGATTGAAGAGTTAAGGACAGAAGAGAAGAACCTGAAAGAAGGAACTGAAAACCTCACAGAGCAACTGTTGAAAACTACAGAAGCAAGGGATCAGATGGAGATATCTCTAGAGGCTGCCTCTAAAGAGAAAGAACAAGTCCAAGAAGAGCTTACTCTTGCCAAAGATCAAATCAGTGGCCTCCACCAGGTGTTGGTGGACAAAGAGGATGAAGTGGGTCAAATAAGAAAGAACTTAGATGAAAAAGAGAAGGAAAATCAGGAAGAGGTTACAGTGATGCAGGAATCACTCCAAAGAGCACAAAATGAGAAGTCTGGATTTGAGAGCCAGCTTGAAAATGAGAAAGCTTCATTGCAGGAGTCACTGGACGCTCTCAGAAGTGAACTCCAAGATGAGAATGCTCTTGCCAAAGAGATGGAGGAGAAGTTATTAGAAAAGGAAGCTGCCCACAAGTTGTTAGCAGACAGATTAGCAGAGAAGTCTGAAATTGTGGAACAGCTGACTCAAAAGGTCATTGACAATGAGGAAGTGTCAACAGCAGAACTTCAAATGCTACAAGAGAAGGTCAGGTGTGCGGAAGAAGAACATCACACACTGGCTCACACAACAGAGCAGGAGATTGGACAACTCAAAGAACATGTTAAACAATTAGAGTCTGAGAAGGAGCGGATAGTAGAAGAGTTGGAACAAAGGAGAGCAGCTCTTGAAAGGATTGGAGTACAGCAGGCAGATAGGGAGCAACTTTTCAATGAGGAACTCAGTGCTGTCCAGGCAGACCTAGCTCGTGGTCAGGAAGAAAGGAGAATTGTAGAGGCAGATTTTGAAGAGAAGACAACTGTCCTGGAGAGCAGGGTTGTAGAGAAGGAAGGAGAAATAGCAACCCTGATGGATGACTTAGACCTTGTCAAGAAAAAGATGGAAAGCCTGAGTCAGGATGCTGATGAGAGGGAAAGCAGTCTCCAACAGGAGTTGTCATCCTTGAGGGAATCTATGTCAACCAGTAGTGGTGAAACGGCAGAACTTGTTAAACAGATTACAGAGAGAGACCAGAGGATCAAAGCCTTAGAGGAGGAGTCTTCCACTGAGAAGGAGCAACTGGAGAAGCGTATCATGAACCTGAAAGAGAAACTTAAGAAGGCGGTAGCTGAAGTCAAACAACTGAGAAACACTGTAAGTGAGCAAGCCACAAAGATAGAAGAACAATCTACAAAGATTGAAGAACAATGTGCCAAGATTGAAGATCAGTCTACAAAGATTGAAGAACAATCAAGAGAGATAGGAGAGAAGTCTTCAAAGATTGAGGAAGCAGAGGGAAGACTATGTAAACAAGAGGTTGTGGAAGAACGGTTGCAGTCACTCACCCAGGCAACAGATGAATACAAGCAGAAGTTCGATAAGATGAGACGAGAACTTGAAGAACGCAACCTTGCTGTTCAGTCCCTGAAGGAGGTGATGATGTCTCGAGAGGAAGATGTTAATTCTCAAACCGAAATGTTGGATCATAGTTTAGCAGAAGTCAACAAAAAGGTTGATGCCTTGAATGCAGAAATCCAGCAGCGGGATGATGTCGTCCAGGATCTCCAGTCAAGGCTTGCAGAGAAGGAAGCAACCTTTGAAGGCTTGGGTCAGAGTTTTACCGAGAAAGATTCCTTAATCCAGATCCTCCAGGAGGAGATCGCATCTCAGAAGAGCAAAGCAGAAGAGGCGATTCAGACGGCATCCAGAGATGAAGAAGATGGAGGATCGGGGAAGGATACGGTTGCAAAGCTGAAGCAGGAGATCGAGCAAGGGAAACAGAGATATGGTAAGCTCCTTGCCAAAGCCAAAGATATGAAGACAAAGTTTGAAGTCGCCAACCAAAGGAACCGAGAGTTAGAGGCAGAGGTTGCTAATCATCAGAGAGAGCAAGAGGAGAGGGAGGTTGTCACCCAGCAAAGAGAAGAGGAAGAGAGGTCAAGGAAAGCTGAGGAAGGAGAATCCAAGCAGGAGCTACTAGAGGTCTTGAGAAAGAATGATGAACTTCAAGCACAAGTATCAGACCTAGAGAGACTCGCCTCTGAGAGTGAACTAGTCTTGCAGGACAAAGCGACAGAGCTTCAGGGAGTAAAGGAAGAACTACGTTTTGTGAAAGAGACTTTATCTCAGAAAGAAGGGAAAATTAGTGATGAACAGGAATGGAAAACAAATATGATGACTTCCATGGATGACAAAGATGCTGAAATAAGCCAACTTAAATCTGAAATACAGGACAAATCTGCACAACTTGATGAAGCCATTCTTGAATTGGACAATCAAACAAAAACACTTAGTGAGAGGGAGGCAACAAGCCAAAGGCGTCTTACTGAACTCCAACAAGCTGTATCAGATAGAGACAGTGAAGTCCAAAGACTTGAATCAATTGCATCAGAAAAAGAAAACCTGGTGCAGCAGTGTCAAGAAAAGGAAGATGCCATATCAAGATTGACACTCCAGTTAAATGAACAGGCTGTACTAGTTGAAGAAAGGCAGAAGGAAGTGGACAATTTGAATGAAAAGATGAAATCAAGTATGGAGAATTCTGCAGCAGAGCTCCGTGGAACCAAGGAACGCTTGGAGCAGATGGAAACTAAAGTTGCAAGACTCCTACAGGAGAGTGCAGCATTGGTGGAGAGAGAAGGATCCTTGAAAGAACGGATTGGTGACAAGGAGACAATGGGGATCCACCTTGATCAAGCGAAGCAAGAGGTGGCACAACTGAAGATGGAGAACGACAAGATCAAGAGAGAAATGGAGGAGCTCAAGGAAGAGAGAATCAACCTAAAAGAGAAAGAAGAGAATCTCCAGGAGCAGGTGAAGGAGATGGAGGCATCCATCGGTCAGACCAGAGATCTGGAGGCAGCACTGCAAGGAGCCAAACAGGAGCTGGCCAGGGTGGAGCAAGAGAGGGAAGAAAGTATGAATGAAGTGAGTAATTTTCACTCGTCTCAAAATATCTTCAATGAAGTTAATTATTTTGCTCAATAATTCTAATGATTGTTTTTATAATAGTAAATGAGATTCAGAAAACTTGTAGGGCACCCAATTCAAATAAACTCATATTTCAAAACACACTGATGAATCACTAAGAGAGAACAATTAGATTGAAAGCGCAAATAAAAATGTAATATTGATATACTGTATTATACAGTAGATTATGTGGCATTTATATGGTTAATATCTTTTCCCTTTGAACCTCTACTATCTTGTACTTAAACTAAACAATGTGGGAAAAGTTGCTGTGAAATCTGGCATATGAGAAATGATATATTAAAGTGCCACATTGAAAGTCCCGTTCCTCAAGATTGCTTTATAATTTTCTTATTGAATTATGTCATTCTTCATTCACCCCCACCATTTTTTTTATTCAGGTTTCCAAGCTAGCAGAAGCTCTAAAGAAAGAACAAAGTTTGAAGGGACGAGCTGAGCAGAGAAGCGACAAGCTGAAGGAACAACTCCAAAAGATGAAGGAAGCCAGACGAAAGCTTTCCACAGACGTGGAAAACCTGAGGCAGGAGAAGGAAGAGACATCGGCAAGCATCGTGAAGCGGGAGATGGATCTGGAAACCCGTCTTGGCACCATGCAGAAAGAGGTAGAAGTCTTGAGGTCATCATCTGAAGGTACCAGACAGGAACGGTCATCACTGGAAGCGGAGGTTGTCAATTTGAGGCAGCAATGTGAGAGATTAACAAAGGAGGGAGATGATTTAAGGAGAGAGAGTGACCTGTTGAGGAAAGTGGTCGAAGAGTCAGGATCGCATCTTGATGCGGCGAGGAACGAGGGAGAGACACTTCGGAAGAAGGTTGACGGATTGAATGGTCAGCGGGTGAAGCTATTGGAGGAGAATCAGAAGATGAAAGCTGAGATGAAGAGATTGGTTGATGAAGATGAAATCAATAAAGTGGAGTTGGAGGAGTTAAGGACAGGTTTGAAACTGGCTAAAGAGAAGGGAGACAAGCTGGGAAGTGAACTCAAAGAATTGGTCAGATCTAGAGGAAAAGAAGGTGATGGTTTGAAGGAGAGGCTCAAGTCTGTTGAATCCGAGTTGGAGACACAGCAGAAACTCTGGGAGGAGAAGTACGAGACCGACGTCACACGATACGAAAACAAGGTTGCAGAACTGACAGAAGAGTTACGGAAGGTAAATGATGATGTTATATGTGTGAATGTCGAGATCGGGAAGACTACAGCAGAGCGTAACTCTCTGCAGGTCATGAACACTGAACTTGCCAATACCCTCACGTCGGCCGCAGATAAGCTCCAGGATGCGGATAGAGCCCTGATGGAAGCAAAGAGCGAGGTTGGACACCTCGAAGACCAGCTCGAGGATTTAAGAGGCTCCAGGGAGGGTGCAGAGCAGCTTCAGCAACAGAAGGCTCAGCTTGAGACGGATCTTGCGCAACTCTCCCAGGAGAATCTAGATCTCCAGGAGGAGCTGGAGAACTGCCACATGGAGATTGACGAAGTCGGACAGGAGATGAGGGATCAACGTGAAGAGAAGAAGCTGATGGAGAGGCGGATTGCTGATATCGAGGCGTTCGGGAAGAACGAGGTCCAACGTCTCCAGGAAAAGCTGTCCTTGGATGTGAGGGCAGTCCAGGAAGAGAATGCATCCGTTGTCGAGGAGAAGGAAGCTCTTCAGACACAGCTGGAGGATGCTCTGAGTGACAATAGCATACTTAAAGAAGATGGAGAAACAATGAAGGTAAAATAATATAATGTTTGTGTAATTAAATAATAATGCTAGATTACATTAAAGGGATGGTTTCACTTTGTGAGCAGCTGATTTAAAAAATTCTCAAACTAAGATGAAACATGTGTATGAGTGCCTGTATTTGTCTTTAAAAACTGTGAAACAGACCACAATTTTGGATGAAATACTTTAATTTAGACAAAAGTAACAACTTGTGTTAACACTTGTGTTTTTTTTACTTTTTAACACCTGGCATGTAATAAAACCTTAAATTTTTGAAGTCTCCATTCATTTGTTTTTACTCCAATTATTGAAATCATATAATATAATTTTTAGCCTGAAGTACCATTTAAAGCAGATAAATTGGTTTGACTCTCATCAATGAGTAACCTTTTCACATTTTCTTTCCTTCCTCTGTTCAGGAAGAGAATGAGAGACTACAGGAAGTATCAAAGGGTGTTGCTAAGCAACGAGATGGGTTGAAGGAGGAGTTGGTTGTATTGTCTTCCAGAATACTTGGTTTAGAGCAGCAGCTGATGGAACAAGGCACGGTGGATGAGAGGTGGGTTTTATTCTCGATGATATGTGGGGATGATTCCTCCAAACAATCATGATGTACATCAGGGCCCGTCTTACAAAGCGTTACGATCGATCCAATCAATCTCTACTGTATGGAAATCCATCCATACCATAATCATTTACAGGAAATTTGCTCAATCTCCTTAGTAAACAAGGAAAATCACACTGAATCTTCAAGAGAATGATGAATGTATGAATATGCATCATATCTAGAAACTGTTTTGAACATATGTCCATTTTAGATGTTGATGTTGCTGGCCGTCCATAGTTGAGATTGATCCGATCAATCGTTACTCTTTGAAAGACGGGGGCCCTGACCCCCATTCTCTTCATTTTAACAGCACTTCACAACCTGTTTAAGCCATCATAATATGAGATGATGATGATATATTTCTGTTAAAAAAACGTTCATAGGCTCAGGCTCATCTAATCAAGCTAATTACTACACATCTGCTGAAAGTGGGTCTTGAGGGACAATTTGAAGAGTCTAACGTTGACAATTTCCCGGAGAAAAAGAAGGGAGGGAGTTCCAAAAAGAGCAAAAATTTCCATATGAAGTAGAAAAAATATATGAACTAGAAAAAAAAAGTGTTTCTGGAACGTCCCACATAATGGCCTTTGGAGGTACACAAACTTTATCAAATGGCCCATTAATAGTATTTGCTTAACAGGGCATGTTAATTTGTTTTATCACATTTTTTCATTTATCAGTGCTACTGTTGGTTATTTTTTTTTTAATTTTGACAGGTTGATCCTTTTCATTTAAAAGCCAAAAATCTTCTTGTTTTTAAAGAGAGAAATTTTTATTACATTCTGTGTTTTGAAAATACTTTTATTGAATTTTCCTGCGTACCTGACAAACATGGCAGGAGCGGAATTTTCTGACTAGCCCCCCAAAAAAAATAAAAAATAGGTCAAGTTTCGTTATCCCTGGAGGGAGCCCTTGTCCAAAATTTTCTGACAAACTCTTTGCCACGTCCTCAAGCTAGTGCTAGTGATACTGGCGTAAAAACATAATGGATGTAAAATATATATATACTTACATTTGAAATTGACTTTTTTTATTTGATTGATGGGGGTGGCACTGTTTAATATATCTGATGCAAATACTTAAAAGTTATGTTTGTTTTTGGTGGCTTTTCATATTACAGGTTGCAAAAGTTGCAAAGCTCAGAGCAGAAAATGAGAGAAGATCTCGCTCGTTCTGCTGAAGAAAGAGACCGAGCATTGCAAGGGATACATCAGAGAGAGATTAGGTAAGGAATGAAGGATAGTTGATGTAAAACAGGAGGAGGAGGAGGAAAGAAGAAAGAGGAGCAGGAGAAGAAGAAAGAGGAGCAGGAGAAGAAGAATGGTTGAAGGAGGTGGAATAGGAAGAGGAGAAGATAAAGAGATGAATGGGAAGAAGAACAAAAAGAGATGAAGAAAAATGAAGAAGAATGAGGTGGAGGAGGAGGACCAGATAAAAAAGAAGGAAAGGGCATGAGTAATAAGAACAGTGATTCTTGAATTCAATTTTCTTTGTGTTTAATTTTGATTTACCTGTTTAGGTGTGAAACATTGACCCAGAGAATTGCCGGTCTCGTTGAACAGAACAAGAGTTTAAAGGGACATCTCAGAAATATGGAGCGTAACGTCAAAGACATGGAACGACAAATCACAAATCTGGATGATGAGAAGGCTGCCCTCGTTAGTCAGGTTGAAGAAAGAGAAATCAGCATCAGTAGAACAATGGTAAATAATCTGGGTGTATTTTTTTCTACTTTTCTAATATTTTATTTATATAATACTAACATTTACATTTACTTTAGTATTATATTTTTTATGAGACTCATGTCTTTTATTTTGTTAATTCGTATGCAAAGAGAAAATTGATCTTTGCAAATGATTTGGTTATGATATAATCCATAAAACATAGGGGTTGCACTTGAAAGTTATCTCTATTCAGTTTAGATGAGATACATACATGTACATGTATGTGCTTATATATGTATTTTCTTTTATACCATTCTCAATTTTATTCAGCTCTCCTATCTTCATTTTCCCTCACTCCCTTTCTGTTATCTCTTTTTTCTTTTTTTTTCTTTATTTTATATTTTCTCTTTTTTTCTCTCTGTTTTCCTTCCTCTCTTTTTACCCATGTCGTTCTCTTTACCCCCCCCTGCTTCCTCTCCTTTATCTCTCTCTTTCTTGCTCTTTATCTTCATATCTACTCACCAATCTGTCTCTGAAATAACCTTCTTTCTCTACATTCTAAAGCCATAGGAGCATTTCATGAAAGAAATAGTCACTGAATGTCACTGACTATTTGTTATAAACTACTGAAATCCTTGCATCCGATTGGCTTGGAGCAAGACCATTTCATGAAATAAACAGTGATTTATCACTGACTGCATGTTATAAGCTACTGAAATCCTCCCGTATGATTGGCTTAGGACAGATTGGTCAATGAAAGTCACCGACAAATTGCTCCATGAAGCTTTTCCCAAGAGACCATTTCATGAAACAGTGATTTTTCACCGACTATTGTTATAAGCTACTAAAAATTCTTGCACCTGATTAGCCAAGAGCATATTTGTCAATGAAAATCATTTACAAGATGCTTCATTAAATTTTGCCCAAGAAACCATTTCATGAAACAGTGATTTTTCACTGATTATTGTTATAAGCTACTGAAATTCTTGCGCCTGATTGGCCAAGAGCAGCGAAAATCACTGTCAAGCTGCATCATGAAAAACCCCCCACATCAATACATCTTTTTTCCTTTGCTTCCTCTAGGTTGAAGAACCCCCGATGGTCGTCGAGGAAGCCATGGTCCAGCGTAGCGCCCCGGCCCAGGAACAGATGGCCCTACCACCTGACCCCTTGACCTCAGGTCACGGGGTCATGGAGGAAGAGGTCACAATGCTCAAACAAAAGTAAGATACCGGTTCACTTTTTAATTGATATAACACATCACTTAAGGGCAATGCCATTAACCAGTTTGAGACTATAACACATGTTTTCTGTTTCCACCCTGCATATACATGTATGCAGGCTCAATCACCAATGGGTTAAGAATGAAGAGTGTTAGACCCCCTATATGGGAGACTTTCCTATGTGGAAGACCTTCCTAAAATAATTTGTCTGTGCTTTTTGCTTCATATCAAAAGATGTGATGCTCTGAAGTTATCATGGCATATGCAGTTCGCGAAGTAAACTTAAAATGATCAAAATTAGTAATCAAAATTTGGATTATAACTATTATCTTGAATAACAGTATCGTTACTAATATTATCTGGGGGGTGTTTCATAAAGATTTTAAAGAGTCGCACTTAAATGTCGATGTGTACACAATATGCAACGCGCAATCTTAGTGATCAATATGCAGTAGTGCACGTCCTCTTGGCATGATCTGACCAATGCGGGGATGTCTTTTATACCCTATGCAACTTGGCATTTAAGTGCGACATTAAGGGGGTGTTGCAAGAAAACATTTGCATCAATTGATTGATCACCTTTAACTATAGCAAATCAGATTACACTCCTTGTTTCAATTGATCGCAAGTTTCTTGCAACGCCCCATAAGTCATACTGAAATCTTTATGAAACACCCTCTGGTCATTGCTTTACCAGAGCTGCCATTTACTAGGATTTAAGAGGAAAGTGACACTAAATAGAATTTTTTTTCCCCTTGAATTAGAAATAGGATTTTAGGCTTGAAAATTGGATAAAAAGAAATAAAGAATAGGATATTTTTACAATTAAGATTGACAGTTCTGCTTTTCCAACTCAGCTGCTGGCCTCCTGAATATTTCAAGGGACAGTGATTCAGTAGTTCAGAAGACAAAGCCCAGTTTGATTTCTTCTAAGATTCTGGGGGGGTTCTGTTGAAGTAACTGTCATTGGAACTCGGCAAAGCAGCTTCCCGCTGCATCAACGCTAAGCTGGTTTATAACCAATTACATACAAAACATTTTATATCTTTGTTAAGCAGTCATAGTGGCTGACCTTATAGACAGCAGAAATTACTCTCTGGGCCCTTTTGGTCAAAGTGGAGATAGTGGTTGAGTGGGGATTAGATGTTACAATGCTCTGACCACTATACCACACCCCTTGTGTTCACACTTTTCTCTCTTTGTTCACACTAATATTTGTGTATGTTTTTTCTTTGTACAGGTTGGAGAATATGGAGCAGGAGAGAGCAATGCTTGCCAAAGAGTGTGCACAAACAGAGGTAGTTGTATATTGAAATGTTTCTAACGTCTAACACTGAGCAAAGCTGTGGAAAATTGACTAAATTTGCAGGGTTTTTTAGCCGTTTTGTGGCTGTTTCATGTACGAAATCCTATGGAGAGAAGAAAATTGTCATTTTCTAGCTGTTTTTCAAAAGGTCTAGTAATGGCTATGAATTGGGAGAGAAAACTGCTACAAAACATCAACGTTTGAGTTAATGAGAAGCGTGGATGAATAAGATTGTGTGCTTACTACATGTGAATTTCTGTTTTGCTATAAATCATTTTGAAAATAATCAAACAATGTTGAAAAAGACATGCCTGTTACTGCAAAATTGTTTTGCAGCAACTTGTATTTGTGTTATAGTCTTATTTTCAGACCCACTTGTCAAAGTTTCAACCCAGGGTCTGTGTCCACAGACTAGGAGTAAAATGAAGTCCAGATTGGATGTTGATGTATGGATGCTCTCTTTCTCAAAGCTAACATAGAGGGCATCCTAACTCCCAATCCCTAACGCAGTGCCAATCCTCTTTTCTCGTTGAAACAGGGGGAGATGAGAAGATTGGCACTAGGTTAGGGATTGGAAGTAGGACGCCCTCTATGTTACCTTTGGGAAACAGAGCTTCCATTCATCATCATCCAATCAGGGGCCTGTCTTGCAAAGATTCACGATTGATCCGACCAACCTCAACTGTATGGAAATCCAACGATGTCATTATATTTTTCTACAAAAAGTTTGCACAATTCCCTTTGTACACAAAGAGAAGCATGCTGAAATTCAAAAAAAGCAAAGAATATATGAATTTATAGCATACATGTATATAGAAAATATTTTGGGCAAACATACATTTTTAATGTTGATGTTGCTGGCTTTCCATAGTTGTGGTTGATCAGATTAATCGCAACTCTTTGTAAGACGGGACCTTGGACTAGATCTAATGCAGTGGCAGATCCAGTTTTGTATGAATATTTTGACTGATTCAAAATAATTACTATTCATTCTTTTTACATCTATCCAAATTCAAAGGCATCCCTACAGTATGAGAGAGAGCAACGAGTCTTTGCTGAGGATGCGTTGCGGAACACCCAGGACCGTCTAAGAGAGCAGAAGAGGACAGCGCATCATCATCCCTCATCGTCATCCTCGTCGACGAGGAAGGAATATAGTCTATATATTGATTCTGATGATGAGGAGACCCAGCTGATGGTCAAGGCTTATAAAGCCGGGCATCATTTGAGTGAGCATACTCTCTTTTGATTGATCAAGTGCCAACGGGCAATTACACGTTGGAATATTAATCAACTTATTCCTATCCATAGCTAAATTCAGTAGTAATGTATTATTAAGGCCCGTCACATCGTTCCGTGCAAGCTTTGCAGGTGATTGCCCAAAACTCACCCGCAACAAAGTTTTGAGCATGTTCAAAACTTGTTTGCATGCAAATCAGACTTGCTCTTCTGCGGGCAACTGCGTGTGAGATGCTCACGAAATACTGTCAATGTAGGCGACTTTTGGGGAGCAAAATTAGTCGCAAGGCTTGCACAGAACGATGTGACAGTTTGAGATAAAACATTTTTGTTTCCTGAAAATGGCTTATTTTCTTGTAATTCTGTTATCATGATCAAATACCACAATGCAACAAATCAAACAGGAAAGAGTTCAGGTGATAACAGTATAATTTCATAGCATTTGAAGGTAAAATGAAGGCAATCTATGAAACAGACATGGAAACTATGAAAATGTTGGTAACAAAATTTCATTTGTTTATGACTGGTGAGTTTGATCAGGGATGGCTAGACCATGTAGCCTGCTATCAGTGATGTGAGGTGATGTCACCAAATTCTTGGAGCTAAAGCTAATATTTTTGTCTGAAACATGACAATCCAAATTTGTCACAATATTGTTAAAGCCGGCATATGTTGTATTTAATATTGTCTATTCATTTAATTCTCAAATTTCATGATTTTTCAATATCACCATTTTATCTATTTACGTATTTCATGCTGAACTTATACGAGATATATTTTTTCTTTTATAGCTCGTCATGGTAACACAGTTGCTAACAAGTTGAGAAGGTGTTTCAAGGGTCAAGGGTAAGTGTTATTCCATCACCTTAATATAAACAGAAAAATAAATTTTTATGACATGTGGGGGCTCCGTAGTCTAGTGGTTACGACTCTTGTCTTTCAATCAGAGTGACGTGGGTTCAAATCCCAGCCATGGCATGTTTTCCTTCAGCAAGAAATTTACTCACATTCTGCTGCACTCAACCCTGGTGGGGTAAATGGGTACCGGCCAGGATTAATTCCTTGAATGCACTGGGCGCTGAAAGGCAGCTCGAGCTTAACCCGGGGTAGTAATAATACTAACAATTTGCCTCTGAATAGATTATTTCTAGATAGATGGCGCTATGTAAATGCCTATTATCATTATTATATTATGATGATACATGTACCATTATATAGTTTGCCAGGAGAGCCATACATGTATATGTAGCACATTATTATTTCATACTTGCAAGCGGATCCAGGATTTTAAAATATGGGGGGGGGGTAGTTGGTAAATGTCCTGATTTCTGGTGAAAACAGAAAGCCACTTCAATCACTGTGTCCCTTTATTTGTGAATATGTGTCTGTCCTAATACTCTGAAATGTCTGTATTTCAACCTCTGTCTTACCTTTGTCACCAGCCTTTGGTTTCAATGTTTCAAAGCAGAAATGGTATGTTGATGATGTTGATGTTGTTATATGTTAAAGGGCTAGTCTATCCCTGCAAACAGCTGATATAAATGAAAAGAGAAAACCGTACTCTTACAGTGCTGAAAATTTCAGCAAAATCATATATGAAATGATTTGCTTAATTTTGCATATCAGTTGTAGGCACATTCTGGTCAGTAATCAAAATCAGGGGACTGATGACATCAACCACTCACTATTCTATTTGTATTTTATCATATTACATCCTACTATTATTTTGATGCAATATGGTATTATGGTTGTGAGATTTTCTCTCTTTATCCAAATCCACTTAATGTGGGGTAGGACTTGACCTTCAGGTCCGTATTCTGAAGTCGGGTTTAATCTAAACTCTGGTTTTGATTTGTGATAGCCGATGGCAGTACATTTTTGGGGTATTTAGTACGTGTTTGCAACCAAAATATGACAGTACGTTTTTCTTTAAAAAATATGATTTTGTTTACAAAATAGTAATTTATTGAGAAAAATCATCTCTACATGTCTCTATTTCTTAAAACTTACACAAATATGGTTATTGGATCAATGTAATTTTAGGAAACTTTGTTTTTTTTCAATCATTTTGTTAAAACCAGGGTGAGATATACACACGTTTCAATGGTTGTTTTTTTCATCTGAAAGATCAGTGCGCATTTTTTTGCTTGCACGCGCCACGCATTTTATTATAAAATACAGTTTTTTTATCACAGAATACAATTTTTCATTCCCAGAGGTTGGCAGGTCTGCGATAGTGGCATAAATGTCTAACTATATAATTTTAATGTATCAGCTCATTTTTTTCTCAAATCATTCTTAACTCTTTCGGAGGATAAATAAGACAGATTTCTTCACCATGCATGAGTTAGAAAAGTGCAAAGTAGTCATAAAGAAACGTATGTAAGGAAAATTTTGACATTTTTGGCTTTCCATAATCTTAGCACAGAGTTAGACCATGGTCTAAGTTAAACCTGACTTCAGAATACAGGCCTGATTCAGTGTTTTATTTTCATTTCCTTCCTTACAGGAGCTTCACCCGGGCAGTCCGCAGCGGGATCCAACCAAGGTCTCTCATGGCGGTATACGCTGCAGCCATTCATATCTTCCTATTCTATCTACTCGCATTCCATTGCTAACACAGGCACTTAAAACAAACTGCCTCTCTCCATCCAGGAGATGTGAATGGAGAGGACAATGTGTTCAAGGCAATTAAACTGAACTGCCTTTCTTTACCCAGGAATGTGAATGGAGAAGACAGTGTGATAAACGCATTTTAAAATCATTGCCACTCTTCATCCAGGAGTGTAATTTATGGTGAAGACAATGTGATGAAGGCACTTAAACTGAACTGCCTCTCTTCATCCAGGAATGCAAAGAGAGAGTACCGTTATGATCAAGGCATTTTTAACTCGTTGCCGCTCTTCATCCGGGAGTGCATTTCAAGTGAAGAACAGTGAGCATCACACCTGTTACATCCTGGGAGATTCCATGGCTTACCCAGGCATTTAAAATTAACTGCCTCTCTTCACCCAGGAGTGTAAAGAGAGAAAATGTAAAATTCTTTGCTGCTCTTTATAAAGTGCAGGGGAATAGAGATTTGTTGCATTACTTATTTTCTAAAACGGGTCAATTATGAAGCAAAGAAAATTCTGATAGGTGTTTGATAAAGCTGTTCACAAAGTTATGCATGACTCTATGTAGACTGTAACTTGATCTTGGGTGCTAAGTCACCTACATAGGGATATCATCTAGCACAAGAAATGGTCACCAGTCTTGACTGTAACATGTTCTTAGGTGCTAAGTCAGCTACATAGGGATGTATCATCTAGCACAAGAAATGGCCACCAGTCACGATTGTAACATGTTCTTAGGTGTTAAGTCAGCTACATTGGGATGTATCATCTAGCACAAGAAATGGTCACCAGTCAAGCATAAGTCATTTGTAATGTACAAACAGCTGTAGGAACACCCTCCAGGGTTTATATTTATAATATATATCTATTCATCTAAGTATAAAGCTCACAGAACACATTTAAATTATGAAGATTTATAAAGATTTCAGGAATGTGGACCTTGATATTGTTTGGTAAGAATCGCAGGGGTTAAATTCAACCATTTCATCTCATAAATCTTCTATTATGAGAATTTCTTAACCAATGGTGCTCGGGGGATCATTTCATAAGAGGATTTGTTGGATGTTTTATACCGCAAACTTTACTTTATCTGACAGTTACTATAGTAACAGTTGGACACCTGTACTTTTCAGCCAGTCAAAATCAAGGAAAGCTGTCTTATTTGGGGAGCGTTTTATCAACATTTTTGTCTAGCAATTGTCAGATCAACTTTTTGAATCTGACAACTTTTCTTGATTTTAATTGACTGAGAGGCTCTGTTACTTTGGTAACTTTTGGATAAACCAGTTGGATAAAACATCCAACAAGTTCTTGAAACGCTCCCAAGACTCATGTCAGAAGATGAATACTGTATATATGCACACTCACTTGAAAGAACTTGCTAGTATCTAAAAACTCTATACTGTAAGGGGCTCGTAGCATCAGATTAACAGTTATGTTCGTTTTGCCAATGTATGTTCCATAAAATACTTGCTTATGATTGGTTGTGAGTATCGATACCATGGTTACGCTATGAGGCCCAGAATTGTCTACCCGCAGAAAAAAAATGACTTATACATTATTTCATGCAATGCTTTATTCCCTTCATCAATGCATGTAACTTATAACTTGTTGCCTTCATATGCTCAAATACATATTTTTATATTATTATCAATGTAAACATATTTTGTCAACATTTGTGAAAAATTTCATATTAAACTGATCATTGCTACCTGGAACCAGGTCATCCTTATCCAATTCTTATGGAGATTATGTTGGTTGGATTGTTATGTAGAATTATATGTATTTCATCCTTTGCCAATGAAAGGAGGAAAAAATAGGGTGGAAAAGGAGGAAAGACAATATTAAGTAACCAACATACTAACTGTTCTTTTTGGGCAGGATTTTGTGTTTTTTATGATTTTATAAAATGTACTGCATGTTTCATCAAAATACCCCCCACTCCCCTCCCCCCCCCCCCAAAAAAAAGGGTATTATATAAGTGTCGAATGCAGAAAAGTTTATTGATATTGTTTTTCTACTAATATACAATTTATTCTTCCTGAACGCTGGTTTAATGTTATAGTGTTTATTTGAAGAAGATTTAATGTAGAAGTATGCCGAAAGATGATCCATATTTCTATCAAGTGCTGATTGAATAGTGCATATAATATGTTTACTGCAATATTAGTTGAATACATACTAGAGGTATATAGGTACAACATTGAGAGATGTAAGAGATATTTTACAATCAATCGTAACTTTTTGTACATGATTTTCAATAGACTTACAGTTATAATTAATTTTACAATTGATTGTGTCTTCTGTGTCACAGGGCTCTAGATATATTGAAAACATTGGATTTCTTTAGTGTATTCAAAATGTGCAATGTCTGACAAAACCTGAATGGTTCTTGTGATAAATGCTTAGTATTGATTGAATTAGAAATGCAAGGAGAATACTGGATGATTTCTTTATTGTTTTTTTTTTTTTTTCATTTTACCATGATAATAAAGTGCTAACACTATTTGTCCTTGGACCTGTTTCACAAAGCCACTCTTTTGAACTCCCATGGAAACCTTGATTGTGATTGGCTGCTGAGCCCTGTTACCATGGTCACATGTATCTCTTTGTGTAACAGGCCCCTGGTGCCCGTTGCCCATTGATAAGATTAACTATTTCAGTTATCTACAGCAATAATGACTAAATTACTGAATAATTTATATTTATTTACTAGTATGCATGTTTATGGAGCCAATCCATTATGTTTTTTTTTTTATCACTTTTTATTGATAAAAAAGGAAACAATTACAATACGCCCAGGTTATCTGTTCTAGATGAACAGTATACAGGGCAACATAAAATGAATGTTATTTTTATTATGATAGTTTGATTAGTTATTTTTAGTGTATTATGACACATTGTGTTACTATGTTATTCTTAAACATTTATTTTTTAATCACATTCAGTTAACTGTCACCTTTTTTCTAGTAAAACAATATTTTTAGAAGTAATTACCGGTAATTATTCCATTGACTTCACTTCTTTATTTTGTTTATTTCAGGAAATATGTGTAATAGGTATGGTGAAGAGTAAATTCTTAGAAGTCTGAAATAGTTTGTGAGAGGGAAACTATTTAATCTTAACTATTAAATCCCATATATTTTGCTATGACAAGGAATTGCATGGAATGAGCTGATCAGTCCGAGGTGTTGAATTACTGTTTCAGTGGCCCAAACATAGAGAAGTGCGTGTGCAGCGCTTTTTAACCGAAAGGAAAAGGCGCAATATCATATGATTGGATTGGTGAGGAGCTACACAGGATAGTTCTTATGAGAGGCTGTATGCCTTTCTGTTGGTTATTGTATATTTAAGCAGAATTTATAAAGATGATGAAATTGCATCATGATAGAGAAACAGTATTCTCCATCAGATAGTAGACCAATTTTGATGAAATAGTTTCTTATCCATGGAGGGTATTTCACAAAGATTTAAGTATGACTTAGAGTCGCACTTAAGTGCCGACACGTACATAATATGCAACGCGTGATCTTATTGATGAATACGCAGTAATGCACGTCCTCATGGCGCGATCTGACCTGTGCGATCGAGCCTTGTATATCGCACACAACTAGGCATTTAAGTGCGACTCTAAGTCATACTTAAATCTTTGTGAAACACCCCGGATATGTTAGTGAAGGCTATAATTATGTCCATTCCATTACGAAATTGTTTGTGCGCTTATCTTTGAATGTTCAGCAATGTGTCATTTTTTAAAAGGAGTATTAATTTCCAACAGTAATTATGAAGCAATGCTCTATCAAATATAATTTTCCATAATCTAGCAGACAATTGTGTATTCATGAAGTCATAAAAGTGGAATTATCATCCCTTAAACAAGCTCTTTGTTGCATTAAAATTTACTGCAAGTTCAAAAGAGTGTTTAAAGGTGACAGATTCCACAGATCATGTTATTTGCATGTATTGATGTTTGAATTAAATGTTGCCAATTTAATGAGATGTAAATTTATAGGGATTACGATGAATGTAAATGAATAATAACATTCAAGAATAGAATCTAAAGTGAATAAATAATGTATTCTTATGAAATACTTAGCAGTCTTAGTCTACGGAATAGTATGAAATTATTGAATAGTACTTTGAAAATGTTTATGAATGAATGCATATAAAGGAAGAGAAATATTAAAGATATTTCATATTAAAATATCAATTTTCATTGTAATAGTGTTGTTTTGTATGCATTGTGTGTTTTAAAAACAGGGATCTTTTACACCAAGAGGTGTATTTAAACACAACTTCGAAAAAAATGGTACAAAGCAAATTTTCAAGGCCTGTATAATTCTTTGGTCAGGGCCAAAGATGTTCATTATGATTGATAATCCATTTAATATTTCATATATACTAAAGTATTTGACCATTTTTTTTCAATTCAATGATTTCTTATTAAAGGTCAAGTCCATATCAGAAAAATGTTGATTTGAATCAAAGAAAAATCTGACAAGCAAAATGCTGAAATTTTTATCAAAATCAGATGTAAAATACATTTTAAATTTTCGCTAATTTTTCACAAATAGTTATATGCACAATTTAGTCACATGCAAATGAGAGAGTCGATGATGTCCCTCACTCACTACTTCCTTTGTTTTTTATTGTTTGAATTACGCAATATTTCAATTTTTACAGATTTGACAATAAAGGATCAACTTGACTGAACCATAAAATGTTAAACAATGGTAATTACACATGTTCAGGGTGAAATAAAACTTTTTCACAGGACAATGAGGAGAAAATTAAATTATTTCATATAATAAAATACCAAAAAAAATAGTAAGTGATGTCATCAGTTCCCTCATTTGCATACCGACCGGAATGTGCATATAACTATTTTGTGAAATTAAGCGAAACTTTAAAATGTTATAACTTTCTTATTTGATATCCGATTTTGATGAAATTTTCAGTGTTGTGCTTGTTGGATATTACTCTTTTTATTCAAATCAACTTTTGGTTGGGGTGGACTTGTCCTTTAAACCTTGATATGACTTGAAATTTTAGATATTTTTTTATAAAGGGGGCCTTTGAGCACTTATCTTGCATATCGTCTGATATCTTGTGATTTGATGCCGTTAGGGAAAGGCGATTATATTCTGATATTTCCAGCCCATTCCATTCTTGGGAAGTGATGATATGAAAAATAAAATATGCAGGAATTTTCATACCTAGCGGAAACCTGACCAATACATAGTTTCAGGTAAAAATCAATAAATTTATCCAATGAAACACGCGTTATTATCCTGTTTACTCAGAATTGTTACTATTTTCATGGTATAATCATTCATATAATATAGTAATTAATAGAAGTAGAGACAAGCATTTTTTTAGATAAGCAGGTACAAGGTGTAAACACTGATCTGCATAATATGATTATATTTATGTTGATAATATTCAGATTAGTGCCAGTGGTGTTAATGAATGTCACAGCTTAACATGACTCTGTCGAAAGATGGCAGTATACAACTTAGCATTTGAACCAGCGTTGTTCATAAAACTATTAGTAGGTCCATGATATAACTGAAATATACATAAACTTAATTTTTTAGACTGTTTTACAATCAGGGTATATTGTCGAAAAGCCTTTTCTGCACATCATAAAAAGATTAGAAGATATTTTGCACTGTTTGAGCAACTTCAATAGAAAACAAAATTATTGAAATATTCGTTTACTTTTCAAAATTCTTCTTTTCTTCTTCTTATTTTTCTTTTGTTTTCTTCTTCTTTTCCTTGTCCTTCTACTTCTTCATCGTCTTCGCCTTCCTCTACTTCTTCTCCCATAATTAGTATTCTTCTACTTCCTCTTCAAGTTCCCACAATCAACGATTATAGACAATATGAATTGCAGTGCCGCAATTAACAAAATAATAACTATTTAAAATGGGCTAGAACAATAAAAGTTAAAAATTGTTTACGCAAAATATATCATTATGTTATCGATTTTTTTAATAATTGAAATATGAAAAAAAAACAAAGATTAGGGCAACTCAGATCAGAAGATGCAGTTGAATAGCAAAGCATCACGAGGCGGGCGGCATTAACATCATCTCATAAGTTTAAACTTTACAGCATACTTTTCTTTGACATGGATTTCTTTCAGGTCATACAACCAAGGTCTCCACACCCCCACCGTAAAAAATCCCAAAAAATAAAAAGACTGAGGGAAAGGGAAAAGGTGAAGGGAGAAGAGGAAAGAAGGGTATAACTTTATTTCTTTTCCTTCTTATTTTTTTGTCAAAATAATAAAAACCTAAACGAGATGTTCTCCTCTCTCTCTATATACAAAATTTTGCTTCCGCGCTTCACGCGTTAAAATATCGAAATTGCCTTTCCCCTTTATCTCCCCGCACCATTTTTCTTCTCCACTTTTCCCCTCCCTGACTATGGGATTGATTTATTTCTTACCAGAAATTATAAAGTAGACATTGGTGTAGAGGCGTCGATCCTGGGGGGCAGGGGGGGCGATCGCCCCACCAATGAAAATATTGGGGGGGGGCAAACATTTCATTTTGCCCCCCCCCCCCCAATAATTCCGGATATACCACACACACACAAAAAAGATTGTAATGTTCAGCAAGCGAGATTGAGATTCACAACTCGTTCTTTATTTAAAATCGTGCTCAAAATGTCCGCTTTTCAGATTGGAATAAGAAATTTCTGTAGCAAAATCCCATACTTTTCATGATTGAATAGGTGAATGTAAATGTCCCATTTTCAGTTTTAAGCTTCAAAAGAACTCCTGCTTCGATTTGCAATAATCTTTTCTTGGATATATATCTTGTTCTTTATCAAAAACTTCCATTAAACTGTCATTTTTTTCAGATCGAAATATCAAAATTTTCAGCTCGCGGTTCGCGCTCGCATCTATTCTTCTTTTAGATACTAATCTTAATCATTACTACCAAAAATGCTTAGAATATCAAGCTTTCAGGTCAGAATATAAAGAAATTTCAGCTCACTCTCGGCACTCGTACTATCTGTGTAGTGAGATATGTATCCTCCTCATGAGTTACAAACAGCCCTAAACAGGCACGCTTTTCCTGTCAGTATGCTAAAAAAAATCAGCTCGCGCTTCGCGCTCGCATTGTTGGTGAGATACGTGTCTGTGTCTCATGAGTCATATTTATTTATATATATATATATATATATATATGTGTGTGTGGGGGGGGGTGGATGGGTGTCTTATACGATCGAGCGCCTTTGGAACGTTAATGATTTTGCCCCCCCCCCATCTGAAAAAATGGATCGACGCCCCTGCATTGGTGTCAAGTATGAAAAGTGTTATTTTTAATTGTATTGACACAACATTTTTGGGTAAAACTTTCGTCCATAAGTGTCCTTTCCTAAAAAAAAGAACGCAATATTGTCCGAACACCGGCCTATTTTGATAAATGGATAACCTGAGTCATGCCTCACAATTGAAAATAATTTACAACACTTAAAAAAAAAAGAAAGAGAGAGAAAAATAAAAACTTCGCTCTTTTTCAACTTCCATCGTTTCGTGTAACCTAAACTGAAAAAACTATTATCTACCAGCAATGTCAAAGTAAAATATATGTGATGGAATGATCTTCACGGTATATAATCGCTAGTAAAATTCTCTTTTCACCCCCGCAGAAGTTTTTTTTTTATTGACGCAAAATATAAAATCTGAATGTAAAATGTGAACAGGCTTTTAACCTCACAGGCCTTATTTTCTTCCCCTTTTCACACGCCCCATATTGTCCTTAATGGGTGGACAGCCGTTGATGGGATAAGAATCATACATGTTTTTTTTTTCTTGATTTTTTTTTTAAATTTGTTTTGGGGCTTGCTTTTTACTTTGCTTGTGCTTTTTATATTTTATTTTATTATTATTATTATTATTTTTTACTTATATAGCTATTTCTTTTGCTGTACGTGCAGTACTAAAGGCTGCAAATTCTCTCTATTTTTAATGCAAATAGATTAGGGGGAAATTGGCTACCAGACGGGATAGGGTTGTTGGTCACTTGTCCGTATAATTATAATGAAAAACTTGGCTTAAAAATTAGTGAAAGTGACACATGTTAGCAAAAAAAACACAATCATTAGAGTCATAAACACAAAATAATTAACTTTTGAGAAGTATACACTAGCGTACCTAAGGGGGGGGGGGGGGCAGGGGGCAGACTGCCCCCCTGACGACTCACAACTCATGCAGGGGACCTAGGGGGACCTATCCCTGCCGAGTCAAAACTGATACAGAGGACGTGCCCCCGCCCTTTTGAGACCTTTTGAACCCAAAGACCTAATTTTTTTTGTTTTTTTTGCTTGTCAATTTTTTTCGCGGACGAAATATCCTCCAAAAAAAAAAAAATCCTAGGTACGCCAGTGGAAGCATATGTAGGACACGGTGTGACAAAAAAGTGCACATCCAAGTTTTAATTTTTTTTTCTCTCTCTCTTTTTGGGGGCGATGGGTATTTGTAGGTGTTGACCCACCCGAGAAAAGAGGGTAAAAAGTGCTAATAAGTATAAAGGGAAAATTGGACAAATACGCTAAACAGATAGATACGGATTTTGTAGGAATCCTACAAATTTTTATCTACAGAGATGGTTGTTTTAATTCACCCCTTTGTTCCTTGCAAAAATGACACATGTATAAAACTTACTATAAAGTAAAATTATTGGGCCCCCGCCCCCCCCCCCCCCCAAAAAAAAAGAGGACTATCTCTCCTCCTGCAATTTTTTTTTTACATTTCTGAATAGGCCTACCCCCTTTTTTGTTTGGCAACACTATTTATTTTGATTGAAAACAAATATAAACCGTTAATCTATTCGACTGAATGAGAAAATGATGAGCCTACTGTAATATACCGTAATGGGAATAAGCCACCACCCCTCGGTTCAATGACAAAATAAAGCACAGTTGAGTCATGCGCATGCAGTACCGGTACGGTACCTCCTGTGGAAGCACGTGTACAATGCACTGCACTGTTAATGTTATGTAAGATTGGCGCCACCTTTCGTACGGAGCTAGTGCCGAGATATCTGACGTTGTCTCTTCGACAGATGTTTCTATTTCTTAGAGCTTATACACAACCTTGTCTGCCAAAATATCCATCTGGTAAGGGTGACCATTATTTTAAGACTACATTTAATGCTATTACTTATAAAAATATTAAGATCCACGCTTAGAGATTTGTAGTTAATGATGATCTCTTTAAAAATTATGACACGGTTTGATGTGAGTTGATGAGTGGTGCGAGGTGACGAGTGGTGCGAGTGCCTGAACTTCCGGCCTGAATTGAACGAAGTCTCGCTGTGTACGCCGCTATTGAAAGCTTCCACTCTCTGCACTCCGGTTCCCAGTGCAGAGAGTAGATCTAGACCACTCATCCTACGAACGAGGTTATATAGCCAATATAGACGTTGGTTCATGGGTTTTTAGGTAAAGGTCTCTCTACAGTCTACATATTGTTTTTCCTAGGCCTACTTATCTCAGCAATAAATATTTAAACATCGAGCAAGTCCCCCCCCCCCCCCCCGTCTTTTCATAATATTTTTCTCATTTGATTAATGAATTCTTGTTTAAAAATGAAACCGATAGCGTAGAAAAGTCGGAAATGAAGTTGTATCCCATTTACACGATTTAAGCCTAGATCTTTTAGGAGGAAAGTAGAAATCTTGGGGGCGAAAGTTTGAGGTTTTTTGGCGCAGATGAATGAGAAGGAATCCCAGGCTCTGTGGAGAGTAAGCATACGTTAGTAAATGATTTTTACTCTCTAGGACTAGGAGCCTCCTGGCTAGGTATACGTATTCTGGGACATTGTCATAACTTTTTTTTTGTCATATATATTTTTGAAAATAGTCATGGATGATGACTTAAATTGATACAACAATCTATAAATCTAAATCACTGTATACTTGACATGATTGGGATATTTATGGTACTGAGAAAATGACAAAATTTATGTCAGCTACATTGTAGACACTTTATCATATCTTTTGCTTGTAGATCTTATTTGTGAACTTATTTGTGCGCATTTGTGAACTGCATAGTGCGCGAAAGAGAAGAGACAAAATTTATGACAAAAGGTTTGACATCCACCAGAATACAGATTCTGTCATTTCTCTGAGAAAAGACAAAATATCAAGAAAAGACAATGTTCGGAAAACAGCCCCAGGATTCACTAATAATTGGGGCATGCTACAAGTAAATCATGCCTGCTTGGGCAATGGCCAATGCAAATTTTTGTAATCCAGGATTTACATAAATTATTTGCACACAAAAGTGGTTGCCAGTCTTCACCCAACTCATCCCATTATATCACCCTGGTGAATAAATGTTTTAAACACATTTAATAGACCCCCCCCCCATTCTGACTGGTGCTGCCACCCCCCTCTCTTGGTGGGAGGGGGGGAGGGGGGGGGGGGACTATCGTCGCAGTCGCCCAACAGTGGGTTGTCTATTTATTGGCAGTGATGCCAACTATTCTTTTTTTTTTTTTTTGAATACAGATTTACACTGTTTTTTGTTTGTTTTAAAATGAAAATAGTAGGTTTCATGGTAAAATCATTCTCCCCCCCAAAAAAATTGCTGGGATAAGTCACCCTGGTGAATAAATGTTTTAAACACATTAAATAGCCCCTCCCCCCCCCCCATTCTGACTGGCGCTGCCACCCCCTCTCTTTGTAGGGAGGTGGGGTGGAGGACTATCATTGCAGTCGCTCAACAGTGGGTTGTCTATTTATTGACAATGATGCCAAGTATTTTTCTTTTACAGATTTATACTGTTTGTTTATATGAAAATAGTAGGTTTCATGGTAAAATCATCCCTCCCCAAATCATAATAATATATATATAGGGCCAACAGAAAAGTTGAAATTCCTCCCCAAATACTTTTCTTTTAATTATTCCTCAGTACTAGCGTTATGAGCCCCAAAAAATTGAGGGGGCCTGACATGGAGCATGGCACAAAAGGTGAATCAAGGTGAAAGTTTAAGCTGCAAGAAACCAAGCGAGCAAGCACAATTTTTACCCCCCTTTTTTTAATACAAAAATCTAATTTCCCAATAGATTTTGAAAGAAAGAAATTCCTTTCTTTTCTTTCCTATTATCTTATTTTTTTATGGGGGGGGGGGGGGGTGCTGAAATGTTTGGAGGGGTCCTTGGCCCCCAAGCCCTCCATCTGTATGCCAGTGTTGTCCCTCAAGATACTGCAGTTCTTTGTATTTGATTGACATCTCTGTATTGGGGATAGCAATTTATCCTGGGCCCCCTAACACAAAGCATAGCAATGATTGTAGAACAGTTTTCTACAATTGACTGCATTGGGTCTAAATGGCTGTGCTCTGATCGAGATCCTGTTCACCGATGAAAATGGAATTTATAAAAAATTAAAACTAGTTTAGTTCTGATACATTTTACTCTTCATCAAATTGTCTCCTGATTTTCAATTGAAATACATAAAATGACAAAATCAAACAAAAACAAAGGTAGATGATTTGCCTGAGCCCTGAACTACTGGTTAATTTTTTTTGCTTGAATTCAGCAGCATCTACTGTACTTGGCACAGGCACAGCCTGCCGTATTTATTTACCACTTCAAGATGGTGCTAATCTTTAGTGACATCTTGAGGCAGGCGGCGAAGTTGTAAACAAATATAGTGGTACCATGGCAAAAAAGGTCCTTTTGAAATCAAAGAGGGTTCAGATAGTCTTGATAGAAACTTTGATCAACAAGTAGGTCTTCACACAAGACTAGCATCGACTGTTATGTTGGTGCTAGAATACCCTTGACACCACACTTTTGTGCTTTGCATGCACGCAAAAACGCCCTTAGCAGCACGCAGAAGTGCATTGTGTAAGGCGTTTCTGCACTGATGCAGTGCGCAAAAATATTTTACTAAGGGCATTCTTGCACTGACATGACATATTTCAAATCGCTGCCTCAATTCCTGAATGACAGGAGCCGTCTGTACACCAGTCGATGGCACGGACCTTAGGCTGCAGTATCCAGACCACTTAAACTCAGAGTAAAGGGTGTGCACAGCAGACTAGTAGGATCCAAAAACATCAAAAACAGGGATTTATAATGCAGTAGTGCAAAGCTACAGCCTAGGTAGTGGGTACTGAATTTTGAATTAAAGGAGAACTTTTTTTTAGCATTTCTTTTATCAACTGAAGAATGAAAACAAATCAAGTCTAAACATGTACATGTGAAAACACCATAATTACATGTATTGTTAAAGGAGAAGTTCACCTGGATAATAAGTTCATTTTAATAAAAGCAGGAAATTTATAGGGAAATATTGGTGAAGGTTTGATGAAAATCCGCCAAAGAATTATTTATTTATTTATTTATTTTGTTTTATTTATTTTATACTGCAGGGTAGGCCTGTTCAGTTCTTAAAACTGCTTTTTAAAGGCGCCCTGCAGTTTAAAATACATGTCAAGATAACTATGAACAACAACAACAACAACAAACAACATCAAAAATACAAAATACAAAATATCTAACATCAGAAACAATTAACACCAAAATATAGAGTGGGAAGTGACAATTTAAACATACATAGCATTGTAAATCAATGGAATATCATTTCGCTCTTTATCAATTCGTATGAAAGGATTTGCATAATTTTTTAAAAACTAACAAGGAGGTACAAACATGTAAATTTGAAGGAAGTGCATTAAATAATTTGGGTCCAACATATGCGAAAGATTTTCTTTTATGTTCAATAAAAGAGTTTTCTTTGTATGCAATTTTGAAGTTTTGATATTGTAACATCAAAGATGAGGAGCTCCGCCATCTTTAATTTACATTAAATTTTTTTTATCATAAACTTTAAAAATCATAACTCTTTTTCTTTGATAGATTTTCATGAAACCTTCACCAATATTTATTTCTATTTTCCGCTGTCATTAAAAAACAACTTATCAGGGTGGAATTCCCCTTTTTCAAAGTGTAAAATACCTTGACAATTCGAGAAACATAGAACACAATACACATGTATATACATGTAGTTTCTTAAGTTTTAGTATGTAACTGTTAGTTAGTCCCTTCATGGTTGATCCCTCTTTAATCTCCCACAAGCAAGATAAAGGAGGTACATGTAGCAGGATCAACTCTTATCAGAATGTGAGGTTGCAGATTTATTCATTTTTGTCAACAATAAATCACTTATTAATGCCCTGGTAATCTCTCCCTTACATTAAGGTGTGTTCTGTGTGTACAAGGAGCATATTTGTTTGAAACCTGTTTTAAATTTTGTAATCCACCAAAACTCTGCAGGTGGTGTCATATACTTCAAGGCATTTTAAAAAATACATGTACATGTATGTGCACTAATAATAAATATTTAACACTTTTTAACCATACTGCCAATATTTGTGACATTTAGAGGACAAATCCACCCCAACAAAACATTGATTTGAATAAAAAGAGAAAAAATCCAACAAGCATAACACTGAAAATTTCATCAAAATCGGATATAAAATTATTATACGGGCATGACGGTCTCACTCCCGATACCGCTTCCAGACCAATCAAAAACTATAAAGTCATTTTTAAAGGACAAGTTCACCCCAACAAAAAGTTGATAAAAAAAAGGGGGAAATCCAACAAGCATAGCACTGAAAATTTCATCAAAATCGGATATAAAATAAGAAAATTTTGCTTAAATTCACAAAACAGTTATATGCACATCCTGGTTGATATGCAAATGAGGAGACTGATGACATCATCCACTCACTATTTCTTTTGTATTTTATTATTATTAATATTAAATATTCTAATTTTCTCCTCATTGTCAAGTGAAACAGTGATTAATTCCTCCCTGAACATATGGAATTAGCATTGTGTAATACTATATGCTTCAGTCAACTTGGTCCTTATTGTCAAATCTGTAAAAAATGAAATATTGTATAATTCAAACAATGAAAAACAAAAGAAACAGTGAGTGAGGGACATCATTGTCTGTCTCATTTGCATGTCACTGGGTTGTGCATATCACTGTTTTGTGAAAAATAAGTGAAACTTTAAAATGTCATAACTTTCTTATTTTACATCTGATTTTGATGAAAGTTTCAGCATTATGCTAGTTTGATTTTTCTCTATTCATTCAAATCAAAATTTTCTGGGGTGGACTTGACCTTTAAACTAGATTTGCTCATGTCATAGAGATGTATACTGTTTACATACAGTGTAATACATTACATGTGTACTGTATGTAGATATTGGTAATTAAGACCCTGTTCTCGTTATACTTTCTAAACTAGTTTACTGGAAACCGGTTCAGGAAACCAGTTTGGAAGATCGCTTTGCTAGCGTTCCCATTTGATCACCCGAAAGTGGTTTTCAAAACCACTTCATGGCCGCCTCACTTTCGTCAGTTTAGGACCATTATAAATATAATCAAAGATTTGGAGGAAAGCAGTTACATGTACATGTATCTTTTAAACAATTGCATTTGTGTTTTAAAATTAATGAAGATATTTTTTCCCAATGTAAATGTAGGTTTCACGTATAATCCTATTGTTCATGCTGCATGACTGTTTGAACTAAGAACTGGTGGAAATTTGCTCTTGCTGCATCGTCGTCTGGCACCTCCATCCACAATGATACCCTATAGATGTTGATATGGTGGCTGTGGTCCTAAGTGATGTTGCCTTGGTGTCTGTTGCCATGGCGACCATCATCAATTGTCGTAAATGTGGAGCATGTATAATGTTTGAAGAGGACTGCACCTGTTGTGCTGTATGTTAACCTATACTTTTCCGTTTCCTGGATTATTTATTGTCGCGTGTGTGTTTGGAGCTAGAGAGGAATGGAAGGGGGAGGGAAAAAGGGAAGGAGCAGGGGGGGGGGGGTGGAGGGTTTGAATATAAGGTGGGGGGAAGTGAAATGGTTTGGGACTGGGAGAAAGAAGGTTTGCAGGAGGAGAAAAAATACAAGGAGAAAATGAGGAAAATCGTAGAAATTACATGTAAAATAAAAATTATGAAAAATTGAGAGTGACAGAGAGAGAGAGAGAGAGAAAGAAAGAGGAAGAGAAAAATTAATAGGACTCCCAAGAGAAAACAAGTGGAGGGCTAGAATGTGGATTTCATAAAAATTTGGGGAGAGTTAAAAGAAAAAATATAATATAAGTACAATTAAAAATAACTGAATACATTTTTCCCAAAAATAAATCCCTTTGATCCTAGATTCAAACTTTGAAATAATGATTTCTGAAATACCTGCCCCTTTAACCCCCCCCCTCCGGCTACCGTAATACCTGGCCTAGCTGCTGTCATAATAATCCTTCACACATGAAGTGAACTATGGGCTCTATTGATGAGGCAGGCAGTGAAATAATAATTGGTTACCATGGCAACCTCTTAGGTAGATAATTGGAGGCTAGTGTCGGCCTGGTTAGCGATGCTCGATGGTGCAGACATCGGGGGTTAGTCAATATTTATGAGCTTTCCGCTGATCATGTTTTTGTGTGCGTGATTGGAATCCGCTATACATATATGAAACCTACAGAGATATAAAAAGGCTATATATTCTCTTTGTGAATAAATTTGAGGGGTTGCTTGCGCGAGGAATGACAACGGGCTGTGTTGCAATGGAATGTGTGTCTGATGGAACGTGTGAATAAGTTCATGTGGCACAAATATTCTGTGCAAAATAGCAGCATGTTCAAATGAAAAGTATTGTGACATTCAAATTTCAATTAATAGACAAATTTGAGTACACTTTAATCTCAATTCTTGCGATATTAACTAAAACTTGCTGTAAATAAGTGGTGGCAGGCCATAGAACTCCTCTATTGAAATTGGGGTTTATGTGTGTGTGTGTGCATTTGCATTATTAATTTTGTATACGCAATGTAGATATCAATCATGTTTACACCCCCCATGTATCTTTTCGTACCAGCGTTGGAAATGCATGCGGATGACGGGCGATTTGCCCTTATGACAGTCCAAATAGCCCCTAAAGCTCCCCCAAAGGGCATGTTCGGGGCGACCATTCTTTCTAGAGTCGCCCCAGGATTTGTCACAAGAAATATTCAAGATGAATAAAAATCAACCATTGCAGAATAATGATATTTGCTTTTACTGTATAATTGATTGTTACCCCTTAAAAGTAGCCCTTAAATGGAAAGAAATAGCCCCCAAATTCCACAATCGCCTCAATGTGAAAAAAAACCATACCCCCAATGAAAAGTATTTCTACCCTGTTCTCTTGTAGGTCCATGGTTTCATACACTCGTGCACTTCATTCAATGTAAATATTTGACCTGAGACTAGTCTACCGCCCTCTGTTGATGTGGCATGCATGTTTGTGGGGGAGCGAGAGTCAAATTGATAATGAAAGACGTGTACTTCGATGAGGTTTAAGTGCATGGAGATGCATTGCTGATGTATTGGGCAGAATAAAAATGTGGAATGTCACCTTCTTTGCTTACTTATTAAAGGAACAAATTACTTTGACATATCCATGATATTGCATTAGCTTTAAAAAGATTTGACAAGGTAGTGTAGGCATAATATAGGGGAAGAGATGGAATGAGAGAGAGAGAGGGGATACATGTAAGAGGGGGTGGGGGTTGTAGAGGTACAGTGTATAGAGAGAGGTGGGGATGGAGAAGAGTGAGAAGAAGAGAAAGTAGAGAATGGAAGAGAAGAGAGTAACTGGAAGAGAAAAAAAAAGAGATGAGAAAGAGAGAAGTAATGAGAAAACAAGAGAACCTTGAGAAAGAAATAGAAGAAGGGGTGAGGGCATGGGATGAGAGGGTGATGAAAATGTCAATAAAGCAATACTTAAATCAAGTATAAAGTGTGCATACTGGGCTTTGATTTCTGGAGAATAATATGAGGGAATAGAGGTTCAATTTCATTTTTAAAAAAGACGACCACTGGACCTTATAGGTTTTGCTAATTTATGTACATGGACATATGTGTTATACATGAAGGTGCTTTTACACCCACATATATATTAAAAAATGCCTATAAATTTAGACAACTTGTTCAGGCCTAAGAGATATAATACCTATAAAAGTGTAGTCTGTAGGCACAGACCCTGAATGAAACTTTGATCAACAAGTGTGTCTCCATGCAAAGACTAGCACATACAAAACTTGCTTTTTCAGAGGGCCCTCAGTACACAAGGCATGAGTAGGCTGCAATTCAGACCCTTAACTTGAGTGAAGGGTTTGCACAGCAGACTATTATTAAAGCGAGGCAAAGCCTTAAAGGACAAGTCCACTCCAACAAAAAGTTGATTTGAATAAAAAGAGAAAAATCCAACAAACAAAACACTGAAAATTTCGTCAAAATCAGATGTAAAATAAGAAAGTTATGACATTTTGAAGTTTTGAAGTTATATGCACACCCTGGCTGGTATGCAAATGAGGAGACTGTGACGTCATCCACACACTATTTCTTTTGTATTTTTTATTATATGAAATATGAAATATTCCAATTTCTCCTCATTGTCAAGTGATACAATAATTGATTCCTCCCTGAACATGTGGAATTAGCATTGTATAATACTATATGGTTCAGTCAAGTTGGTCCTTATTGTCAAATCTATGAAAATGACATATTGTATAATTCAAACAATAAAAAACCAAAGAAATAGTGAGTGATGGACATCATCGACTGAGTCACCTAGTTGTGCATATCACTGTTTTGTGAAAAATAAGCGAAACTTTAAAATGTCATAACTTTCTTATTTTACATCCGATTTTTAGGAAATTTTCAGCGCTATGCTAGTTTGATTTTTCTCTATTTATTCAAGTCAGCACTTTCCTGGTGTGGACTTGACCTTTAAAGAAAATTCTCGCTTTTCCCATCCTATGGATGTGTTTTCTTCTAATACAGGTAAAGATCTTAATAATGTACATGTAAAATTCTTATAATCTCTTTGTAAAAACCCCCTTTGATCTTGGAGAAATCCTACAGATATTATGATAATTTTGAAAATTATTGATAAACTTGCTTTCACACTGGGAAAATATGTGGTATTTTCTGATCTGATGAAAAAAAGAAAAAAAAAACACCCCTGAGGTAATAGCTGTGATCGGGCTGGTACGAAAGCATCTCATGAGTATGAAAGGATTTCTTGCTTTTCGGTTTTGACAGAGCTTCATGGAGAGGTCAGTTTTTTATTTAGATGTCTGTCATTTCTTTACAAAGCTGGCAGGTGTGAGAAGAAGTTAATAGAAAGTGAAAGGAAAGTGAGGAAGAAAAAGAGACAGACAGAGAGAGTCAAAGAGACAGAGAGAGAAGGAGAGAGAAGAGAGAGAGAACAAGGCCCATCGGAAGTAATAGAGGCAGAGAGCAAGGCAGAGAAATAGGGAAATAGAAGGAGAGAGAGCAGAGGATGGAGGCACGAGAGAGAAATAGGATAACAAAACAAAAGGAAAGAAAGGGTTGTGTAGGGGAGTTACATGTACATGTATTAAAGTAAAGTAGGCCCTATACAGAAGGTGCAGAAAGGAAAGAGTCAATGAGATACATTCAAGAGGAGGAAGGTTCAAAGGGAGTAAGTTGACATTGATGAGAGACGGTGGCAGGTGGTAACCATGGTAACAGACTTGGAGTTTGGATGACCATGAAAGCTACTTCCCTTTTTTCATGTGCTTCTTTTGGGAGACAAATATGGGTTGCAAAATTATTAAAGGACAAAAAAAAGGAGAAAAAATCAAAGGGGATTCTCCTGCCCCCCCCCCAGTTTGTTATTTCTATTACTGTAGTTGTGTGACTGAATCTTAAAGATAAATTCCAGTTCTGGTAACGATCTCAAAATGACTTTTTACAGAATCTAATATAATGACCACCCAAGTGTCTGTTTGTATGAATAAAAAATATGTGCCAAAGGATTCTGGAAGAAATTGTGCACGTAATTGCTGAGAAATAAGCAAAATAAGCGCGGATTCGGTCACTTCAGTCGTGTCTTTATTCCAGCAATAATAATACACTGTCCCATGTGTGCCTATCTGTGTTGGCGATCTTCAGTGTGATCGTATTTCAGCTTAGATTTTATGATTTCACAAAGTTCAGTTTATGTAACTGTACCAGATCTAGATCCACGATGATATAGTCATACTAAACCTTGGTTTTACAGACTTTCTCACGAAATTAGTGTTTTACTGCAACTACTATCATTTAGCTTTAAAGAGTACCAGGCCTGAAAATAAAATAAAATTAATGAATGGATACATTTTATTCATATAACCCCTTTTCATGAGATAAAAAGCGCATGAAAGAAAGAAAGAAAGAAAGAAAAAAGAAAAAAAAAGGAAAAAGAAACTACAAAATAATGAACATCATATGGAAACCGTACAGAAAATTAGAACCGGTAAGTTTTGAGACACTTCTTAATTTTATAGTGTAAAGTGTTTAAAAGGCAAAATTGCTTTCAAATTTCACACTTTTAGACGGAATATGTATGAGAATGTTATTTTGTATTCTCAAGAGTATAAGAGTCTGAGTATGGATTTGTAACAAAAATATATCTGGGAAGATGAATTTCAAACTTCAAAAAAAAAAATTGTCATACTTTAAACTTGATGACCTTCGAGCTTGAGGGAAGATGGAACTTCAAAGCTCTAAATGCCATAGCGTCATTTGCTTCAGCAAGAAATTGATTCACATTGTGCTGCACTCAACCCAGGTGAGGTAAATGGGTACTTGGCAGGAATTTATTCCTTGTAATGCTTGTGTGATGTAAGGGCTTGTGGGCTGAAACCAGGGTAATTATATCCAAGTCCTCTTAGAAGCATATACACTGTACATGAAGAGGTGTTGAATGGTAGTACATGATATGCACAATTCAAGAACTAAATATCATCATCATCATTATATAAAAAGGTTGCGTAACATTCTCGTACTTTAAACTTGATGAACTTGTTCAAGCGCATAATGATGCACCTGAGTTTAATTATTCATATGACCCTGAATCCTTGGTGTGAACGCTGCCATGGCTAGCAATATTTTACAGCTTCAGCGCCAACATCTGCTTGCCCTAATATGAGAAATCAATGGTTGAGTAGCCGACACTGTGGGATGTGTTCAGACCAGGCAAGATCACGATTTGTTGATACCACAAAATATGGTACAGATGTTTACGTGGATAAATGCTACATATAAGAAGAGAAAGAGAAGAAATAGGAGAAGAGAAGATGCTGACAAGAAATTGAGTGGGAATGAAAAAAGATTATCGAAAGAGATAGAGGAAGAATTGAAATAGGAGGAGAATGAAAAGGAGAGGGGAGCAGAGTAACGTGTAAAGAAAGGAGGGTCAAAAATGAAATTTGAGTGGAGAGAGTATAAAGGTAGCCTTGAAAAGCTTTTAAAAGATCTGTCCAGGAAGTTACAACTTCACGCTGTCGAACTCTAAGTAAATTAAATAAAAATGCAGAATAATAAAAGAAAAACACCTAAAAGTTAGTCTGTAATATTTAGCCAAAGCATTTGTATGCTGTTTGTCATCAGTCGTAGTTTCTCTGAACATTCTGCCCCGTTTCATCATTCTCAAGTTTCAATTAACCTTATTTTGGATTCTTGCTTTATGAGCAGAAAGTGTTGATCCCTGCACTGTAGAGACATAAATCATATTTCCATACTTCCATTTCAGTCAACTATAATGTTTCCCCAAACGGTATGATTGTTCAGTCTGAACATACCTCAATTCTGTCATACATGCATGCATCTCTGCACGTCACCGGTTCCAACACATGGTGGTATATGAAGTTGTTAAAATCATAATTATTGGAAACTGGTGGGAGCTGGCTGCACTAGCATTCCATTGGGGAAATCGAGAACTGACATGAATTTATAATTTTCTGTGATTAAAGGACAACTCCACCAAGTTTACTTCAAGAGAAAGAGAGAAAAATCAAACATATCACTGAAAGTACATCAAAATTTCATTTCTTTCAAAATAACTTTTCTAGAGCATACATGTAACCAAGGAAATATTAATTGGAATAGGACATGCACTTTTGATGGATTTATTTTAAAAAAAAAGCTGTATTTTGAATTGTGGTTGAATTAATTTGTGGTCGAAAGTCGTGGTTTAACTGTGGAAAGTCAACTGTGACAAAACTGTTACAGCTCATTTGACACTTGACTTATTCATACATTTAATTGTCAGAATTGTTTTCATCACGATCAGTGCATGAAAAAAGAGTGGGGTAAATCTGAGAAACAAAGAATATAAAACAAACTTAAGACATTTTCAGCTTTCAATAAATTTAGCACAGAGTTGGACCATGGACCCTACCACAAATGGTTGGACCATACATGGTCTAAGCATGAGACCTGTCGGCGGTCGTGATTCTACAAAGGGGTTTTTCGTGCTCAGTCCATTTGTGGTAGGGTCCATGGTCTAAGTTAACCTGGGCCCTGTCTTGAAAAGAATTACGATTGATCTGATCAGGGAAATGGGACTTCCCTGATCTGATCACTCACAACTATGGAAAACCAGCAACATCAACATCTAAAATACATGTTTATTCACAATATTTTCTACACATACATGTAGATATGATGTATATTGTATTCATTGTTTTCTTGACCATTCAGTGTGCTTATTTTTGTTAAGAAATTACATTGTTCAAATTAACTGTATAAAAAATTATGACATTGATGGATTTCCATATCTATAGGCAGGGTGCTAAAGCACTTGCCAGATTGCCTGGGGCAATTAAAAGTTAGAGTCGGGCAAGTGTTTTGAAGCAAAGACCAAAAGTACTTGCCCGAACTGGGCAAGCAAAATTCTCACAGTAGAATGACTAAAATTAGGGTCGATGTGATATGATATTGACCCTAATTTTAGTCATGGCAATAACAAGGTAGATCAGTTCTTGTCAAAAGAGAGAAAAAGGTCAATGGTTTTATATAAAACCGCAATACTTTCTTTTGAAGAGGTAAAACTTTTTTTTTCAAGGATATTCTCGGGCAAGTGAAATAGATTTTTGGGCAAGTACATGTACATTTGAACTATTTAAAAATTTACTTGCCCGACTGGGCAAGTGCTTCTAAAAAGTTATGTAGCACCCCTGCAGTATAGTTAAAGTTTATCGGATCAATTGTAACTCTTTGTAAGACTGGGCCCTGACATCAGAATACGAGTCAAAGGCTTTAATAGCAAGCATAATAATTTACATTTGCAAAGTTGCAAACCAGGGGCCCATATTACAAGGAGTAACGATTGATCCAATCAATCGTAACTCTATGGAAATCCATCAGTCATAATATTTTTCTACAGGAAATTTGCAAAATGTCCTTTGTAAATAAAGAGAAGCACAGTGAATTTTTAAAGAAAACAATTACTGCATGAATATACATCATAGCTAGAAAACATTTTGAACAAACATGAATAATACATGTTGACATTGCTGCCCGTCCAGAGTTACGATTGATCAGATCAATCGTAACTCTTTGTAAGATGGGGGCCCAGGATTGCTGAAAGTTATTTCAAGCGTGGATGTTGAATAATAGATCCAGGTGTACGTGCTCTAGGAACTCTTTAGATATGCCATTGTGGAGGCGCTAATTACATTGTATTTAGATAATGGAAACAAATGATTCACCAGCCTGTCGTACAATGGAAGCCATAGTCAGGATAATTTTATTACCAGGTTTGTCCTTAGCAAAGTTGAAATAACTAGGCTTAATTAACCACAACATTTACTTTGTTGAATACATGTATGGACAACAAACATGCGATGAAATGTTGACGAAAAAATGTCTTGTGAGATAAGGTGTATTGAGCAAAACATTTTGATGGACATCACAGGTGTACATTATATTTCTATGTTGATGAATGGATTTTATTTTTTTTTAATTTCAATTATTGTATTTAATTTCAATTATTTTAATTTCAATTATTTTAATTTCAATTATTTTTATTTCAATTTCAATTGTTGTATTTAATTTCAATTGTCATTTTATTTTCAGTTATGATTTTTATTTCAATTTTAATTATTGTATTGGAGACGCAATTATCGCGCTAGTTCGCTGGATTAATCTCGAGATTGCTATCCCAAGTCAACTTGGTATTATTTGCAAAATAGCGTGCTATTTTACAAATTATCCCGTTAATTCACAGGTGCAGACGCGCTCGGGATTTTTACTCATGGCGTCAGACCATAATGCATCGATGCCTTGCTTGAGCAGGAATCGCTCTTCTTGCGATGGTGGAGACCGGGTTTCTTGAATCTCGAGATTAATCGCGAAGAGGGCCGATCGGGATAAAATCTCGATATTGAGCAAACTCGGGCTGGTGCAGCACCGTCTTGTGAAAGTTCTTGCAATTTCGAAAAGCACCTACATGTTTGGAAAACCATAAGTAATTTTCTTTCACACTGGCAAAAAAAAAAACCCACTATGTATTGAGGGTTTATAGCAGATCTGATCACACACACCTATAGATAGCGTGGGAAAGGAGGAAGGGGAGAGCAAGGTGTAGAAGTGCACTTTCTTTGATGCAATTTTGAAATGTATGCTATGGAGAGGTAAATTGCCAATTCGTCCACTCACTACATGGTCTACCTTCGTTTAGTCTAATGCCATTTCGTCCATCAACATTTCGTCTAACAACCATTTGGTCCAATAATCACCATTTTGTCTAATTATCAGTTGGTCTAATACCCATTTTCTTTTCATTCATATTGCACAAATATGGACTAAATGGCCATTGGACCAACTGGTTATTAGACGGAATGGCATTAGACTAAATGAAAGTAGATCATGTAGTGAGTAGACGAACTGATGACTGACCAAATGGCAGTAGACGAGTTGGCAAGTGGACGAATTGGAAATAAACCTATGGAGATTGGGAGAGAAAGAGGAGGGAGGGAGGGGGGGGGGGGCTCTGTGATGACAGAATTAGAAGTTAAAGAGAGTTGCATGGTGTGCAAATATTTATTCCACTCACTCACTTTTCACCTGTCTGACAATTTCAGTATATAATACTTTCCTGGAATGTCTATATTTTTGTAACTCTGACTTGTCAGGCATGTGTACTCCAAATACAAAGGTCAAAGTTCACATGCAAGGGTACCCTTGATAAATCGCTAACAAGTTGCTCTGCACTTTTTTTTTTGCTTGCTCGATCCTGTTTACAAAATCTTGCCATGCTGGTCCAGAAAAGGTAGACCTACCAATGATAGGGAAGTCAGCAAAAAATGGTTGTGTTTTCATGAAATCCACTGTTTTTATTTTTTTCACATTAAATGAGATGTTTCCTCTCAAAGCTTCATTTTCCGATAATCTTGTCTGAAATTTTTTTTTATTTGTTTAATGTTTAATATTTCATCATTATTTTTATCATTTATTTGTTAAGTTTTATGAATATGATCATCAACATGGTCATATAAATGTTCATCATCTTTTTTCATTAGCATCAACCATATTTCTTCATTACCGGTACTAATCATTACTAATATTTTCATCATTCTGTTCAAAAGTGTTGTTTGTAAACTATGTATGTAGGCCTAAGGTTAAATTTCACTATTTAAATTAAGTTATTCATGCATTTGTAGAAATTGTTTATTTTCTTTCCATAATTTCTTCATTATCATTACTACTATTTTCATCATTCTGTTCAAAAGTACATGTATTGTTTGTAAATTATGCATGTACATGTATACCTATAAAGTTTATTTCATTATTTATTAAATGAATTTATGTATCTGTAGTATTTATAGAATATTTTCTTTCTATAATTTTTTGTGGGGGTGAAGCTGGGTTGGAATTGGGCCTTGTTTAGAGGAAGTTTCATTTCTCACATTACAGATTATTCTGTGTTTTCTTTATTTGTGAATGTATGTACTTCTGGAGGATTGCGAAGAGGGGGGGGGGGGGGTGTGGAAGAATCTCCAGTAGCAGAAGCTGAACATCATTGAACCCAGATGCATAGTTAGAGGAGCTTCGTGAGTATCATCGTGTCAGAGATTGGCATACTCACCTAATCAAAGTGTACATGGTTTTATCTCTACTTCGTAGAAGCTAGTCCCACCCATTCCAAATAAGGTTGTGATCTCTACTGCATACAACCATGCTTAGGCCTTTATGCTTTCATGTTTATTCTCATTAAAACCCTTGGGTTCTGTTTTGTCAAACGAGGGTTAATGATAGGTTGAGAGATTTTTGTTACTGTACCTTTAATGAATTTAGAGAACATTTCTGTTAAGTCTAAATTAATCTGCCTTTAAGCCCTATACGTTTAAAATCAGAAGCAGTTATTTCATGATTATTGAAATTATCCATTTGAATTTTCCAACGTTCAGTTTAACCCATTGAAGTGTAGGACTTCCCTCCCTGTAAAAGTGCTGTCAAACTTTTAAGGATGCTGTTTAAGCCTGTCACTATAGCAAGTAACAACTATCGTTTAAACTTTTAAACCTTTTTAAACGGCTTGTTTAATGAAATAGTTGTTTAAAGTGATGGGCTTTAACAATGTGCTTAAAATTTTGAACAGTGTGTTTAAGTGTAATTTCAAAATCAATAAGTCTGTGCTCTTCAAATTGGCAACATTTTTTAAAGGATTATAATAAATCTATAAATTTATCGACTTTATTGACAATAAGTATTTCACTCGTATTTACAATTCAGTATTTTATATGCTCTCCATAAAATAATGAAAATAAATGTTTTAGTCATGCCTATGTAGATAAATGTAATAATGTTGCACTCTTTGATCCCACCGCTGCCACCATGATCCAATACAAAGGACTCTGGTGGAGACTTTGGTAGTGAACGTATATACAGGTTTATTATACAGGCCAGCTAGGCAGGTCAATCAACAGGCATTGTATCCATGTTGCGGGAGGTGTATGAAGTGCTTAGATATCAATACTGATATCGTAACACTCTTGACTTGAGAAAATTATGAAAGAAATATGAAATAACAATTGAACAATCATTTTCAAGTTATTAACAAAAAAACATTCCATTCCGCACTTACACATGAACATACATGTATCAGTTATTAAAATGTTATTATTAAGGTTTTTAATTTGATCCAAAATTTTAATTTATTGCATGCTTTGTCAATGCAAGCCTTCTTGTATGCAACTGTCAATGCAAGCCTTCTTATGTATGCAACCATATAGGCCTACATGTACATGTAGAGATTTGAGCCAAGCATTTGTTTATCCAAAGATATCGAGAGGAGATGAGCTAATTACGTGTTATGTAATCATAGGATTCCAAATGTATATTCGATGTGTGTACTGTATACACTACCAGTAGGTATAGGGAGCCAATGCATTGAAGATAGTACTGAACAATAATAGGTGGTGAAATTTGACATTGGTTGGCATTATTCTCTTGATTTCTTTTTTTTTCTTCAAATACTTAACCATTCCATTCTGATATTTTATTCATATTTTGTATGTGGCTACAAATAGGTACTCCTGGGTCCTGTAACACAAAGGTTAGCGATTGATCGTACGCTTGATTTTCACAACTAATTGTACATTGTAGTCAATGCAATCAACCATAGAAAAATGTTCTATGATCATTGTTAAGCTTTGTGCAAAGGGCCCCTGTTCAAGTATAAAAACAGAACCAGAAATATAAATATACTCCAAGCCCCCTCCCCCTTCTTCCAAACTATTTTTTATTTTATTTTTTAAATTTACTTTTGGGGTCTACTTTTGCAACATTGGATAAGATTAAACATTGCAGTTTATCGGGACTTACATGTACCAAGGTTTTTTTCTTTTATTTCCAGGGCTCTTATGAGGATTTCAGGGGAGAAATTTACCCGAGCCCCCATTAAATTTTTTCCCTCATACTGTATGTAAATATATATGTATATCGAACCTTCTTACCTCCACTGTTTAACCATGATCGGGGAAATAGAGAGAGGGGGAGGGGGATGTAGAATCAGACCTCACTAGTTATAATCACCATACATTAGAACAAACATACCCTTCTTTGTTTAACTGACTGTCAGCCGTTCTGTCACTCCACTGAGTCCCCTCTCCATTCCTCCATCTGTCCACACAGAGCCAATGGAATGTCCCCTAATTAGATAATTAGATTATCCATTTCAGCCCCTGTCCTGGGCTTAATTTACTCCACAGACTGGGGGTTCGACTCAACAACGAATATTCTGCATTCGTTGTGCACATGTTTCCGTAAACAAGGGCTTTAATACGATGCAAGCACAATGCATATTATTTCGATGCAATCAGTATTCATTAAATTTGTGAAAATGTTTGGTTTAATTGCTTGTAAAAAGGTCTGGAATCTTGTGGTAAATATCCAAGATTGCTTGAGTAAGAAAAAGAGCACCCATTTATTGGTCCATCATGCACTTGGGTCGCTACAGAGGCTAGTCGTACTTGGAATTTATTATGGACATAAGTTGGAAAAGTAACCTTGAATTTTTAGAATTGATATTTTTACCCTTGCTTCACATGAGAGTCGTGACATTACTTATGAGTAGTGGGACACATCTGGTCGATTTCTATAAAAAAAAATGATGGAGTCTCTATTCGTAAAGCTGTTCATAAGTTATGAACGATTTCATACTACTCAGATTTGGAAAAGTTTAATATACCTAATTGTCAGAGGGGCTTTATACAATTGTTATTATAAAAAAAAAGACTATTAGATTAGTCAAAATGAATAGAACCCGCCTTTTTGTGTAGTTCTCCATTTAGGCCTCTAGCCTAAAGTTTGTTCAATCTTTGCAGATATCAATAGCCACCCTAACAGCACAGAATGTGAAAGGGGTATTACATAGGTTTCCATCGAATAGACCTGTCTGTCATAGTATTGTTTGGACCTGATCCGGATTTGATATCCTAATGAGTGAATGTGAAAGGGGTATTCAATATACATAGGGGTATTCAATATACATAGGTTTACGTCAATAGGAATTGTCATAGTTAATGTTTGGACCTGATCCGGACTTGAAACCCTGATAGCAGTGAATGTGAAAGGGGTATTGCATATTATTTTTTTTCAAAATGAACTGTTATACATGTAGTATTGTTGGGACCTGATCCAGATATCAAACCCTTGGCACTATTAAAATGTGAAAGGGGTATTGCATATTAGTTCTGTCAATTGAGCTGTTGTAGTATTGTTTGAACCTGATCCGGATTGGACACCCCATTGGCTGTACATGTGAAAGGGGTATTGCATGTATGTTTATGTGAATAGGAGTTGTCTATCATTGTATTGTTGGGAGATGAATTATTAATGTGATGTCTTTGATGGTTAATCAGCTATACTAAAGAAGAGCATGACCTTGGTATTCTATGTTCCGCAAACTTCTCCTGTCAGGTTGGTCTGATCGTCAGACTGTTATATTGCATCACGGCTAAAAATGTAAGAAGATGGTGGGCCTATAGTATTTCGCATTGCAAAAAGTTGGTTAACTTCACCAGAGTTTATTGAAGTGCCCATTTCTGCCATTGCACATGCACATGTAGGCCTACTGCCTTAATTTCATTCAAGGCAAATTTACGACAAGGCTGCTCGAAAAAAAAAAAGTTGTTTTAAACTTCAAAAAGGGATTTTACTTTGAGAAGACGAAGAATGTATGAATATGATATGAATTTCAGTAGATTATTTGGTACATTAATTTTTGTTAATGACATATTTTATAAGAAAAGTATAGTAAAGCCAAAGATATTGACGTAGCCTATTTGAAATGCAATAAAGAAATATTACATTTAATTAATTCATTGTAAGCGCTTTGGGCCTAATGGGAAAAGCGCAGTACAAATAATAAGTAATAATAAATAAGTAATAATAATGCAATATCTGATCAAATTAGGCTGAATGTGTTGAATAATCATTGTTTAATTTGTGCATTTCATTGCTACCTTTGTCATATCATTGATGGTATTTCATGCAAAGAGCCCCATTTTGCAAATCTTCTTTAGAATAAATCTTTCCATGTTTTTATCCAGCCCCTTTTTCGTCTCTGGCAGTGAATACCTTCACACTTACTACCAGTCATCTCTACCAGTCTACTTTTCACCTCTGCGATGTTGTATTCGTTTGTCTGTGCCCTTGTTTTCTTCACCACTTGTCCCCAGTTCAATCATTAATGTACGACCATGACTCCCTTGTCCCCGTGTCAGACTTTCTCTTCGCCCGATCGACCGCTTCATGGGTTTTTGTCCAGATGATGGTTTTCTCACAATATGTTTATTGTAGAGTTGCTAAGTCTGGCCCATTGTTCACCTTTTATTGTAGCCATGTTTCTACTTGGATGAGAACAAGAGAAATCATTGAACGTTGGCGGGAAGGTCCCAGCCTGGAGACTGCGGAAGAAGAATTAAAGAGTCATGGTGGCCGCACTACTAGGGGTAATAACTTGCACCCCTTCTAAATTGGTAGTCATAGCAAGACTTACATGTAGGTGCAAAAGTGATATTATGATGCACACCCCTCCTAAAGATAGTTCACAGTTTTATATGTATTTGGAACAAGGTGGTATGACTTGTAGCCAAAAGACGGTGCGAGAAGAATTAAAGATTCATGGTGGCCGCACTACTAGGGGTAATAACTTGCACCCCTTCTAAATTGGTAGTAGCAAGACATGGGTGCAAAAGTGGTATGACGCACACCCCTCCTAAAGATAGTTCACAGTTTTGTATGCATTTGGAACCAAGTGATAATTGTAGCCAGAAGACGGGTGCAAGAAGAATTTAATAGTCATGTTGGCCGCACAAGGGGTAATAATATGCACCCCTCCTAAATTGGTAGTAGCAAGACTTGGGTGCAAAAGTGATATTATGATGCACACCCCTGCTAAAGATAGTTCACAGTTTTGTATGCATTTGGAACCAACTGGTAATTGTAGCCAGAAGATGGTGCAAGAAGAATTAAAGAGTCATGGTGGCCGCACAAGGGGTAATTACACGCACCCCTTCTAAATTGGTGGTAGTGGTATTAGGATTCACCCTCCTAGTTCAAAGTTTTCTACGCATTTCATAGAAAGTGGTAATTGTACTTTGTAGCTAGAAGACAGTGGAAGAAGAATCAAAGCCATGATGGGTGTACAAGTGGTGCTAACATGCACCCCTCCTAAAGATACAGTAGTTGAAATTTGAAGTAGCCAGAGTTGGGCGCATAAGTGGTGGTATTGGGATGCACCCCTTCTAAAGATACATGTACAGTGTAGTTCAAAGTATTGATATTTTATATACGGGAGCTCCTTTTGAGAGCCTACTGCCTATTCTGCAACATTGGATAAGCTTTGAGGTAATGGGGATTTTCCAAAGCTCCTGTTTATTTTCCAGGGCTATTTTGAGCACATTTTTTGTTGTGGGGGGGGGGGGGGGGGTAAAAGTGCCCCAAGCTCCCCATGTAAATATTTTTTCCTGGCTAAAACTCAAGGAATTTGTAAAAAAAAGTTGTAATTACATTCGGAACACAGCTTTTTGAGGAATTACTTCCTGGCGGTACCCATTTACCTCACCTGGGTCGAGTGCAGCACACTGTGGATGAATTTCTTGCCGAAGGAAATTATGCCATGGCTGGGATTTGAACCCACAACCCTCTGTTTCAAAATCCGGAGACTAATCCACTGGGCCACGTCGCTCCACATGAGGGCCCTATGTTCTATGTTGTACTGGAAAGTCATGTTTCTTTGCAGTGGCTGAGAAAGAAAGTTTATTAAGAAAGTTTATAATCAATTTATGATAGCCAGCTTGGTGATACTGTCCAGCTAACCAGCTGTTCCAAGACATACCTAGCCAGAGATAGTGTTATCTGAAATCAAGTTGCCAAATAAGTTGAAAAATTGTAAGTTTGCCTGGTCTGTTTGCTTTCTCACTTTCATTGTGACCTGTGACTGTTAAGAAAAGTGTATCCTAAATAACTAGATGAGAACACATAGTTGGGTCCAAGATAAGAAGCAAGAGCATATCTTTGCAAAAAAATATCCTAAGGACCTGATACAAGAAGACCTCAAGTGTATATATGTAAAAAGGCACAAACTTTTTTTTGCTAAAATGTCAATTTTTGTCTCACCTGCATAGCAGAGTGAGACTATAGGCGCCGCTTTTCCGACGGCTAAGTTAGGTTAAGTTTTTGAAATGACAGCATAACAACTTAGAAAGTATATGGACCAAGTTCATGAAACTTGGCCATAAGGTTAATCAAGTATTACTGAACATCCTGCCTGAGTTTCATGTCACATGACCAAGGTCAAAGGTCATTTAGGGTCAATGAACTTAGACCATGTTGGGGGAATCAACATCAAAATCTTAACCTAAGGTTAAGTTTTTGAAATGTCATCATAACTTAGAAAATATATGGACCTAGTTCATGAAACTTATACATAAGGTTAATCAAGTATCACTGAACATCCTGCATGAGTTTCACATCACATGACCAAGGTCAAAGGTCATTTAGGGTCAATGAACTTTGGCCGAATTGGGGGTATCTGTTGAATTACCATCATAACTTTGAAAGTTTATGGATCTGATTCATGAAACTTAGACATAATAGTAATCAAGTATTACTGAACATCCTGTGCAAGTTTCAGGTCACATGATCAAGGTCAAAGGTCATTTAGGGTCAATGAACTTTGGCCAAATTGGGGTATTTGTTGAATTACAGCCATAAATTTGAAAGTGTGTTGGTCTAGTTCATAAAACTTGGACATAATAGTAATCAAGTATCACTGAACATCCTGTGCGAGTTTCAGGTCACATGATCAAGGTCAAAGGTCATGTAAGGTCAAAGAACTTTGGCCACGTTGGGGGTATTTGTTGAATTGCCATCATATCTCTATAAGTGTATTGGTCTAGTTCATAAAACGTGGAAATAAGAGTAACCAAGTATCACTGAACATCTTGTGCGAGTTATAGTAGTTTTCAAAATCAGCACTGCTGCTATATTGAATCGCGTGATGCAGGTGAGACGGCCAGAGGCATTCCACTTGTTTAAAATAAAAAAATACTAAGTGCAAAAATTATCTGTGGAGTAATTTTTATCTCCCAATGGGTCCTTGGTGCTATTGCTGCACGTTAGTGCAGTGCAATTTATCTCATGTCGCTGTTGAAACAAAAAGATTATATCATACCTGTATGATGTATAAAGCAAAATAAGTACAAGTTTAAATAGTGACATAAAGCAAAATTGAGCTTTAAAAAGTCGCCAAATTCTAGACACCACTTTATATTGGGCCCTTTCACACTTGAATCTTGAATCATCATTGTAATGATTGCTATTGTAATCGTGACTGTGATTAGCATTCGTGATTCTAATCATGTTCTAGTTTGGTTTCACACGTGCGAAATATTCGTCATTAGCCTTATTTTTCACTGGAATCGTCGTTCAAATTATGATTTTTTTTACCGTGTGAAAGGGCGGATTGATACCTGATTTCATACATAAAAATACTGCTTCATCTTCATTCATTCATTCATTCAGTCTCTTTGTGTTCCTGTCCCTTTAAAATTTGTGAACATGTTTTGCCACCTGGCTGGTCAATATGGATCAATAAGTTTGATCCAATACCCAGCAAATGTCTTTAACACAACAGATATTGGTTTTCAAGGGGGGGGGGGGGGTTATTGGAGAATCATCAACTATTGTCATTGGGGGAGGGGTCATGCTGTGTTGAAAGGTGTGGGAAGTTTTGCTTGGTTAAATATCTATGGAAATTTGATGCACTTCAAAGAGAAATTGGACCTGTTTTGCTGGAGGGGACGATTAGCCCGGCTGTGAAGAAAAGATCGGTGTGTGTTTTGGGTAGTAATGTCGGGTAGGTGATTATCGCGAGGGTAAATTCGGTAATGTTTACCCAGCCCTGCTAATCCCTCACACACTTCTCACAAGACACCATCCTCATGTTCCCCCCTCCTTTCATAATAGAGCAGGCCCGCACATGCTTGATTAGGGGGAGCTATACACAGGCATTGATCCATTGCTTTTTGTGTAGACTGCCCCAGGTAAACCACACACACAGACCAGACACACTGCAAGCAATGGGCAACTAATGGGAAAGGTATTCATTTGTGCATGTGTTACTGACAGTGTGTGGACCAGCCTGTGTGTGTCTAATGTATTGTGCTATGAGCTATGAAGTCCATCTATTGAACTTCTATTACCACATCATCTTAGCATACCCGCTGTATAACTTCTCCGTAAATATCCTCCTTCTTCAGTCATCCACAGGACGAAAGTGGGATAAAATTGGCCGATTCCTGTTAGCTGGACCCTCCTTTTCTGTACCCAAACTCTCATTTTTGGAGTCCTAGACATTCTTGAACTCATCCATCACATTATAAGGATTCCTACGGAGAACCGGTCTGCACGTTTTTATCACTATCAGCATCCTCACCATCCCACCGGATCGGCGAGAGAGCGCAGGAGAGAGAGATAGATAGTCGGGAAGGTCTCGTATGTTTTGCAAGCTTTTGACGGTGTAGCAGACTTCTATTTTCCTTTTATGGTAAGTGAGTTTGCTCAACCGATTCTCCCCCCCCCTCCCCGTTCTATAAGCACATGATTTCTGTCTGGTCTGCGGTGTGGTATATTATTAGCACATGCATGGATACATGGCACATGTGAGGCATGGCGAGCTTTCGAGCAGGTGTATAGTATACCCCGATGCCCTGCACTCATTCTATTGTGTTAGTACCCACTGTATGTGCCAAATGAACCCCTTTCCACGTGTATCACTGTGTTTTTGTATGAAATTCCTTCACTCAGCTCTGGTCAATATGCAATCAGCATAAACAGTTAAACATAAAAAAATACCTTTTGTAGTTGTGATAGTGTCATTATAACTTTGCAGGTTCATAAAAATCTTGATGTGTGAACATTCCAGTATAATATGCAGAAAATTTATGATAATAGATGAAAAACCAGGGCACATAATAGCATGTTTGACAGGGAGCTAGCTACATGTAGATCGTTACTTTGTTTAATAAAAATGCCATTTTGAGACTGAGAAGAACCTTATTTCTGTTTTTTTTTATAATGAAAATATTGATGAAATGATATTATGTAACCATGTTTCTTTTGCAATTTCATAACAAATTATTTATTTGTGCGTTCTTTCAAGAATCTAATCATTCATTCATTCATTCATTATTTAATTCATTCATTTGTTCAGTCATTCACTCAGTCATTCAATCATGAATTCATTCATTGAATAATTCAGTCATTCCTTCATTTGTTCATTCAATCATGTAATTCATCCATCCATCCATCCATCCATTTGTCCGTTCATTCATTCATCTGTTCATTCAGTCATTTGTCCATTCATCCATTTATGTGTTTGTTCATTCATTCATTCATTCAAAATAATGATAGAGAAGACACAAAAGTTTGACCTCATCAGCTGTTATTTTAAGATTATGGTTTAAATAATGAAGAGGAGAGCAAAAGAAAAAAAAACAAATTCATACAATTATCTCTGGGTGTAATATATGAAAATAGTTAATTTGACAGCACACACTACTTATAACCTACATGTAAGAACATTTATTAATAGGTTGTCATTTGTGTAGGCCTATACATTTTTATATCAATACCATATTTCTCAATGATGATGTCCAAAAAAGCTCAGTATTATATAACATGGTGGGCCCATAACCGAACCCTGAGGTACACCATCTGACATCAATATTGGTGCAGATGACATATGTACAATCGACTACCCCACTCTGAGAACAATATCTAATGAGTTGAACCAGTTCAATACTACATTGTAGGTCTACCAGGAAAACTATATAAAAAAAACTAGATAGATTATCAAACAAAAATGTCATGATTAATACAGTCAAAAGCCAAAAGCAGGAGAGTACTACCGTAGTTGAGCAATGCAAGTGAAGCAGCTCAATAACTACATGTAAATGTCAGTGGTAGTTGAAACTGTAGTGTCGGTGATAAGAGAAAACTTCACTTAAAAAAACTGATTCCCTCACAAATTACTCCATAAGCCTTGATGTTGAGGCTAAGAGCTCATGAATTATTCACATTATGTTTATTTCATATTTAACGAGTTAAGGGGGTCATGCCTGATTTCCTCCAAGTCATAAAAAATTTGTCAGTAGAACGGTAGACTGCATTAATTTTTAATTTCAACCCTCATCAGCGAGCCGGGGCATCAAAAAAACTCGACAGTCGTTATTTTAGGATCGCAATGCGTCAACTCGCTGTGCTTCGATGTGCTGAAGATTTTCGGTAGCAATTAAGTTTTGGGAGGGAATGCAGGATCTAATTGGACTGTGATGGTTTCTTATTTTAGCTACTCATATATAGGTTAATGACTTTTTAGTTGCCACTGTGCACAGGCCATTTTGTCTGGCGTAGTAAACAATGTATTTTTTATTTATGTGGGGCTATTGAGGACATATACAATACAATACATGCCAAAACAAAAGAATTATATTTTATTGTATGGGCAAAGCACTGATAATGAATTTGCTGTCAGTCATAATGTGCATGTATTTCTCAATGAATGAAAGATTGGTTTTTCATTTTAAGGGCAAAGTAATAATTTCAGTAAAATATAGGCTTATATTTTTTCAGAGTCATTAGGAAAACATACCACAATAGGGTTTTGTTTGATTTATTTGGTTCTCTGGGCAGGTGCAAGTCAAGTACATTATGAGGAAGAGAGGGAGAGAGGTACATTGTAAAGAGACTTGAAAAAAAAAAACTTGTACAAACACAAAATGAATGACTGTTAAAACCACATTCTCCAAGCAATCCACAAATCGCAGAGTTCAAAGTTCTTTTTGATATTACATGTAGATTTGTGTTGTGTCACTTCTATGATATCATTGTCCAAGCAGTAGAATCCAAAGTCCAACATTGATGATTTAGTGATTACATTATCTCCTTTTAAAACCAATCAAAATATTTAACCATTGAGTATACAGGTATATTTATATGATAACCTAGACTCATGCAATATGAGATATTGTATTTTATATTAGTAATTCTATGCAGGCCTAGAGTTTAGCTGTCTATAGAAAGTGTATACAAATTCCTTTTACATTTTAATCAAAATGGAGTAGTATGTACCTCGTTGATTTCAATACATGAATATCATCTCATGGACATTATGTACTAGGCAATTTCATTATGTTAATATCCTGTAAAATCCCCCTTAATTTTCCTATTTTTCAAACATTACCTGTTCATGAACGCTGCTTAATTCATTCTCACATTTTATTTTTATCTCTCTCTTTGTTTTTTTTCTTTGTTTCAAACCCTCGTGCCCATCTTTCTGTATTGGATATTGGCTGGTTCTTTATAAAACTTGTCCTGTTTCTCTTCGAACTCCTCAGGTAAGTGCTAACAATTTTCATTAGTTTATTTCGCATATGGTGTATGGACAGGGGGGAGGGAGGGGGGAGGGAGGGGGGAGGTTAGAGTGCAGAATCAGAAATGGCAAGCAAGTAGGGGCACTTAAACAAAAAAAAAGTAGTAGACAAGCAAAATAAAAAATAGGGGGGAAAAAATGGTTTTAAAAATACTCACAGGGAGCCCTTTCTATTGGAAAATAATAGACAAGTGGGCAATTCCTTAAAATATGTACGTCCGGCCCCCTATATTTGGGACCTTCATGAAATTTTCTGTCTCTGATTTTTGGTTCTTTTGACAGCCTGTAATGCTGTCAAATGACCATGACTTGGTCAGTTTATGAAGAGAAGTAAAACTTGAGAAAAATGGGGGTCGGATGTACCAAAAGGTTGATCATTTTACGGAATTGCCCAAGTATAAAAAAACAAACAAAATGAATGAAAAGGTGAAGGAAGGGGGGGGGGAAGGCCTGCTTGGCAGCCCCCTGGATCTGCTCCTGCATATGGACCCTCATTCAATATTAAGGTAGAACTTTGGTTAGGAGAAAAGAAAACTATCGATGGCATTTTCAAGTTCTATTCATGCTATATGTAGGAAAAATATAGTGAAAGGGATTTGCCCCAAGACCTCATGGCCTCACCCTTCTACAGTATATGTTATATTATTTTTAAAACTTGATGGAGCTTATGTTGTTTCAAGGACTTCTGTATGAAATTCAGTAAAACCAGCATGAAAATAACCATTTATATCCTAGTCCATGATTAACTAATGATCATTTTATGGATCATCATATTTACGTTTAAATACATCAATTGGGTATTGTGTTAATTATGCTTTCGAGTTCTATCACATTCAGTTCACGAACGAAACCGGTTATAGCAGTCAAAAGCAGGTTTGTTTGAAGAATGGAAATAAAGCACCTAATTTGTTGACATTTAAAGCAATACCTGATAGTTTATGAAACGTTAGCAAAGGCAAGATTATCTTTAAGATCCTTTGATAGTTTTATGGATTTTCCTATAAAATGTGTTTGCTTTCTTTCTGTACCTTATGGTTTAAAGTAAATAGTAAGGGATTTGGCATTTCATTCTAGAGTTCATTCATATAACTTTGAAGCAATATTGGTAATTAGGATGAGTGAGTGATAGACCTGCATGGTCCAAAGACGTGGGTGCATTCTCTTTATGTATTATTATTTTTACATGCATTTGAGATAGAATGTGAGCCCTCCCCCCTGAAAAGATAAAGAAAAAAAGAGAAAAAAAAGACAACCCAAACATGCAAAAACATTAAACAATGTAACGTACTACATGTTCTTAAAACAAAAAAAATCCTGTGTTTCAAACGATGGTTATGATTTGGCTAAATTATTGTAAAGTCTCTTCACATATAATTTCTTTACAGTTGGTAAAATATGCCAAAGCAGTCAACTCTTCCATTAATGAACATTTTGAACTACATGTACTATATCTAATGTATATTTTGAACTTCATGTTTCATCAAACTTCCTAGAAAGTAGAAAGCGCTCGTCCCTGTCAGTTTAAAACCAACAAGATTAACATAGCTATTCGCCTCATACATGCCTGCAGTGAGCAAAGAGGCAATTAAGAGATTACCAAACTTGCTAGATTCTCGATATTAACAAAAGGGAAGCACTTGCAAAAAATCTACTGATCTACATGAGAGCAGTTCTTTTGTTGCTTCCTCTCAAAACTCTTTGATCTCGTTCTGAACTTTTGAGCCTTCAGAGTTCATCGCCCCTCATGCTTTGAACAGATTCGCTCAGTTCCATTGCTGAATTCGACGGGGAAAACTCTGAGAAGGGCAGAAGCTCGCCACATGTGTGGCTCTTGATACTTGCGTAATTTACATGTATATACATTTGCTAATCTACAGTATATTGGATTTTAAAGAAGAGATTCAAGGAGAGATATACATTACTGTATAACTTAAATTTATTCAATTTGTTTTTTGAATTGACATGGATTCTCATTGTGGTTATGCTATTAAATTTAAAAGAAAAAAAATTGCCCTCTTACAAATGGGCACAAATAAATGACTGAGTACAAGATGGCCATTTGAAGGAAATCTATCTAAATGATGTTACGTACAAAGCAGTCGAGTCTGCATGGTATAAATATGTTGGATAGAGTGGGGGAATCGGCACATTTGGAAGGGGGGGGGGGGAAATAAAATTTCCCATGCCACAAATCCCCCTCTTCTCCTCTCCATCATCATTCATCAATTCAAGTTCATTTATTGATACATGCATGTATTTGTACAGTTTCGCAAAATCAGAATTTAATTTGTTTTGCATGTTGGTTCTCATATTAAGACTTACGGCACAGTCACATTTCCCCTACGGCGGCTGTCGAAAACGGCCTTTTTATGGACTTTTTAAATTCAAATCACCATTATGTAGCTGGTACCCAAAAAAATGTGAAAACTGCTGTTTTTGACTCGCCGTACGGCTGCCGTAGGGGAAATGTGACTTCGCCATAAGAGTGATTTAAAAAGTGCTTTGCAATATTTAAATAAATGCTACATTTAAATCTACCCTAAAAGCATTTTAAAAATACCTATTTATGAGAATTTGTTCAGCTAACTATGCAATAACTTAGCTCTTCTTCCTTGCTGTATTGGGATAAAGCTCAGAGTACTGTACTCTTCATAATTTTTGAATATTTTTTTTTTTACATTTTGAGTAGCTTACTTAGGATTTCATGTACACTGTAGTGTTAAAATAACAAACAGAAAATGATGTGTGAAAATCACCAAAAGTATAACTTTATGAAACACAAAAATGATCAAAATGGAACAAAACAGTGTAACATGCCTCTCCACCAATGCATCTCCAGTGGTTCCATTCCTAGTTATTGCCCTGGGGTTGAGATAAACTTGTCTATGACCTTTGACCTTTTAAACTCGTTTTGATCTGATTGTCATACCATGGCTGTATGAGGGGGTATGATGGACGAGTTTGGGACGTAAATTGTGACATGTGCATGTTCTGTTGTGTGACCCCCAGACGACCATGATCCTCTCCTTTCTGGATTCTGGTAGCAGTGTATCAGGGGGCCATTTCATGGAGACTGCATTGCTAGTGATTTTAAGTGGTGAATTTGCTCTCAGCCAATCAGATGCAAGGATTTCAGTAGCTTGTAACAAAAGTCAGTGAACAATGACTGTGTTTGCTTCATGAAATGCTCTCTAGTACTCACCAGCTGCAATTTTTTTTTGCTCCATCAGTCCCCATTATACATAAAAATGCTTCAGTCTGCAAATAAATAGGATTTTGTAACCTTACACAATTTGAAGTGCATGGTTCTACATATCATTGCTGTCTGTATAAAAATATGATGCAAAATGTATTAAAGAGCCCTCATTACTTGTAAACAAAGGTTTATGGAAAGGTTGATCTCTAAAGAGTCTATTTTTTTCATGTTGAGGGATTGCTCTTTAAATAAACTCATATGATAAAATTGACTTGTGAACATTGATCACTATTCTGTTCAAAGGTCTGATAATGATATTCATTTAAAACTCTTTATGTAGGCCTATGCCAAAACTTTACAAATTAATATGTAAATATTTAGGAAATATATACAAGCTTCCACAGTTCCCAAGATAAAGAAGTTTTTTATGAAAATGATATAAATTTAGATATAAAACAGTTTCCACAAAGTTACCAATACCCTTAAAAAAACAAAGCAATGAACATGGGTTAATGAGATGTCTTCCAAAGACTATCGATATCATAATTGGTCAACTTCGGGATGTTATTCCTGTCATGTTTCAGGTTGTCAGGAAGTTTTTTTTTATGGTTTTGCTTATCAGAGTATCATCTACCGACAGATTATTTCTCTGTGCCTGGCTATTCTTTATCCTGTTTATCTACACTTAATTCTGGACGATGGTGTTAAAATCTTATTGGTTGGTGTTCCGAGAGGACCAGACCAATCATTACACCAATGAACACCACAACACCCATGAACAATGGTGTTAGTACAACACCATAAGTGTCACATTTGACTTTCTGTTTGTTATTTTAACACTACATAATTGGTGTTCTATTAAAATACCATGGTGTATTCTTAACACGTGTAGGTGTGGTCCTTTAACAACTTGTGTTAGCCTTTAACATCATAAGTTCTTCCAGTGTAAAACTGGATGATGTGGATGATCTTGGAATGGATGATGGTTTAACCCTTGGCGACAGGGTGACCAGATTTGGACAGTCCAAATACGGGACACTTCGAGGTCAGATCAGTGGCATAATGCGCCAAATATATCCAGAGGGCTACTGTAACACATGGCGTACAGGACAAAGTTTGAAGAAAAAAATATGAGCGAGTGAAGTGAGCAAGCTAAGATTTTGACCTTTGTACGAGCAAAATTGTTTTGGTGATAGATTTTGGCATGAATGATATTTAGAAAACTTAAGATATTATGTTTCTCCCTTTTTCCTATTTATTTCTTCTAGTCTTTGCATATGAGAAAAATGTAAATGTTTGAATATCCTTTATACATTGTGTTAAAAATCATGAAATATGGGACAAAACGGCATCCTGGGCAGGGTCATACCAGACGCGGGACAAATCGTTGACTGTCCCATGAAATCTGGGATGTGTGGTCAGTGGTCACCTTGCTTTGCGACCCCATCTCATTGTAGGCCTGTTCAGTGTATGTGTAAATTCAACAGTTTTATAATTGTGCATTAACATATCTAAATAAAATCTTCCTTTGTAACAAAGTAAACGCATAAGATATTCTTGCTATTCCCAGGGTGTGAAGTGCAGTCACCTTCAGACTAATGATTGTACTTGACCAACTATTATCTTCCCTCAATGACATACAGTCCAATGGTCAGATTTAAGTTATGTAAGTTATTTAAACAGGTTCTTTAATCTGTATGACTAAATGCCATAAACTCACATATAGGCCTATTATTAATGATGCAATATGTTCCGGCCTGCTGTGTTAAGTCGATCCACAGAAGTTTATACAATTTCCACCTTAAAGCTAAATGAACGTACATTGTAGTTGCAGTAAAACCATGATTTCTTGAGAAAGTCTGTAAAACCAAGGTAAAGTATTGATATATCATCATGGATCTAGATCTGGTACAGTTACATAAACTTAACTTTGTGAAATCATAATATCTAGCTAAAAAACGATCACACTGAAGATCGCCAACACAGATAGGCACACGAGGGACAGTGTATTATTATTGCTGGAATAAAGACCCGACAGAAGTGACCGAATCCGCGCTTATTTTGCTTATTTCTCAGCAATTACACAATTTCTTCCAGAATCCTTTGGCACATATTTTTTATTCATACAAACAGACACTTCGGTGATCATTATATTAAATTCTGTAAAAAGTCATTTTGAGATCGTTCCCACAACTGGAATTTATCTTTAATATGGGTTGCATTGCTTGCATACTTAGGGGTACTGACTTGTCTGTAATGTTTGCGAAGCTTTTTTTTAAAACTCTTTGACGCTTCGATTCTGCAGTTCTTTTTTTTTTTAATTATAGTCTTTGTACATAGATCAACAGTTCCATTTCCAGTAGGCAATATGTTAAATTGTCCTTTTTGTACATTAATGTGGTGTCACACTTCAATACCAAATACATGGTGTTCTTTTCATTGAGGCTGTTCTCACTACGTTCCTAAAACTAGTTTACTGGAAACTAGTTTAGTGGAAACTAGTTTAACGCGTAGTGAGAACGGTCGAAGCGGTCTTGGAAGCGATCTTCCAAACCAGTTTGGAAAACCACCTCGCGATGTAGTTTTCAAGATTGCTTTGCCTCGTAAAACTGGTTTTAGCGTAAGTGAGGACACAACCGTTCTTCGGGAAGCGATCTTCGCACATTTTGAGCGCGCTTCTCCACACGACAGGTGTAGAATGCCTATGCTGGGGTTTCGAATTTCGCGCGAAACGTGTCTCCCCACTGAGAGCGTTTCCATAGCAACAAGAGCGCTTTACGTGAAGTGATTTTGAAAACCACTTTCGTGTGATCAAGTGGGAACGCTAGCAAAGCGATCTTCCAAAGTGGTTTCCTGAATCGGTTTCCAGTAAACTAGTTTTAGAAAGCTTAATGAGAACGGCCTCATTGAGTGCCCATGAAAGTACAGGTCTAATGATTTTGAAGTAAACCAGATTTTTGACCTGTAGCTGTGGTTTACTGGATGAAATTTACAGGTGTTATCCAAACATACCCCTGTATTTGTGCAATTCTATTACTTAATGAGAATTCATTAACTTTTTGGAAACAGAAGGCTGCTTTACTCCTATCATTCTAAAGAAAGATATTGCCTCTTTGCTCTCAACATACGGTAATAGTCGTTCTGGTTCTGTCACAATTGGTAAACTTTTGCAGTGAAGTTGTTTTCTCCTTTCAGAACAGAGATTATTAAATTTACATGTATTTGTTGGTTTGGTTTTCATTTTCTATTCATTTGACCTATCCAGTGTTGGATTATCCATTCCCAAAACAGCATTGAAGAAGAAAATTTTTCTGAAGTGAATTGTATTTCTATTGAAATCAACAGTGATTGGGATAATTTCTAAGTAGCGAGGGCCATTTGAGACATTTTTGGAGTGAATTGCCCTCATACTGCCCCCCCCCCCTCCACCTTTCTCACTTGGGCTTAGGGATGTTTCATCCCTGATAATAGTCCTGTAAAATTACCATAGAGTTCGGCATTTTGAGATTTTAAAAAAATAAAAAAAACAGGAAATATATCCCCCCCCCCCGAAAAAAAATATCACCCTCCTTAGCTCCCCTGTCACCCATTCAAGTACACCTCTGTAGATAATACAACCCCCACCTTCAACCCCCTTGTTGCCCTTTAAAAGTACACTGCCATGGAAAATACCACCAACCCCTTCAACCCCCATGATGCCCTCTCCAAGTAGGTCTACACATACATGTGTGCTATTGCAAACATTGAACAAGAAAGCTGAAAAGGGAAAGCATTCCACAATCAGGTGTAAGTCTTGGAGTCCAGTCAACCGTGTGACTTGTTTTTTTATGACACTTTGTCACTGTTCAATCCTTTGTAACTGATACCTTTGAAGATCCATCATAAAGTTTTCAGTCTTTTTATCTGTAAGTGGAACACAATTGTGCTCAAAAGTTAGTGAACCCCACCACAAAATACATTGAGTGTTGAACGTAGACAACACTATAATGTTCTGCGAGCCCAGAGAAATAAACCTTATTGAATTTAATATTTTATCACCTGACTTCACAATTAAATATCTAAAACATGGCAGAAATTTTTCTTTATGAAATGTGTTCATTTTCAGATACTAGTACTGTAAATGCGGGCCGCATGGTCTCTCGTAGGTCCATGATGCGGGTAATCCATGGGCGACCTGCGGGTACATGTAGCAGAAATGGCCCGGGGGGGGGGGGGGCCAGTCAAATGTATTGCTGTACACACGGGTGGCCAAATTTCCAAACACCCCCTAAACGAGTTTTTCTCTGTGCAAAATAACTCCCTGAACAAGTTTTTTTGTGGGCTTTATTTACACATTTTGGCCCCTAAACAAGTTGTCACCAGTTTATGACCCTGGGAAAAAGCTTTGAAAAAAAAATCCCCTAAATACGTTTGACCCTGCGATTGACCACTGACCCGTCTTTCAAAACTATCTTTTTTTTAAAATCAGTGTTTTTGAAACCCTTTAACGAGTGCACGCGTGGCCCGCGTCCAAAACTTTAAATGCGTTTTTTGGTCACGCGTGTGTACAGCAATATATTTTACTGCAATTTATTTTACAAGGCTAGCACAGAACAATGTGAAAGGGCCTTTACGCTGATCCAGCACATGTCCAGCATTGAACTTTGTTCTTGCTCATTGATGAAATTGGTATTAATTCAGCTTTGTCCATGTTCTTGGTCACTTGTTGTCACTCCGGACTGGTCACCTGTATTGTTCAGCATGGATTATCAAAACTGGACAATGGTCGGTCCATTGATTCACTTGACCCCCTTTTTCTCTGTCTTCCTATTACATAACACTAGTTGTGTTGTGTAACTTTGATCCTTTATGGATTTTCAGAGAAGCGTAGAAAAGGGGCCATAACAGATCTACATGTATAAAGACTGACAGGATAAGATATGGTGGAACAATTTTGGGTATAAAATATCCATGATAAATATATATACAGTGACACAACATTTGCTCCTGCGACAATTGCTCTGGGCTTTATTTCGTCTAAGATGCAGGGTTAGGGTTGCAATAGGGGTTTAGGGTAGGTTATAAGGTATAGTGTTAAACCCAGAGTTGAAGTTGGTAATTTGATTAGTGTGTGAAATTTATAGTGGAGCAGTTGTCGCCGGAGCAAATGCCATGTAATGGTATAGGCAGGTCTACATACAGGAATAATGACCAAGTATATGTATTACTATTAGGCAAGATCTAGGTAGGCCTACATTTCAAGATGCTGATACAATTCATGAAGAAGACATCCTCCCCTTTCATTAAACTCTCCCCGAATTGAGATAAAGTTTTGATTTCTCATGAATGATAATACATGTAATACAGGCTTGGTTGGTTAAAAATGAACTGACCAACTGTTGGTTAAAAAATATCCAACTCTATTTGCATCCAATTTTGTTTTAACCAACAGTTTGTACACTAGGTTCATATTAATAGGTTGGTTATAAAAAGTTTAGTGTAGGCTATATGTATAAGGATTTTAGAGTAATGAATTTCAACTGTTTTTTGTGTGAAAGGGACATTTTTAAAGATGGAAATTTTAGATATATCACCTTTAAATTTTGTGAGACTGTAGACACAGATGTTTGACATATATCTCCCCCACATACAGTGCAATTTACCAGTGAAAGATGCTCTATGCCCCGAGGTATTATGAGATCTAATATGATATCGCATGAAAACATCTCATCATTCTGTTCGAAGGCAGTGTACTTTTTGCTGAGGGCGTCATGTTACCAAAAGTCTCGTTCATTTTCCCCTGGCTTATCACTCACAGTGGATATCAGGAACAAGAGTCAGTGAACATGTATGCTCCTGAAACATTGGTCCTAAGATGGTTCAGTGTGGTTGTACTTTATCAAACATGAATTAGAAATTAGTCAAGCCACCCCCCCCCCAAAAAAAAAGAAAAAGAAGAAAGACTAAGAAATGAAAAACTTAAAGTTTAGTTGTACAAAGAATGTAATCTGTCCAAAACATGGTTGGTCCGGTCAGGTTTTTTTCAAACAAACACAACAACAAAAATGATATCCTAAATGTTGGAAGCTAGCGATAAAATAACATTGTTACATTAGGTGGTTTCAAACCGCCTCGATCACAAGAATCCCCGTTAAATTACGAGAACTTTTTTAGGCTGAAAAATACCCATTAATTATTCCTGCATTCACACCGCCCTGAAACATACCCTTCGGGATAAGTTCCTGAAGTAGTTCCTGAAGTTACGAGCATGCGCAGTATGGTCTGATAAGCAAGCAAGGCGCGAGATTCAAAATCACTAGCCCAGCAGCCACCCACGGCGCCGCACCCAACGACACGCTGGGCTAAAAGTTCCCGTAATTTGCTTTCAGACCGCCAAAATACCCACGACCTTGGAAAAATCCCCGCGAAAGTTCTCGTAATTTCGCCAAGTACCTACTATTTATCGGGTATTTTCTTTCGGGGATATTACGCGTAGTTTGCTTTCAGACCGCCAAAATACCTGGTATTTTCTGATCGGGGTAAATTTCCCGATCAGAGAATACCTGGAACTGGCGAACTTCGAGGCGGTCTGAAACCACCTATTGTTATACTGTATGTCCTCATGAAAAAGGCCGACATTCCAAAGTACATTGAGATTCTGATAACTGGTTTTCATTTGTACACACAACCCTCAGATTACAAGGTGAGAGTCAGATGCTTACATAATAGTATTGCCTCATACCATAGTCCCATCAATGACTTCTCTGACTCAAAACATTCTGCCATTTTCCTGCACATGAAGTCGTGAAATTGCTGAATAGCTCTATTCCTCTTGGATTTCATCCGTGACGATTGTCGTGGATTGGAGGGTGATCTGTCACCAGGCACTTCAAGAGGAACAGTTTTGCAATCACATAAGAGGGCACATAGTTCATCAACCGGAATATTTGGCCGTATTCAGACCGAATCCATCACCAGAATACATGTGAATTTACAAGAACTTGTTCAAGCCTCGAACTTTCCTGCATTCATACTGTCCCGAAGAACGCTGTTTCAGGGTTAAGTTCTCGTAATGTCTTGTCTGATTAGCAGGTGACGCCACTGTACCCACACCCAACTACATGTATTTGCTGGTTTGAGAAAGTTCTTATAAATTGCTTCCACACTGCGTGAAAACCTGCGACTTTGGAAAAATCTATGCGAAAGTTCTCGTAATTTTGAGAAGTATGTACTATTTAGCAGGTGCTTCCTCTTGGGAATATTACAAGTTATTTGGTTTCACATATGGAAAAATTCCTGGTATTTTCTGATCGGGTTAGATCAGGGCAAATTTCCCAATGTGAGAATACCTGGGCCCCCGTCTTACAAAGAGCTATGATTGATCCAATCAATCGCTTATCTAAGGAAATCCATCAGTGTCATAATTTTTTATACAGGAAATTTGCCAAATGTCCTTTGTAAACAAAGGCGAACACACCAAATTGTCAAGAAAACAAGGAATTCATGAATCTAGTAAACATTTTGAACTAACATGCATTTTAGATGTGGGCGTTGCTGGATTTCCATAGTTGAGGTTAGTCAGATCAATCGCAGCTCTTTGTAAGACGGGCCCTGTATTTCAAACATGGACGGTCTGAATACGCCTGTATAAGGAGGGCACATAGTTCATCAACCGGAATCTGTGGGATTGTTCAGCGAACATTCTTCCCCTGTTCTTGTGTTGCCCCAGAGGAAATCAAACACGAGTATTAAAAGTAGCCCCCAATTGCTCATCAATCATATGTCATTGTAGAGAAAAGTATGAATGAGCAGACAATTTTTACATTTTTTGGAAGAGGGATGTGGATTGGGATGCATTGGTTGTCTTTAAAGCTAACTGAAAGTAGTTGCAGTAAAATACTGATTTCGTGAGAAAGTCTGTAAAACCAAGGTTAATTATTACTATATCATCGTGGATCTAGATCTGGTACAGTTCCATAAACTGAACTTTGTGAAATCATAATATCTAAGCTAATAAACGATCACACTGAAGATTGCCAACACAGATAGGCACACGTGGGACAGTGTATTATTATTGCTGGAATAAAGACCCGATGGAAGTGACAGAATCCGCGCTTATTTTGCTTATTTCTCCGCAATTACACAATTTCTTCCAGAATCCTTTGGCACATAGTTTTATTCATACAAAGAGACACTTTGGTGATCATTATATAAAATTCTGTAAAAAGTCATTTTGAGATCTTCCCCACAACTGGAATTTATCTTTAACTTCCACAAGAATGAAAACCATCTTCTTTCTGCAGTTGCCCATTCTCTATGAAATCATGTAGGCCCTACATGCTTACATGTATCTGGTAGTACATGTTCATGAAGTGGGGGTAGAAAAAAAATCTCTCCATGATATGAGTGATGAGACAAATTTTGTGAAAGATTTTTTTTTTGGAGGAAGATGGATAAGAACAAGATAGCAATTAGCATTGATTTTCTTAGCCTGTGGCCAAGTGAGCTACATACATGTATACAGACATATGAATTGTGATAGTTTAATAGTGTAGTGAGAGCGTTTTAACGTATTCTGAAGTTTAACTTAATTTTTTTTGTAAAGGTCATGCAGTGTTTGGAAGGTAGAATTGCTCCATCACTGCATGCGTTTTTGTCCTTTATTCTGATCTTGCTGTTCCCAAGTAGAATAAATGCTGTCGAATTCATCTGAATTTTACTGAAGACAGTCATTGTAATTTCACTTCTCCAAAATATTGACATGACCTCAATTTGGGGGTTGCTCTAAATATTGACTTGGCCCGAATATTGCCCGTTATTTATAGGGTGTGCTCTCCTCGCTTGATTGTGAATGTATAGGGGACGGTGTTTGCTCAGCGTGGTTTGAATGGTTCTGAGGATGTGTTCAAGCAATGTTCTAATGGTAGAATCAAGAAGCATGAATCACAAATCAAAACAGAAATATGTTGGCCAGGGAGAGCATTCAATCACACTCAATTTTTTAAAGCCCATCCACTGTACATCACCTATCAATGAGTTTAAAGTTTTAAGGTCAACTTGAGCATAGTCTACTGTGCAAACCCGTCACTTGAAGAAAGTGATCTGAATATGCAGCCTATGATCCCTGCCACTGCAAGTGTGCTAGTCTTGTGTGAAGACCCATCAAAGTTTCAATCAGGGTCTGTGCCTGCAGACAGCTTGGAGTGTGCACAATAATGTCCGAACTAGAAGAGAGCCAGTCATAGAATCGTGCTTCAGAATGAGATAGTCTGTTTCATACGTCAGTTGATACTGCAGAATGCCTTTGTAAATGCACTTTTTAAGCATTTTATGTTTGCTTTTTGAAACTAAAACGTTTAACTACCCTCCAAAAAAGGGGGGGGGGGAAATCACTTGGGCACAGTTTTGGTATTTGCAAACAGTCTTTTGAGGTAAAATAGTGGCAATTGAATGCAGCCAAAGAGTAGAGAGCGGGAAATGGGGATGGCATCACCATCTAGATGTCAAGGAGGAGAACTTCAGAATGGCGGAGGATGCTCCAAGTGTTTCTGAGAAGTCAGAGTTGCTGACTTTGGAGCCAGAGACTTTGGGTAATAAATTTTTGAACCATTACACACCCCTCCACATTGTAAAGAAAGTGCTATGGCCACCCCCCCTGCGCCCTACTCCAGGCATTCCAAAGATTGGCTTTTCATAAATAATGTAAGATGGCAGTTTGTCTCAGGGTTTTTGTTAAAGTTTTTAAATGGACATGGGAATCGATGATGATTTCATGATGATGGATGCCTTCAAATAATTTGTATATCTTATGGTTATCTGGAAGATTTGGCTTGATTTTGTCACATGATCACGAATTGACCAATCATTTATCTAGAATACTCATGAATATTCATAAGAGGGATATAAATGAAGATATTGACATTGGGGCCCATTGCATAAAAGTTACTATCATGGTAACTTTGCCATCCAATGGTAACTACTATTGTTACCATGCTCAACAGCCAATCAAAATCAAGGATTCCATGATATTTACCATTGAATGGCAAAGTTACATAATGATAACTTTTATGCAATGGGACCCAGGAGGTTCAAAGTGGAAATTAAAACGGTCTACATGTACACTTATCAGAAGGGCAAGTTAAATATGAAAGTCAAGAGAAGTTGCCAACCATTCGTCATCACGATACAATCTCTGCCTCCACAACTGCATGTTGGTTCATATTACAAGGTGATTTGATTAAATAAAGCACACATAGAAATGACCTGGACCTACTATTGTGCCCTGTGGGACCTCATCTGACCTTCCCAGCAATACCACAGCTATTTCTATTCATTTTGATAATTTAATTGAATTGTCGTCCTCTCTCGGCTCAAGTTGTTGCTACGTTTTCCTCTACTGTTCCGGTACATCTTCAGTTCCTCTCTAAATTCTTCATGTGACCTTTGACCTCAGAAAGGATGAATCTTCCTTTGAGATGCCCTCCTCCAACTAGGTGTGCATGTACCTGGTTCTCTGTGTCATTCAAGGGCCAAGTGAAGCTGAGAAGAGGAGCGATGAAGACGTCTTCACCGTGACGAGATGGTTGGCAGGCAAAACGTGACTTGAATGGAATTTAAGTAGTTGATGGAAAACTTTATCTCTGTCTCAGTGTCTCTCACTCTTTCTCCCTCTCTTCTTTAACCCTTTTTATATTCTTTATTTCTCACTTTCACTTTACATCTCATCATTGATGGTGTTATCTCCTGTCTAATACCGTTTATTTCATCCCATCTCTTTTACATTCTTGGTCCTCTTTTTCATCTTCGCTTTTTCCTATCTGTCTGTTTAACGTAAGTTCAAGTATTCTGTCGTTCTATTATTTATGTCTCTCTCTTTCTTTCTAGCTCCTTATTTACCAGTGTTTTCTTATATCATCCTTCCATCTTCAAACATTTTTTGGAAAATGATTCATTTTTTATGTATTCCAGAAAAGATATCACAAGACCGAATGAGAAAAATAGTTTATTGGAGATCATAAATTTTTTCGCCAACTTTCTCCATTTTTGTTAATTTTCATCTTTCATTGTATGTTCCGAAAGCTGAATCAAAGGGGATAAAAAGGGAAAGTACCTTCAAGCTACACCGCATGCAAACATCAATGAAAATCCATCAATATGAATCGATTTCAAGTACTTTCACAAAATATTTTCATTGTATGTAGATGAATACCCATGCCCTATATGTCTCGCACATTTTCCCCCACGGCAACCAAAACCGCACATATCCACCAAAAGAAGGGCACATTATTGAAATACCAATAAGGGGAAGTCACTTCCAGTATTGCCAATCGACTAAAAAGTATTTTTATGACATCCCAAATGGAACATCACATCTTAGCTTTGGAATAATGATACTACTTACAATCAATTCTATGTTTTTTAAGAGAAATTGCCTTCATAAATGAGCAGTGGTGAGCTCGATGGGGGATTTTTTTTACTCCTTAGCCGAGGGTTATTAGATATTGCTTATCAAATTGGCAATTCATTTTTCCCAGCTGCATCCCACCCCGCCCTCATTGCAGACACCAACCCACCAATAGGTAGCGATATTGATCCGCAACCTAGCAGCCTCGAAGTATCCACGGGCTATTTTTACGAGGCTGCAAGAGACGGTCGACCTACCCGATTGCCAATTTGCCGAGAGGACGAGATTCCCGCATCCTCCCTTTTAGCTCAGACGATATGGAAATCAATAACGGGGGCCGGAAAGGCGATTGAGATGAGAAGGGAATATGGTGTTTGTAATATTCCTTGGATTCTTTGGTTGTTAGGGTGCTAGGAGTAATGCCTGACATGCTTGACATTTGTAAGAAAATAGAGCTGAGTTAATTCCCTTTCCTTATAACCATCTCCAATATTATCAAGACAACTCTTTAGCCGCAGTCTTCAGACTTGAAGAAGTAGAAGAATTGTGAGCGCCATTTTCATTATCCTTTAAATGTAGACCTACTTGCCTTCGCCTACGATAGTCATGAGAATAGTATTGTTTTTTCCCCTCTGGAGATCAACTTCGGGATTATTTTTACTGCAGACGTAGAGTGCAAAGTGAGAGAAAAAAGGTCAACGAGGAAGAGAGTTTGGTTAATGAACTTAATGTTAAGCTGATGGATGGAATTACTTTTCAGTAGAAATTAAGATTTTGGGATTAGTGGATTGGGGATTAGTGGATTAGTCCAGGTATTTGAACCAGTAGGTCGGGCATTCTAATCCCATCGTAAATCACAGGTATCTATAATGATAATAATTTACCCAGGGTAGCCACTTCAGTTCCGAAAACCGTTCTCCCAGTGGGCCCTGCTATTATTATTCATCATCATCATCATCGACAAGTCATTAATAGCCATTTTCCACTCAACATCCAGGTATCAAATGGGTACAGCTTTTAGGAAGAAAAGGTCATTGCTCATGTATCATATGCTTTCAGGGAAAAAATAAAATGGGGGCTCAGGGTAATTGTGCCCCCCCCAAAAAAAAATGCTCCTAAAGTCCCCTGGAAAATATGTTAAAGCATATCCAATTTTGCAGATTTAGGCAGTAAGTTATGAAAACTAGCCACTGAAAAATTTTTGTCTGTACCACTTCCCATCATTAGGAGGGGGGGGGGGAGGAGGAGGGGGATAAATTTGAAAGGGTGGAGTTGTGGGAGGGGCACATCTCTGATGGTCCACAAGCATTCAGATATTTATAGGTGATGAAGGTCTTCAACCTACCGTCTGAAAATTGGCTCTGACCTGTGTGGTGAGCCTTTCTCAACATTCTAGGCAGATCACCTCCTACTGACATGTTGTGTCAATTGCACTTGACTGTAGATTGAGAACTTGTCACCACTCATTACATCTACCCCCTTGCATTTGTACACACAGGTAGAGATGCATGTGATAGGAATACCAAATTCCAAACCAGTATATTCACTTGGCTACCTGTATATATTACGATCCTTGATCTCACCATATGATGTAATGATCATTTAGCCGTCTTTAGTGGAAAATAAATTTCAAGAGCTTTTGAAAGGTGCTTGAACTACATGTGCTTCATATGTCAAGCTTTGCCACTTCACATTTTATGTTGCATTTGCAGGTGGCAGTATTATTGTTAGCCTTTTTTGTATGTTTTAACTTGCTGCAATATCATCATGTATATTTTGGGACGTTTATTTTCAAGTATTTCAGTTAGAATGTGGCTTGTGAAATAAATTTGAGTTAAGAAAAATTATTTTTGATCACATCAAATAACACATAAAAATTGCTTTCAAGAGGCATTTGTATGTGAAGTGAACTGTCTTCTTATTGAGAAAGAAAAAGAGATATAAAATGGGGAGAGAGAGTGATAGGGGAAGGGAGCGAGGAGATGAAGTATAAAATAGAGAAAGGAGAAAGAAAATTCAGAAAAAGGTGGGGGGGAGGTATGAAACATTCTAGACCTGTTTTTGTCCTGCATCTACATGTAATTCATGTTTGTGTGTGTCGTTTGTATTCCATAATGAAAACTCAAATTAAATCATGATAAATCAATATTTTCTAATTAGATACATGCCCCTATCCTTGTCTGACCCAGATTTCAAAGAAGAGTAATTGGTTTGATGAATGATTTGATAAGTCTGAGATTAGATTGCCCTGTCGACCACCTCAGATAGCTTCAAGAAATCGCACCAGCAAAATGTTTGTGATGCAGAATTTGATTAATCAGATTTAAATGTTTCTGACTTTTTTCCTCTCAATTTTTACCTCTAAAAACCCTTTATGGTACACAAGTGATTATTTTTGTTTGAAACTTTCCTAATGACATATTTTGATTAAAAAAAAAAATTAAGAGCCCCTTCATTGAATTATGACTATTTTTGTTTGTGTTTACTGGTATTGAACCAAATAAGCAAAGAATTAATAGGAAAGGGCGCAGATTGTGAACAAAAAAGGGAAGAGAGACAGAAATAAATGAAAGATATTATTTTCATTTCATATTTTGGGAGTGGTTGATGATGATTGGCCAATGTCGAAGTCAGGGCTAGTTCATTATACTTTGCAAGGCAAATTCTATACTGAATTTTCTTCCATGACCACCAGATTTAGGGGTGATTGCATGATTTTAGAACTGTATATTCATGTTGCATTCTATGAATATTATTATTATTTATTTTTTTATTTTTTTATTTCTGCGTTCACAATACATTATCATAAATATTTACATTGTTTGTAATATACAAAATAATTCATAATGCATACAATATAAACATAATACATAATTTGAAGGAAAAAAATGGTGTGGGCATATACTTCACATTTTGATAATAAAAAAGGAACATTAACAAAATTTAATGAATGCAGGAGACCGCCATCGTGAGCGGTTAAGCTTGTAATTGATGGCGGCCTATTATGTGAATTGATTTACGGTATTTCTTTTTCTCTTTTTTTCTCCCTTGCATATTTTTCACCCTACTTGGATCTCTACAGGTAAGCCAATTCTATTGATTAAATATCTTGGATTAGAAAAAAAAATGAGCAAAATGGCTCGATTACAGTAATTGACATCAAGGAAACTGGCATGGCATTATGCAGTTAATGTTTGATGGTCTACTTTTGTGGAAAAACCTTGAAAATTGTGAATTCAATTGATAGAAAAGACTTAAGTTTAAATGCAACCAAATTTATGTGTATGTACATGTAGGGCCTACCAATTCTTTGAGCATGAGGTTAGACGACTAATGCTATCTTAAAATAATCATGAATTATATCGTTAACAGATGGTTAATGGTGCAATTTTGTAGCGATACACAGAGATGTATTACAATTCATCACAGTCCCACTATTAGTCATATATATGTTTTCTCAATTACAAATTATTATTTGATCCAGTCCCACCTATATACATTTGTGTAGCATGTGATTCATAGATCTCCCACCTTCTCCACCCGCTGCCTAAAAGGAAGCACCCGTTGACATGGATATATGTATCACTTTAAAATTCATCTTTTCCCCATTACCCCTGGGCGCAAAGTCCAGCCGTGTGAATTAATTGTGCGTGTCCTCCTGTGCCATGTATGGGACCAAGTGGTGCTGTTCCCACTAATTCAATATCATTGAGCCAATGATGTTAAACATTAATATTTAATTGAAAAAGTAGAGTTGTGATATGTAAATTAATGAATTTTACACGTGTAATTTTATGTGTGGCATGAGAGTTAGCAAAACACTGTTCAGGCAAAATTTGTTCTGTTCAGTGAAAGCTTTTGAAAATAGTTTGTTGTCCAGTGGGAACAGACCGATGAAATGAGTCACTAAAAGACGAATAATGTATTGCTGGAGAACACAGCACACATTCTCCATCTGGGGACATTTCACATTACATACTAGGTGGTTTCAGACCGCCTCGAAGTTCGCCAGTTCCAGGTATTCTCTGATCGGGAAATTTACCCCGATCAGAAAATACCAGGTATTTTGGCGGTCTGAAAGCAAACTACGCGTAATATCCCCGAAAGAAAATACCCGATAAATAGTAGGTACTTGGCGAAATTACGAGAACTTTCGCGGGGATTTTTCCAAGGTCGTGGGTATTTTGGCGGTCTGAAAGCAAATTACGGGAACTTTTAGCCCAGCATGTCGTTGGGTGCGGCGCCGTGGGTGGCTGCTGGGCTAGTGATTTTGAATCTCGCGCCTTGCTTGCTTATCAGACCATACTGCGCATGCTCGTAACTTCAGGAACTTATCCCGAAGGGTATGTTTCAGGGCGGTGTGAATGCAGGAATAATTAATGGGTATTTTTCAGCCTAAAAAAGTTCTCGTAATTTAACGGGGATTCTTGTGATCGAGGCGGTTTGAAACCACCTAGTGTTGGATATCCAGTTTCAAATGGGCCATGTCCCAGATATGGTATGAAAGATAATCTTGTAGAAGTGTGATGTGTGTGTTTAAGGCATGCTGGTGGGACAAGTTATGGTATGAAAGGTAATCTTGTTTGAGTAATGAAGTTGGTGTGAGGTTTGTTGATTTTAGCTTTTTTTTGTAGCATTGTCGAATAGCAAAAATATGTAGTTTGGTTATCTTAACATTTTTAATCTTTGAAGAGAGGTTGTCATGGTGAATGTTAACATTTATGTTTTATGATGTCATACATTATTTATAGTTGAATTCAATCAGAATGGTTAGATTGTATTTGTTATTGCCAATGAACAGCATGTGACACTGGCACCAGTCCGATGGTCCCAGACCAGTAAAAATTGCTTTCAGACTAGTAACTATTCAGAAATAGCCAGATTTACTGGTCGGACATGCCCAGTAAAAAAATATATCAATCTGATACAAATGATATTTGTCCTCTGTTGTCAATTAGTCTCTGGCATCTTAAAAAATGGCTCCCTAAAATTGGGAAATGGCTCTCATGAATTATGTTCTGTGTGTGTGTACTGTTTGTTTGTATGGTTTTTCTTTTTTTTGAGGGGGGGGGCAATGAAGGCAATAAAATACAGCAAAATAAACTCAAGTATTTTTAAAATGTTTTTCTTTATTTTTGGGACCAGTAAATTTTAGGATTGGACCAGTTAAAATGGGGAAAAAACTGGGTATCTACTGGTCCGACATGAACAGGGTGGATCAGTAGAAAAAAAAGGGTTAGTGTGGAGCCCTGCAATAAAACATTTAAAAAAACAAATGTTTGTGCAAAAGGGTAATAATGCCTGCTCAAAACAAAGAGAAATGGAATGAAAGTGGATTAAAGATTGATTTCAGTTGTATGTACCTAGAAATACCTTTATTTACTTGGAAGAATGGGTAAATTAAAATGAGCTATTTAGAGGTTTTTAGAGTTTTTTTTTAGTTCAGTAATTCTGAATTAAAATGGAGGATAGATGGATAGGGAAGGTATCGAATACCTTAACACTTTGGAGGTTGTCATGGAAATTGGATAGTAAAAAATAACGAGTCTGTTTTTGTTACCATAGGGATAACAGCAGGGGAGATGAATAGAGGTAATATGCAAGAAAGGAAAAGAAATAACACGGAAGAGTCAGTTTAAATCGATGATGGGTTGCCATGGAAATGAACAACAATTGAAGGAGGTAGATAAAAAGGAAGTTGACGCAGGTCTTTATTTTTTTACTTTAAAAGTCCTTTCGATGAACTTTGAAATACAAAAAAAAACAGAAATAAAGCTAAATGATGAAAGATGAAGGTGGTTATGAATGTTGATCAAGGAATCCTCGTTGCAAGAACAAAGGAAGAAAGAAGAAATTGTGCACGGGGAAAATCAGAAGCCAAGTATTATTTTCACCCCCCACCTCACCCCCTCTCCAATTGCTCACAGGCTTGCAAGTGGGAATTTCCAATTTGTCAAAACAGGGAATGGGGATCTGAAATTGCAGACTAGCGTACACATAGCTGACGGGATTGTGTCCAGAAGTTTCTTTAAGGGTCAAGCCCACCTCAGAAAAATTTTGATTTGAATCGATAGAGAAAAATAAGACAAGCATACCACTGAAAATTTCATCGAAAGCGGATGTAAAATAAGAAAGTTACAACATTTTAAAATTTTACTTACATTTCACAAAATAGTTATATGCACAGTTTAGTCACATGCAAACGAGAGAATCGATGATGTCCCTCACTCACTATTTCTTTTGTTTTTTATTGTTCGAATTATACATTATTTCAACTTTTGCAGATTTGGCGATGAGGACAAACTTGACTGAACCATAAAATGTTAAGCAGTGGTAATTCAACATGTCCAGGGAGAAATAAAACTCTGTTTCACAGGACAATGAGGAGAAAATCAGAATATTTCATATTTCATATAATAAAATACAAAAGAAATAGTGAGTGATGTCATCAGTTCCCTCATTTGCATACTGACCGGGATGTGCATAAACTATTTTGTGAAATTAAGCGAAAATTTAAAATGTCATAACTTTCTTATTTCATATCCAATTTTGATGAAATTTTTAGTGTTATGCTGGTTGGATTTTCTCTTTTTATTCATATCAACATTTTGTTGGGGTGGACTTGTCCTTTAAACCTAAATCTACGGCAGTAAGGCAACTCTTGAACTAGACTCGTCTCAAGCCCCTCTTCTTTAAAGTGTCCATTGTGGGTCTGTGACTGTGGACTGGGGGGGGGGGGGGAGCTTTCCTGGACTCTCAAGGGCAAAAGGTCATTAATATTCATGATGATTGTGCCCCCCTGGTCTAGCCTGGCTTCAAGAATGCTCTTTCATATCATTTTCATGTTAAGTGTCCCAAGTCCCCCCGGGACTTCTCACTTGATTGGTCCTGTACTGAATTTGAAAGTGGGGTGCAGACTGCTATCACAGACATAGTTTTATGGGGGATGTATGCGGATTTGTGGAGATGAGTTCTTCTATCATATTTCCAATACTGTAGTTGCCATCTTCACTGAAAAGCTGGAAGAACTGTGTACATTGATGAATAAGAAGACTTTATTATCCGATCATTCAAACCATCGAATTTTACCAATATATGAAAATGTAATTTACATTTTGATGATGATAAGTACGGCAACAACAACGATGATATGATGGTGATGGTGGTGTAGTAGAACCCATGATGATGATGAGGGTGGTGGAGTGGTGGTGGTTGTGTTGGTGGTGGTGGTGATGATGATGATGATGATGATGATGATGGTGATTATTATCATTATAATTATGCAATGATATAATAATCATAATTGAAGAAGTGATTATGATGATGATAATATAATAATCATAATTGAAGAAGTGATTATGATGATGATGATAATGATGATGAGGATGATCAGAAATATTGAACAAAATGATAAAAGAAAGAACTTACGGTTCTCACCACACCTTTGGTCTACCTGACCCTTTAATCTACCATAGTAAGCCTGTCTGTGATGAGGATATCACTATCCTTGGGCGCCATTGTTTAAACAATCAATTTTCCTTGTCAATGTATGAATACAATTAGTAGCTTGCCTTCTACTCCTCATCCATCCCTCTCTCCCCCTCTTTCTCCTCCTTCTTTCTCCTTCTCCTTCTTTCTCCTTTCCATCTGTCTGTCTATCTATCTATCTACATCTATCTATCTATCTTCCTATCTATCTTCCTATCTATCTTCCTATCTATCTATCTATCTTTCTCCATCTTCTTTGCTCTTTCCATTTCTCTGTCTCTCTTTCTTCCTTTCTCTTTCTGTAGATAAAGTAATTTTTTGTCAGTCTCCGGTGTGGTTTAAATTAAATCTACTATGGGTAGTCAAATATGATATTTTGAGCTGGTCAAATGTTACATTTGTGACACACAACTCCAGCAATGGCTGTTTCAGGGTCGATGTTGTCTCTTCCAATTAATATCAGGACATTCAGGCTGCGTTTATCCGACCTCAAGCCAGAATCGTGATTTGAATCATGATTGGAATCATGATTCAAATCACAAACATGAATCACAATTACTACAGAATCAGGGTTTAGACGACCTTCGTTCCAACGCTGTTTCTCCTCGGATTCGGACCGATCCAGTGCGCATCACAGTGCGCAGTTTGACCCAGGAAGTATAGGTCAACGTTGGACACTTAATTGGAGGTCGGCGACGTACATGTGATGTGACAACGTGGGGCGCGCGCCTTGGCAAGAACCGGAAATAGCTCGACACAATGACGTCATATAATCATGATTCAAATCACGATATCGTTTATCCGAACATTTTCGTACGTGATTCTGCAGAAACGTCTTTCCAAACGCCCTTTTTTTCGTAGTTCATGTTTGTGATTCTAATCATGATTATATTCAATTTCGACTAAACGCAATCGTGATTCTGCAGAACCGTGATTTGAATCATGATTGGAATCATGATTATAGGGTAAAAAAGTGGCGGATAAACGCACCCTTAGATGAAAAAGTATCAGGTTTTCAGAGTTGACCATGGTTTATTTTGCCTTTGAAAATTAGATATAGACGTATCCAAGCTATCTCCTCTCTCTCTTTCCCCTTTCCTCTGTTTTTGTATTTTTCTTTCTCACTAGCTTAACCTTCATGTTGGTACGCATGCCTAGCAAGTGTTGCAACAAGAGACATCGCTAATGAATTTAGGAAGCGATACTCTATGAATTTTTTATGAATTGATGCTGGCTGATTAAATTAAATTGAAAGGAAAAGCGGAAAGGACAGGTTTAGCTGGAAGCGTTGTTTTATGTCTGAAGGGTTCACCTGTCATTGTGTTTGCAAACATCGGTGAACTTGGATTCAAAAGTTGTCGTGCATGAACTCACCCTATGCATTCTATTAGCATGTGATTTCAGTTAATATTGTATTCTATATCTGTATCATGGAATATCATCTTAGGTTTAATAGGGGGTACAATGCTCCATTGTTCTGGGGTCCACTTCTTGAATGAAATCAAGACCTTTGATTCTTACAACGAGCTTTTGAAATTCTTTATTTTAATTGGCTCCTATGCTCTGTTGCCATGGTAGTTACCAACAAGGGCATATATAGATGGCATTAATCATAAGTCCTTGTTCAGGGGAACATTTTATCATGGAGCTATGATTTAATAAAGTCTAACTCTGCCATTATTGGTGATCGCCATAGAAAGCTTGATTGGGATTAGCTGTTGAGCCACGTTACCATGGTAATTGCCATTATTACAAAATTACTGGTATCGAGGTAACAACAGCCCCCCTTGAACTGGTATCGAGGTAACGACAGCCCCCCCTGAACTGGTATCGAGGTAACGACAGCCCCCCCCCCCCCACCACCACTGGCCATTTTCTCCTGGATACTCAATGACATAGCTACTGGATCTCCTGTAAAAAGCCCTCCCTGACATCATTCTTAAACTTTTCACCTCAGCATCCCACGTCATCTCAGCTGGATGGGAGTAAGTCAGGAGCTCAACATCCATGTGTCATTACACGACATCACAGTGGTACATCAAGAACATGTTGGTTAGACATGCATTGGTTACATGTATGATGTAATACCCCAGGCGCATCTGCCTGCATATTGTAGGCTATAATACAACCCAAACACTTTGAAATGCTATGTTTTCTGGACCACAGGCCTAGGACCTGTATGCACTTGAAAAATAAGAGATAAATACCTGGCAACTTCACACTGAAGCAGTACTCAGAGCTATATGATCATCAATTTTGTTCTCTCTCCATTCCCGAGTACGAGGGAAAAAATACATGGTTGATCAGGATGATTTCCCCCCCCCCCCCCGAAAACAGCCATGTTAAAAAAAAAGAGCCCTGGAACTCCCCATGCTTTGAATCGTTGAAGCTTTAGGAAAAAAAATGGAAATTTAGGCAGTAGGCTGTGAAAAGTAGCCCTCCCCCCAAATAAAATTTAAAAATTGTTTTCTTTTTGCCTGTAAGTATCGCCTGGTAACACTCATTGTAGAACAGTCAACAATCCGTGTGTATGTTCAGCAGAGACCGAGATACAAAAATTTGGCTTCTGCAATATCTCACATGTAGGACATTACCTTCAATTACATTGTGGGTGTTTGTGGGAGTTGTGTGACTTGGCTGTCATTTTAATGAAAGTCTGGGGCTTTTTTCGGGGGGGAGGGGAATTGGCTCTATTTCAGAAGAAAACTCTTGTATTCTGTGTATGGACTTTCTTGCAAGTAACATGGATTCAATGAATATGAAAATACAGTTTGTTGCAGTAAACAGAGTACATTTCTGATTGTTTTCAGGGAATAATCGCTTTAAAGCTTATGCGTGAAAATGGCAGATGAATTTGACGAGGTTGAACTTTGCACACGCATGCCTGTACGTGTGATCCGTCTGGTGTTGTATCGCGTGCGTCGTAGCGTTGCCGTCATCATCGCCGCCAGGTGTGTGGCTGTACTCAACAATAGCCAGCATCATTGATTATTCCACAGCAGTCAAATGAATAGCAGTGGCCGGAGAGAAAGAGAGGGACAGAGTGAGAGAGTCAATGAATTTAAAGGGCATGATGTTCGGACGGCTGTGTTACTGTGTGAAGGATCATGAATAGCTTATGGGTGAAAGTGATGAATTTTAATGAGGATAGAAAAGAGTGAGAGGGGGGATTTATGCAGTGAAAGCAGAAGGCTTCCATACAGCTTCATTGCGGCAGACTAATTACTTGATGAATACGCGACATTTAGGGAGAATAATAGGCCGAGACTGCGATAAATACTTTGGAATTCATTGTTAAATGATGCATAGTGCAGTCGTTATAGCCAGTTCATATGTAGATACTGTAACTGTATTAAGCTAAGGCACTCACAATACTGTAATTAAATTACCCAAATCGGGAGTCTAATAATGTATGCTTTAAATCTGTCTAAAGAAGATATTGTTACTAGGACAGCTGACAAAGAAGTTCAATATATCCAAAGTTCCATTTTTCTCAAAATCAAACTGGATCTTTAAACTATGGATCTAGAGCTCGGGATTAAGCCATTTTGCAACACAAGTTTTAGCATTTAGGTTAGTTTCTGTATCTGGCTTGATCAGTGAGATTTTCCCTGGGAGCGTAATTTGTCGCCAAAGCAAATGTCCTGGAACCATTTCCCGCAAGAAATCAAATTCTGTAACATTTCCTACCTCTGCAATAACTTATTACAGCAAAGTACATACAGACGGGAAGTGCTAGGTGACAAAACATTTTACTTTTACCTAGGCATTTTCTCATCTGGCCTACTCGGTCACAAATTACGCAGAAACCAAAGTACTCTACTTCATTATGATAATTCAAGTACAAATTCCCGACATTACGATGCAGAAAGCACAGAAATGCCTCTCATAATCTTATTTGTTGAAAAAAAGCAGTCCGTGCTCAGACAGAAATCCCCACTGGCGATGCATTTGTAAAGACGGTCCTCGCTCTTAGCCCTCCTCAGTGGCCCTAATGGATATAATTTGCTTTTTAAACCATCAACACCCCTCCGAGGTTCTTATTTGTTCCTCCATTCACAGCGTATGCATTAACCAATGTAGGCTGGGTGAAACTGATGTAATGTTAGAGTTTCACGGGCCTGGGAGTGCATAGAACGGGATTTGATACATGTATTAATGGAGTAAGATTTGTTGGATTGAATATCAAAATGTAGTATATTCAAACTTGAGTAAGTTTGAGTAAGTTTTCATTTCAAATGCCTAATCCTCGAGTTAAAATTCAACATCAAATTCAATTGATGTTTTTCTAGCCTTCTAGGAGTTCAATTCTCAATTCGATTTATCAACGATTCTCAAATTGAAATAGGAATTGCAAATTTCACTCAATTATGCTTTAGTTTTAACTGCAAGAAAAATAAAAATCAAGATTGGAAGATTGAAATTTTATATTTTCACCTCTCAAATTCACCTTAATTCATATCCACATTGAATTTCAAATTCATATTTGTCTTCGCATATGCTTTCTTGTTCAAATTCATTGTAAAAGTTTGCATTCAAACGATTTTTGAGAAGGGTTCCTAAAAATGCATAAATGAAAAAAAAATTCAAGAAATTCTGCAAGAATTGTTCTATTGATATCTACCGAGACATTATTTTTACCCTTTGTTTTGTCAGTTCACCAATGTGGATTAAAATGTTTTTACTCGTCTCACCTTTCAAATAGCACACCCTGAAGCTGTATTTAGAGGCAAATTACACAGTCGATGAGAGGAAATTGTCACATTAAACACATGACTATTTGTCATTCAAGAGTAAATTATGCCGATGAAAGACTTTGATCGAACTTGCAGTCTGGTGTTTGTATTTTCACGAGATAACAACAAAACATAGGTGATTAAAAAGTGAAAAAAAAAGAAATTTTCTGAGACTTTGCTAACCACCTTTATTGAGAACAATCAAAGAAATTCAAAGCTCAATTGCATGTTGGAAAGACTCAAAATGGACGGTTCACATTTCCACCTGTACAATGTGTCACATGAAAGTGCGTTGAACTTATACTGTATCATTAGAGCTTATGACAGGTAGAGTATTTCTCTGATTTCTCAAACATTATTTATTATTTCCTTTTTTTAACATAAAGCTTACCGTTTGAAACATTTAGGTTATAACCATTAAATAATAGAGCTGTATTATAACCTTATTGTTATACTTAATGATTGTTTATAAAATCTTACTGTATGTTAAGAATGTAATAAATGGAATATATTTTATTCATAAAAATTATTTATATGTTTGTCATTTTGCCTCCAACGAAGATTCTGCTTGGATCGAAAGCTTAGGCCCCTTATGACTCTCTAATTTACTCCATTGCCTCTCTTTTATGAGATAAGCAGTTTTCAGCAGCTTCTTTCTGCCAGAAAAATTATAAGAGATATATGAAAATGTATTTTTTAAATGTATTGTGAGGTTTTTCAGGGTCTGAAGAGGGCGTGGGTGTGAAATGTATCACTCATGTTAGTAGGAGGCTGCCTTCACAGTGTAATTTACTCCGTCCGTCCCCCTAGCTGGCTTGTGTTGAGTTATCCAATTATCAGACTTTGTGGAAAATATTTGTTCGTGGGTTTGCGGCCAGCCGTGGAGTTGGTTAGCATTCAAGAAGGGATGGATGGGGTTATGTTTTGTGGCTGGTACTTCAAATCCATTTATGGCTGGGTGACGGGGATAGGACGGAACTTGTAGGTAGAGGTTGTTCAGACATGGTCGCTTGCCCTAGAAGTGAGGGTGTTTTCACACTTGCCTGATCGTAAAAATGCCAGGTATCATGTCAGTGTGAACGCCAAGAACTTGTCAGATCCCTGAAGGAAAATATACCCACAAGTTATTTGTTCGGTTACTTTGCAAGTTTCTAAGAACTTTTGTGCTTCGGATTTCATGGATGTGAAAGAAAGGCTCTGGTTTTGATGGGTATAAATGCCCCCCCCCCAAAAAAAAAAAATGAACAGGCTATGTTTATGGCCCTTTGATCATAATGATGTCTTTAATGCCTCACTGTACCCAGGAGATTAATGGAGACTGGATGGTTTCTGTGTGTATCTTTCTGTTGCCAATACAATGCAAGTGTAATGTATAGTAGTATAGTGAATATTGACATTATGCACATATGCTAATATGAATTACTTGCAGGCGTGATAGCTCAGTCGGTAGCGCGAGGGTTTCGTAGTCTGGTGACCCAGGTTCGATTCCCAATTGGTGCGCTAGTGCCCTTTGGTAAGGCATTCAAATCCTCATTAACAGGTCCCTCGGAGAGGACCTTAAGCCGTCGGCCCTCTGGTTGCTTGCTTACAAGCATTGATGCTTTTTTAGAAACCGGGTAAAAAAATCACTACCATTGAGATTTGAACTTGAAAGGGTGAAATGAAAGTTGAAATTCTAGTAAGATATCACTTCTCTGGGGCATGTAACATCAAAGCTTTGGCAATGGTTGTAGAACAAATTTAAGATTGATTGCATAGGTCATAATGTACGATCAGGTGTGAAAATCAAGCCTATACTCAATCGCTATTAAACTTTGTCTTCAGAAACCCGGACGCCATTTCATAAAGCTGTTCACAAAGAGCGACTTTAAGAACGACTGGTGATCCTTTCTTGTAGTAAATGATATGCACCATTAAATGTTCATTGGTGATTATTTAGCGCATAAGAAAGGATCACCAGTCATTCTTATAGTTGCTCTTAACTTTAACAGCTTTATGAAACACCCACCAGGGGCCATTAACATAAAGATTAGCGATCAATTGTAGGGCCGATATTTATGCTTGATCATGCACAATAATGTAATCAATTGTAGATATGAGCCACACAATCAGTTGCTGAGCTTTATGTTATGCCCCCTGATGTAAGTTTCTCCATTAAAACAGGGTGCATATCTTCAGCCCTGGACCCTGTAACATAAAGCTTAGCAATTGATCGTTTGGCTGATTTTACGATTGATCATATACAATAATCAATGCAATTAATCATAGAATTCCCACAATTAATCAATCACTAAGCTTCTTGTCACAGGGCCTGGGTCTAGTAACACAGAGGTTAGTTATTAATCATACACTTTATTTTCATGATTGATTGTACACTGTAGTCTATGCAATTAACTGCAGAAAAATGTTCTACGATCATTGCTAAGCTTTGTGTTACAGTCCCCTGGTCTCACTTTGTTGATGATCGCGGTAGACATAATGTCAAACAAATTTATCACATCAAGTTGCAATGTTTATATGCATAAACAGACATGAATGAGGGTGGGTGGGACTACATATAGGCTAGATAGGGACATACCCTGAGGTTGGTCGTACTCTTGCTTTCTTGCTGATGTTTTATTCATCCTAAGGTTGGCACATTGACAATGTGGGTCGGTTGAATCCAGGTGTCAAAGACACCACTCAGAAGTTAATAGGTGGTTATGAATAAAAACATGGAAGCAAGAAGGGGAAAGGCATTGAGATGACAAGAAGGAGGTCCAGGGCCCCGTCTCACAAAGAGTTACAATTGATCCAATCAATCGTAACTCTATGGAAATCCATCAGTGTCATAATTTTTTTCTACAGGAAATTTGCAATGTCCTTTGTAAACAAAGGAGAACACCCCAAATTATCAAGAAATCAATGAATTCATATTTAGTTTTTTTTTTAACAAACGTGCATTTTATATGTTGACTTTGCTGGCTTTCCATAGTTGGGATTGATTGGATCAATCGCAACTCTTTGTAAGATGGATCCCAGATGCGCAGAGGTAGATGCGAAGGGTGTTTTTTACAGGCTTGAGAATTGTTCGTGATAGTTGAAAACTTCAAACACTGGCTTGCTGCATTAAAATTGTCATCCTATGCAAATTACATAATAGAGGCAGTGATAAAAATCCTTGCAGAAACAGTATGAGCCTACATTGTAAGACAAGATAAAGATATTGAAAGATGTCTCTTTTGATGAATATTCAAATATAATATGACCTAATGTTAATTTTTTTCTCTATTTTCTTTCATGCTTTCTCTTATGGATGGAATCAAACAGGTAAGAATTGTTTATTTATGACCCTTATTTAACACCCCCTTTTCCCAATTTAATGCAGTTTGTAATTTTTTTTTTTAGTGTAAACATGTATAGTGTAAATCTATAGTTTTTTCTGTTTTAGAGCATTTTTGAGTCCACTTTACTTGATTCTAAAAGATTATACTGATTACATTTGATATACAGAATGCCTGACATGAAAAAAAATACTGACCTGAAATCTTAAGTGGGATCTACCCTCTGAACACAAGTGGATCGTCTATAATAAGTGATCTATTAAGCTGAATTATTAAAATGAAAATTGAGAATAGTTGATGAGGCGATGATGCATGGTGAGTTCTAAACTGCATGGAGACAGATATGTCATAGCCTGGTTTGTTTTCTTCAAGATTACCAGTTTTTATATCTCAAAGCTATGGTAAAGGTTTAACTATAATCGTAGAAAAATGTATGATTATTCCTAAGCTTTGTGTTATAGGCCCAGGACTATCAGCTAACATTCCAATCTTACACAATACAAAAGTATAATGTCCATAAAATATTTATTTTTCTTTCACTTAAATTTTTTTTTTTCTTTCATCCATTGATAAAAAAAAAATGAAAATGCAAGTTTTACATTTGTTGATATTTAGCATTCGTTCTCAGAATTTTTTTTTTTCTTTAAAAAAGGCTGTTGAACACTTACAGTATAGCTTACATATTTAATAATTGCTTATCAATATAAGAAAGCTGCATGCAAGCACAGATCATATCCTGAAACTTTCTTCTACATGCGCAAGAGATGATTTTATACCAAAAAGAATAAATATGCTGTTTATTTTATTTTGGTTGGGATACCTAAACATTATGAACAGCTTTATCAAATGACCCCTTCCCCCATATCTTTTATGAGAATATGCAGTGGCCCAAATCTGGACACCCCTCCAGAAATAATTGGTTTGAAATGAATTAATTTACGAGGACACATGTTGTGAATTAGTTCCGGTATAGTATATTAACCCATGCATTTTACAGAACACAGCATGATATGGGAGTTTGGTTTACGCTAGAAAAACATATGCCACACAACTTAATGAGAAATTAAAGAATGATTTTCTGCAGATTTGCTCATCAAGAAATCTTTCTGAGAAAATAATGATTTTAATAGAGGGATGCTGATGTAAGCATTAGGAATATCATGTGTTCCTTATGTTTTATTCTATAGTGCCCCCCACCCAGAAGAAAAATGATATTCCAATGATGATTGGCATTTGAGATATTTACAAGTCTCTCACATCCTTTATATACAAAGTAATATGTGTTTTATTATTGTTTTCACATTGTAAAAATTCCCAGTGATCTTGAAGAAATTCTCTTGAAATTATGGAAAGTAAAATTTACGATTTTTTGTGTGGGGGGGGGGGGGGGCATTTTTCAAGTACTTGCTTTCACATTGACAAAAAAATCCACTTCTTTTCTTCAAAAGTTATAAAATATCACAAAAGGAAAGGACATTGAACACAAAGTGCTTTTATTATTGATGAGGGTTTTAATTCATGTACTTCCTATTTTTATCAACAATAGAGGTTTATTGCTCTCTCATTTAACTTGCTGCCAGAAAGCCTTTTTCATTAACTGAAATATGTTTTTCATAATTGATTTGAGCTAAATTCATGTACTATCTATACTTTTCAACAATAGAGGTTTATTACTCCCTTATGTAATACTTAGTGCCAAAAGGCCTTAATCATTATGTGAAACACAGTGCTGACGTCTTTCTAGCATTTAACAGATGACAACAAATTTGACATCTATAGAGACATCACTCGGATAAGGTCGATAGGGATATTGAAAGCTAGTTACGAACTTGACAGCCGCTATTGTTCAAGTAATGACAAGGAATTAATATATGAAAACATCTGTTGCTTGGTTACAATTTATTCCCAATAGCGTGCACCTGCACTTTCTGTTCAGTTTGTATTAGACCTATTATGATTCAAGGGGGGGGGGGGATATCTTTGAAGGCTACCATGTTGTAATCTTCTAAATCACCATAGTCGCAACTTTTCCCACTACAGGGCCCTGTTTTACAAAGAGTTACGATTGAGGTGATCGATCTCAACTATTTGGAAATCCATCAATGTCATCATTTTTCATACAGGAATATTGTGTAATGTCCTTTGTAAACAAAGAGAAGCGCACTGAATTTTCAAGAAAACAATGAATTAATGTACATCATCTTGAAAAAAATTGGAACAGACATGCAGTTTGGGTGTTGATGTTGTTGGCTTTCCATAGTTGCAGTTGACCGGATCAATCGCAGCTCTTTGTAAGACGGGACCCTGATTTCCCAAAGTACAAATTATTAGACATTTCTTATGAAATGGTCAGAGTACTCTGTGCAAGGAAGGGGAATTCTTCTTTACAAATTTTCTTTTACAAATTTACATATTATGGTTATCCCATTATTACCCTAACGTGTGAATTAATGTTTGCAGTAATTTGTTGCTGCAACTGATCTGATCAATCGCAACTATGGAAAGCCAGCAAAGTCAACATATAAAATGCATGTTTGTTCAAAAAATTTTAGATATAAATGTATATCCATAAATTCACTGATTTCTTGACAATTTGGTGTGTTCTCTTTTGTTTACAAAAGACATTTTGCAAATTTCCTGTAGAAAAAAATTGACACTGATAGATTTCCATAGAGTTACGATTGATTGGATCAATCGTAACTCTTTGTAAGACGGGGCCCGGGAATATTTAGAAGTCTGTTACTCTAACCTTAAAGATTGTTTCATTGTTGCTATGGCTACCATCCACCATGTTACAACATTGGTAACAATCTGTCTTTACCCCAATTCATCTCGTCTATTTGATGAGTTGTATGTCTTTCAGAATAGATCTAGAGTAATCAAATCAAATTTACCCATGCCGAGAGATATTTACCTATTTCCCTAACCAGAATTCGACCGGGAATTGAATGTTCTCTCAAAAACAGCTACCGGCAAGATCAAATATTCCTCTAATCTCCAGATATTAATATCAAAGCAAAGTCTCTTTTATGATGATGAGCAGTCTTCAAACCGAAACAAACACGACTCTCGATCATCTCCATACTCTTGAATTAATCCACCTCGTTGGGGAATAATTTTCATTTTCTTTATGCTCTTTACTGTCACAGACAAGGGAAGGTTACTAAAATCTTAGGGAAAAATCAATAACAGATTTTATTTAACAATCAATAGTGTGCATTATCAATGTTGTTAAAAGTTGATTTTGAAAGTTATAGAAGAAAATTGTACTTTTTCCAATGAAAATGTTCAATTCACTTTGGAATGGGGGAAGGTGGTGCAATTTACTTTACTTCACTCGATTACAAAGTGTTTGAAATATTTCAATGTTATTTCTATCATGATTCCGTGCCCATTAAAAAAGTATTGCTATAAAACTTTTGATTTAGTTATTCATCTATTTATAGATTTTTCTTTGTTTATTTATATCCTTATTATTGTTATTTTTTTTTTTTTTTTGGGGGGGGGGAGGGGTGGCTATTTATAAATATTCAAATATTTAATCTATTACTTTAAATCAAACTAGATTGTATTTAGTCATGATATATAATTTTCCATTCTTATTTATTTTTTGTTGATATCAAGTTTATCAAGTCCTTTATCAGAATTAATCTTTTGTACTCTCAGTCTCGAATTTGCTTTGATAATCTTTGACCCTTGAAAAAATTACAGAGGCAGTCTCTTATCAAGTTTTGGTCTGTAATTAGTTGTAATGTCGCAGGAAGGAATATAAGAATTGAGTCCAGTCTATCTTTAATCTAATGGGAAATTAATGAGTAATTGAATTGAAAGTAGCATACACAGCTGTCTTCTATTTAAATGAAGAAAACATTTATTTGCTACTTCCTACATAATGTATCTGCTTTATATTATATCCCTGTTTTCCTAAGTTTTGTCCCTTGATTTATGAGGCTTTTATTTCTTATATAGATAATATATATTTTTTTTTCTTAGAGTTGGTGACCAGTTGAAATCTAGATTTAATATGAATCCTTTTATAATATTTATTTTCAAATCTTGAATGGCTGAGTTAAAAAATACTCTGCTTTGAATTTTTATCTGTTAAGGTATATATGTAGTCATTAACCAAACAAATGTAGATATATTTTTAATCCATGAAATTTAGAGCATGCCCCCCCCCCCCGTTCTCTGCTCATTCAGTGCAAACTTTTATCTCTCACTCCGACTCCCACTCTCTTTCTTTATCTGTACATGGTCCATGATCTGTGATATTCCTTTTCTTATTCCTTGCTCTTTATATTCAGTGCAGAAGTTTATCTGCCATGCACATCTTTCCACTGCCTCCATATCTCTCCCCCTCCCTGTTTATCTTTCTCCTCTCTTTCTATCTCCCCCCTCCTTTCTTCATCCTCTCTCTCTTCCCCCTCTCCCTCTTTCATCCTCTCAACCTTGCCCCTCACCTTCCTCCTTTCCCTCCCCCCCCCCACCCTCTTTCTCCTTCACTCTCATTATCATGTCTGTCTGTCTCTCGCTCCTGTACCTCTCTTTTGGCATTTCTTATCCCATTTCATTTTCCATCTTCCTCTCTTTCATCAAATCACAAGAGCCATTTACCCTTCGTTCTCCCATCTCTCCATCCCTCCTATTCTCTGGCATTTCATCATCCCATTTCATTTTCCACCAACTTTTTCATCTTCCTTCATCAGAGCCCAACCTGCCTCCCTTCACTCCCATCCTCTCACGTTTCACCATCATCTCTCATTTTAACCTCATCGCCTCTCGTCCACTTCCAAACCAGGAGACGGAGCTCGATCCTCCCATTCTCCGCCTCCCTCTTTACCTTGTGACACCCTCTCTCCTATTTACCCTGCCGTTTCTCGTTACCATCAAACGAGGAGGACCCCCTACCAGCATGAATGCTCTCTGTCTAATTGGTTTTGACAAGTTCATGTTTGCACCGGACAGGATGATACCCGCCCCTTACAAATATTCTCATGTTCTTGACGACGACTCTCATTATTTTTCTGTTCAAGGGGGAAGTCAGCCTGGGGCTCCATTTAATAAAGGTCTTACCATTATAGTAACTTTACTTTTATTTAAAGGTAACTACCATGGTAACAGGGCTCTCACCAACCAATCAGAATCGAGGTTGTTGTAGTTTAATAATGGTAATGTTACTGAATCATACTGTAAGTCTGACATACTGACATGGGCCTCATGATATCAGATTTTTTTTTTTCATCTTAAACTAAAGAAATTAAACTGTATCAGCGAAAGTTTTGATGATTATTTTTCGATTTTGGAACCAAGGATTCCAAAAAACGTCCTGGGATCTAAATCAAGTCATTGCGTTAGTACAATTTTAGTAAGGCAGCCTCATTAGTGTATGCCTCATACAGGATTTAGAGCCATAAGTCCTCTGATTTTGAAAAAATAATGCAAATCATGCCAAAATACTTTATCCTCAATTTCAAGTTTTCCAGCATTGTTATGTGGTTTACTTTTGTTAATTTGTGAAGGCAAATATTGAAGAGAACATCATAATGCCAAACATTAAAAAAAGACATCAACTTGAAAACAATCTAACATGTATATTTAGATGCAGCTGAATGCTAGCTGTACAATCAAATTGTTACAATCTCATAAGCCTGATAAAGGAAAAAAAAATCATTGCTGATATTGCCGCATGAAATAGTGCGTGGGGAAAATTGAATATCCTCTTTGAAATTGAAAATTATTACGAGGATTATAATGCAGCGAAGGGTTGTTTAATTGATAACCATCGAAGCATATGGAAATTGCTCATTGCAAAATAACAACTCCAAATAAGAAGGTACTTCACTTTTGTCCGCCACTCACCGCCGCCACCACCGCCGCCGCCGGTAACAAGGTATAGACTTAGGGCTTGATAAGACTCGAGGCGCCGGATAAAATGGACGAGGAGCTGTAGGAATAATCCGGGGAGAATCCATCGAAGCAGAAAATTGCAAACACGGCATGTAGTGTAGAAATAGCCGGTGATGGAGAGTGGGGATTTGTCGGTAATATCAGAGACGGGCGTTATGATGTAAGCCTGTTTTATTACATACACTCCTGTAATGAGATACGCCGAGGAATGTAGGTTGGCCATCAAAGGGAAAGATGGCCGTGGACCGAGTTAACGCTGACAAGTAATTGTCGAGTAAAAATTTGATAGGCTGTTGGACACCCCTCAATTTTGTTTTGGTAGATCTTACGACAGGGGAGATTAGTCTGCAAGCGCAGACTCATATTTTACACTTTAACCAATTATTATACCATGTCTAGAATGAAGACTAGACGCCAAACTCGATGTCTGTGTCAAAAAAGAGCTAGCCACAGTACATAGTGAATCTAGTCTCACTACTTCAGACTCTTCATTATATATTAAATGCGTATTGCGAAAACCAAGGGTCTGTGTTTGAAGACTGGGGGGGGGGGGGAGATTATTTCATATCATACATGGGGGATAATTTCGTTATAGTTTATGAAACTGAGGTGATAGTTTTAACCATCGAACAGCGTTTGATTTTATTATATTAGAGGTTTTCCATGGGCCAGAGTCAGAGTTATCTATGGCATAGGGCACAATGGATAATGACTTTTTCCCACAGTCCTTGTGATACTACATGTTTAAAAATATACATGTATTAAAGCATTAAACAAGCAGCATTTAATAATCTATTGCCTGTTAAAAAGAAAAAGATTAGAAAAGCATAGGTTTCGTCAGCTTGCCTACCCAGTGTTGGTATCTAAAGCTTCGAAGCATTGCATACTGTAAGAAATAGTATTGATCTTTCATACAGGTATCATTACAAACACCCAAATCCCAATAACAATTTGAGGCAAAAAGGTTCAAATTTATTAGAAAGAGATAAAAGAAAGGTGTAAAAACTGGGGCAGAAGTAATCATGAGAACCCACATGCCCTCTGGCGTATTAAATTGTGCACAGGGCGCTTCCATCGCAGTGTAAATTGTACACAGTGGTATGACGTAGGTTTGGTGAATTGACTGTCAATGCTGTCCTCATTACACTACATTGTAATGGGAGGGTATGGAGTAGTCTGCGGGCACAGACCCTTGTTTTTCGCAATTTGCATAGTGAATAATACAGAGTCTGAATTAGTGAGACTAGATTCACTATGGACTGTGGCTGGCTCTATTTGACACAGACAGAGTCTTTGGAGTCTAGTCTTCACTCTAGACCTGTTATTGGTTGAAGTGTCAAATATGAGTCTGTGCCTGCAGACTAGGTATGGAGTGTGTGACACAAGAAGATGTTACAGATTAGAGCCCATGTATCTATTGATACTTGGATGTGGGAATAATCTATTTCTTTGTCTCGCGGTAGCTGTTATTTTAACTTGGTCTGTCTGTGTGTGTCACTCTCTTTGACCATTCTTTACTGTTTCGATAAATATTGTTATTTTCAGTTTAAAGAAATGTTTTAATTTCTGTGTTTTTTCACTCCTGAAGTTTTGCCCTCCTCTCTTCCTCTGCTTTCCTCCCATTCCCTCTGCCACTCCCCCCTCCCTCTCATGTCTTCTTTCCTCATTTTTCTCCCCCCCTGACCTCGATCCATTGACCAGTCTTTTTTTCACTCCTTGTTCCTCAACTTCCCCATCCTTGTCTTTGTCTCCTTTCTCATTCCTCCCCCCCCCCCCCGTTTTTTTTCATCTCTGATCTCTATCCCTATTTCCATTCTTCTTTCCTTCATCAAAATATTCTCCTCTCCCCTTTGTCTTTGTCCCCTTTTCCCCACTTGTCCTTCTTTCTCTGTCTCTATCTGTTGTTTTCATGTGTGATTCTCATAATCTATTGTCTCTTCTTTTCAAAGTTATATAATACTTGATAATTTTGTAGATAATACTTGATTATCACTTGATTGCATGCTGTATTTCGTAACAAATCCAGCTTATACCCAGCTTATATTTTACATATTTAAATTGCTTCAAGGGTTATTTACATCTCATATGGCTATGTATTAATTCAGTTTATAATTATTACCGTCCAGTATTGACAATCAAATTAAACAGTCTGCTGAATTAATTCATTGACTTAGCCTTGTTTCCAGACTCCCGAGACCAAATCCTATCAATTAGTACCCTTTCTCACTTGTGGAATACTTCTGATATAATAATTTATTTTCATACTGAAAAAACACACAAACACAGGATTAGTACTTTCTTGTCAATTGTTCATTATTAATATTATTTATTTGTTCACGTTTTCTTTAAAAAGACAGGGTTGTCATGAATTAAAAGCATTTAACCTGAAAGTCCTTATTTTTAAATGTATGTATCAGACAGGGGAAAAATGAGATGGGGGCTGAGGGACAAATGCTGATAAGAGCACTGGAAATCCCCATTCACTGCAATTATTATCTAATGTTGTAGATTTAGGCAGTAAATTGTGAAAAGTACCCCCCCCCCCCCCCGAAAATGGGAAAAAAATGCCTGCTTCGCATGGTTTTACTCTGCATCATAACCCCTTTCTCACCAGCAGAATACTCCTATTTCATCTTCAAAAACCAGAGTAGTACTGCATTATTCAAATATGCATGAGTGAAAACTCTATATGTCTGAAAGACACCTGTGAAGTCTTCTATTAATTAGAAGTGACTGTGCATGGTTTTACCAAACCTATTCTCTCGATGTAAAAAACATACATTACATCAGACTGAAAATGTCACCCTCGTTTGTAATTGAAATGAAAGCTGTTTTGCTTTGAAAAGCAATCAGTTGAGGATTATAGTTCTATTCATACATGTACAGGATATTAATTAATTCTTCTTTAATATGATAGGATTACTTCTCAATGTGAACATGGCAATATAAATGCAAATGCATTGATCTGTAGAGCAATCATTGTATGTACATGTATTTTTTCAACTTTTATGGGTTTATCTTTAATATCTGAATTTCTTTTTATGAATATGAATGCATGACATTCATGTCTGTCTTTTAATATTGGGTAATTTTGTGCTAAACACTTATGAAGTCATATTAAAAGTATAATACCTGGTAATAATCTATCTGAAATGGAATTTTAAACATAATAAATGGTATTAGGTTCAATGTCAACCAAATGTGATATGTTCATTAATCTTTTGATATCAAGGTTTATACAAATTTAACAAAATGTGGATAGTATTAAATGGAGTTCTGCTGAATAACTTATAAATTCCCTACTTGTATTATTTATAAAGCAAATCATATATAAAGAGTGAAATTATGATCTATATCAAATACATGAGTTTAACTAGTCTCTTTATGAAAAAGGAAAGATAATTTTGACTTGATTCTAAACATTTTTTTCTTTCTGTTTTCTTTCATGTTGCTTGATCATGGATTGGAACAACACAGGTGAGCGCTCTTTGGATTTTAAAACATTTATTTCACACCTTACCCTCTACTCTCAATGCAAAGTGGGCATACGGATCAACTTATTAACCATAACATTAACGGAAAGTCTGATATGAACGGCAATCCTGTGTTCAACTCCTTTGAGGTATTCTTGGTTTTATTTTGCAATGGATATTTTGGGTTAGTCCGGTATGTGGTTAAAGTTTGAATGTGAGTAGGGTTAGGGAAGGATATGTCTGATGTGTAGAAATCATTTGGCACATTTACATTGTAGGAATCAACCCTGTCATTTGTGGATGTGAACAGGTCTAGGTTTATGATACTTCTGTTGTATAGAAATCATAGCAACCTTTCACACCATAATTATATTCCTTAACTTTAAAGGGTTCAGAACGTGCAGATAAGTCAAGGGTTAGAGCTGAGTTAGGGGTAGGGTTAGAGCTGCAAGATAGTGTCTGTTAACTTTTGAAACATAATCCATGTTTAAAGATTGAATTAAATTACGTGTGAACATGGTACTGTACATGTATGTCTGGTGCAGAGGTGAATCAAGTTGACTCAAGTTAAGTTGGATTAAGTGCACGTGTGAACATGTCAAGGGCAAGGAATGTCTGGTGTGGAGATGTGGATGTCATTAGTGAGACATGTATGTTCTAGAAACATAATGCACTCGTTAATGACAGAGACGAAATACAGAAAGTCTTGAAGCTTCAGGCTTAAAACAAAACGTGTTCAGTGGAGTGCTACTCTAATTGTTTTTCCCTCTTTTGTCATTTGTGCAAGCATATTGTGTAGCTGTATTTCAAGTCAACAATACACAATTTTTGCAAATTTTGAAAGTTCTCTTGCAAAAAGCGAACCAAAGTCCTTGCTTAGCCCGAAGTGATTTGCTCTGTCTAAGCTCTATATTTTGTTAGATTTATATTATATTTCAGGATTTATTTCATTTTATTTATTTTTTCAATTTTTAGGGGCTACTTATCACAATTTACTCCCTAAATAAAAAAAAGGAATGTGCGTTAACATTGCATTGAATTGTAATTTTCCATGGCCCCTTTTTAGTTTCCAGGGCTCTATTGAGCATTTCAGGGGCTAAATCACCCGGAAACCCTGCATAATTTTTCCCCTGATTGCAACATGAAGTATACACAACTTTTGCCAATTTTGATTTTTTTTTTCCTACAGATAGCTGAGTGAAGTAGCCCAAGAGAAATTTGCTCTCTGCAAGCTTTATATTATGATTATGTAGTTGTAAATAACTATAGTATAAAGCAGTAAATTTGTATCAATATCTAGAACTTGGTCTAAATTTATTGAAGGAAAAAAGAAGAAAAAATGTTGACACTACCTCCACATCTACTGTAGATCTTGATAGCATTTCATAAAACAGACTTTCAGTGATTTTTCACTTGCATCTGTTACAAGCTACTGAAATCCTTGCATCTGATTGGCTCAGAGCAAATTTGCCAGTGAAAATCACAAGCAAGATGCTGCAGGAAAAGCCCCCCTCGCCTTGACATCTGAAAAAAATGATGTTTAATCCTTTATCTTGTAAATAGATCATTGCATTATTTTTATGCATTCCGGTATAAAATACAGTTATCAAAGTGAAGTGGAGTAACTCAGAACACACTTTTCGCATGCGAGTAGAAAATATGCTATATCAATTAACTGAATGAAGATAAGATAGTAAAATTTTTGGAATGCCAGTCGACGATTTTAGAGGGTTTTTTTATGGCACGCCAAGAGTAGAAGAAACTTCATCCTAAAGATGCCTCCCCTTTCTTTCTCTTCCACTCATCTCCCCCTCCTCTTCAAAAAGTGGGAATGTACTTTGTAAGTGATCAGAAACACCGTCTCAATTTTAATCCGGAACTATATGTTTTGCAATTATATTCCCCAGCTGCATCTCAATTAAATGATTATATATATATATATATATTTCTATCTATATATATATATATTGAGAGTGACATGAATTCAAAGGTCAGTCATTTGTAAAAAAAAAAAAAAACCTTTGTAATACTCGTATTAACCAATGTCTTTTAAGATAGCAGAATCAGTACTCCTCTGTATGTCTCCAAATGTTAAACATTCATGTACAGATATGCCCACTCAGTCTGGCCTACTTCTTAAATGACTCCCTCTCATCCCCTGTTATCTATTTCTGTAATATGACGATATATTTTACCGCCCTATTTCTCCCTCTTCTATCTTATCGATGTGTCCCTACCTTGATGAGAAGTGACCCGGGTAGCGTCATCGATAAATTATCCGGTGACAAGGTTGTCAAACAATCCATATCTCTCCTCCCTCCCTCCCTCCCCCATCCTAACACCACTCCATTTGTTTCCAGCTTTATCCTTCCATGTCATACTGCTACTCAATGCAAAAAGGTGGAAAGTTACGTGCCAACGCTTGGATATTAGAACTAGTTAAAAGTTAAAACTTCAAACATTGTGTCTCAAAATTGTAACAAATTATGAGGACAGGTTGAAACTTGATTTTAGAGTTATGACATAAGTAGTAAGTAGCAACCTTCTTGTACAGATGTACCTGGAATGAGTGCTCTACAGTGATTAGCAAACTGTTTTAGACAATATGAATCTGCCACCATTGTTAAAAATGCAGCTTTTTCTTCAGCAGCTCTCGAATAAGTTTTTAATTTTTAGATTTTGAGAGACTAGGTTTGATATGTCAACCAGAAGGGGGGGGGGGGTTGATTGCTCGGAATGGGATTTTTTCCCATGTTTATTTAAGTTCAAAGTTTGTCTTTATTCATCCAAAAAGGAAATTTGTTTCATTCGCAACTTTGAGTAATAAAAAATACCCATTTAAATACCATATTAAACATTATTACAACACAATTTTATGCTGTAAATGTGAACACTCATTTACATAATTGCTACAAAGAAAATGTACATATGCTCCATATTCATAAAGTTTTCTATTGCCGGATATATGTGTGACCCTTTCCAGGCATTACATGAAGTGGGCTTTGTCCTTCGAGGCGATATAACTAGAAAATACCTTATATTATACAATATGGCTCAATTTAAGTTGAATTTCATTGCAACCATCAATTCATATTGACAAACTTGAGTATTAATATAAACTTACAAAAATATAAGTACAAGGTCTGGTGAGTGAGACTGTCATCAAGATATAACTTTTATGTTGCCATGGCAATGTCTGGTTGGACCTCCATGCTAGGGTCATTATCATTCATCATCTTCACAAACCTTAAAGGAGGAGGAGGAGAAATCGTTTGCATCTATGCTTAAATGTGACGAGATGGCGAGCCCCAACTCTGACATTTAGAGCACTTTTTCATCACTTTCCTTTAATGAACAAGCAGTTAGAGATATTGCATTGAATATCACAATCTGTGACATTTTGATTTTACTTTTTTTTATATTGTCTGCAGTAAATATCTCTGGATTATGGAAATGAATGTGAGAATTCAAGACAGTAGGCCTATCAAATGAACCTTGACATCAATTTCTTTTAGGATTGTGGTCCCACAAGAACTTATGTCATCTTTGATATAACATTTTGATAACACTTCAATATTACATTTTGATAATAAGTTATTGTTGGCATTCACCGCCATTGATCTTTCCCTGTTTATCTATTATGCAATGAATAGATGAACTTATGAAAATTCAAAAGAAAGAAGATTAAGGAAAGTATTACAAATGTGAAGAAATCAGACATTTTGAGTTTACCAATTTATTCAATAATTAAAAATAAAAAACATGAATCACTTAAATGAAGTAGTCCTAGAATTATTATTCAATTTTAAGTCGCTTCATATCATGTACTAATTACTCAGTTAAGGACAATGTCATGCAATATGTAATATAGGTAAATTGCCAGTTCGTATACTGCCAACTCGTCCACTCACCACATGGTCTACTTTCATTTTATAGTCTAATGCCATTTTGTCCATCAACATTTTGTCTAACTACCTTTTAGTCCAATAACCATTTGGTCCAATCATCACTTCGTCTAATCACCATTTCATCTCCTAACCAGTTGGTCTGATATCCATTTTATTTTCATTCATTCACCCAACTAATTAGACCAAATGGTATATGGACTAAATGGCTATTGGACCAACTGGTTATTAGATGAAATGGTGAGTGGACAAATTGGCAATTAGACCATGTGGATAGTGGACGAACTGATGGTAGACCAAATGATAGTAGATGAGTTGGCAATTGGACGAATCGGCGTTAGACGAATTGGAAATAAACCGTAATATATATTGCATACATGTAGAATGCGCTACGTAACCAGTCGGCTCGTTAACATATCAGCTAATTATAAATGCAATCTATCCCTCTTCTATATTGGGATCGCAGATGATGTATGTCATCTGTGTGGGGGAAGGCTGAATTTTATTGACATAAAACTTTCGATCAATACTAATTTTTCTGCGTCTGTGTGTGTTGGGTTGGTTGTTTAATTAAAGCCTGCATACAACCTTGAAGAGAGAAGTCATTAAAGTAACGTTATAATTTTGCTGTTGCTGAATATTAAAGGGGGGGGGGTAAAGCAGGATAGCAGCTCAAGGAACCTCCCTCAATTTGACGGAAGTTGACTAGAATCCGCTCAGTGCTTAATGATTGTTATGGAATTAAGTTTGTGCGATATTAAAGATAAATGCCAGTTGTAACGATCTCAAAATGACTTTTTACAGAATCCAATATAATGACCACCAAAGTGCCAAAGGATTCTGGAAGAAATTGCGTAATTGCTGAGAAATAAGCAAAATAAGCGTGGATTCGGGCACTTCCGTCAGGTCTTTATTGGCTTTCTTCAGTGTGATCGTTTTTCAGGTTAGATTTCACAAAATTCAGTTTATGTAACTGTACGAGATCTAGATCCACGATGATATAATAATACTTAACCTTGGTTTTACAGACTTTCTCACGAAATCAGTGTTTTACTGCAACTACTTTCATTTAGCTTTAAACCTGCGATATTTTTTTGTTGAAACAAGATGACTCCCCCCCCCAAAAAAAACACTTTAATATTAGAGGGAAAGCCTTTTTTGCCTGAGGAATTCAAAGAAATAAATCAGGATAGCTTGGGTTTTATTTGTGATTTTTACTCTAGATCACTTGCTTTTCCAAAAATGTCTTTGAGTAATAGCTCTTATGCTGATTAGTTGCAAACCTCAAGCTAAGTGCGCCAATTGCCAAGTAAATTCTTGAGTGATTTTCTTTTTGTTGTTTACCAATCCTTTCATAGCATCTACATGCCAAAAGGTGTTACTTTTAGGGGGTGTACATTCAAACAAATTTGCATCCACAATACAAACCAAAACCGAAACTCACTTTTCAATAAATTGCAAAGTATTTTCTTCCATATCAATATCATTTGTACCTTACGTTTCTTCGATGATAATTATGGAACATTTAAAATTGTGTTTTTTTTTAATAGAATTTTCCTTTAATTCCAGTCCACTCTTTATTTTATTAATTATAATAAGCAACTTTTGAATTGTCATTTTTCTTAGCAAATAATTATCATCATCATAGTGACTTGATGATTGCAATTTTCCATGGTAGCGTACTCCACATTTTGCAAAATCTGGAACTTCAATCCAAGTTTGTTTCATTCAGTATAAAATCATTTCCATTAAAAAATAAAGAATACACAATAGTATGTACTATGTAAATGTATAATGATATGAGAAGGAAAGATAATGTACATTGTAGACATATTAAATAAACATAGTATTGAAAATATATACAAGGGTAATGTATTATTGGAATTAGATGGCAGTGAGGCCTTGTGCATGATGACACCAACTCTGAGTAGAGATAATGTTTCTAAGTGTAGGAGTTATTACAGTTTAAAATGAATTTAAAACTGCTGCAAATTGCCTTCCCTGCTTTTTATGTTTTCCCCCACAAGCAAAGTCATTTCAAGCCTCGCTGAGCAGCATGGCATGATACCCCATTTACCGCTCAGTCCCACCATAAGCCATTTATGTTGGGTAATTGAAAATTCATTTTTTATTGCACCTCAGTGCTTAGGTGTATGTATTTGATAGCAAAACAATTATCGTGTCTATCAGTGGTAATAGCTTCTCATTTTATTTTCGTTAGTGTTGTAGTTTCCATTTTAAGTTGAACTTGATTGTGTATGCTCACAATAAGTCTAAAGTGCCACTGAAGAGGTTTTTTAATGTTAAAAAGGATTGTTTGAACTTATTTGATATTATCTTATTTTTTGTGTGTATTATTTTTATTGAAACAAAAGAAAAAAGGGATTTGGGGTTTGAAGATAGGATGAAAGGAAAAAGAATCAGATTTTGTTTTCCAAATTGGGGTTGGCAGCTATGAAATTAAAGCTTATATATGACATTATAAATTTTCCAGTTTAGAGGGGGTGGAAAGAAAAGAGGGAAGCCCCTGCCCCCTCCCGCTCTCGCGAGCATGACGTCTGAATCCCGGAATTCTCAGAAAGTTGATAAAAAGGTCAGTATGCGAGAGCCGCAAGGTTTGCGATCGAATCAAAGGTATGCTTCGTCAAAAGCCAGACATTCGCTGCCAGAGCTAATAGAATGTGAGTGGAAGTATGTTTCATGGGCATGTGTATGTTGAACGCATTCCGAATGCTAATCCAATGGGCCTGTTATCATTCTAGTATGTTGAGGAAGAGGGTCACATAGATTTCACAGTCATGTTACAGATATGAGATGTGTAGAAGTATCTTGTATACATGTACATTTCCTCTCCTGTTGAGATGTGCTATGTTCCTATTGTGCTTTGAGGGAAATATAATTTCAAGATAAGAGAGGATTCATAAGAAATTCTTGTGGGAAGCATATTCCACATTATGAACAATTAAGTATCAACTGTATGTAGGTTGTAAGCATCACTTTCTTTTATAGCAGAGATAGAGAACATTTTCAAGAGGTCTGTTTTTATGGGAAATTAAAATTCTTATACAATTCATTTCAATGAAAATGCAATTTTTCTTATTTTATCTTTTGTATGATAATAAAGATTTTATTTAAACTAAAGAGTCGTAAGAAGTCTTCTCATGCATGTACATAATTACATATAAATCCTGATAATTATTTATAAACTTGGCTTTTTGTTGGAATGTTAAGACCATAATTTTAGTTTTAGTCTTTCAGAAAAGTATGTCTAAAAATTCTATTTCATTTTTAAATCCATTAAACTGGTGAATTCTATGGATCTGGTTGTTTGGATAGGAATGAAAGCTAAACATGACAAAAATGTCCATGTCTCCTGCACAACGCTGCATCCGTGGCTCTCTCATTTTCGTGAGAGTAATAAAAATTTGTCTGCGTATTTTAATGTTGTGCTGCGTTGATGCTTTCCACATATGTCTTACATCTGTGCTTTCCAGACTCTCCTTAAAAGCATGTGTGTATCGCATCTCCTTACCGTGGAAGGAGAAGCTTCAAATGAAACTCACCTCTAAGTTAAAACACTACCGCCGTAATATAAGATGCTTCCCGTTCTAGTTAACCTGCCATAAAATTCTATGAGCTAATTAAAAAAAAGGGTTAAACAATTCCAGTAGTTTTTATGGACCGATTCACATTTTTATATTGTGTAGTATTTTTCATACAGTTATTTCAGTTGAAACAAACTGCGTTATTCATATCTTGCATCTATTAATTTAGTTAGAAATTTTTACACAAATATTACTGATTTTGAATGAGATTAGTTCCCCATCTAGTGAAGACGTGGGACCAATGAAAGCACATGTATGAGAATTCTGCTAATTAAAGATAGGTCAAAGGGTTTGACTTGGATTCTTGAGCTTGATTCCTCTTATGGTAAGTAGGGGAGTTCTTCCCATGACTTCAACAAATTTTATCAATTTCAACAATCATTTGACTTCTGCTTCAATAAGTTTCAACTATAAAATACAATAAAATATAACATAATAGTACATAAAACATCAAACCAAATTGTTACACTTCCCTTTAAAGCCGTAGCTTTTACTTTTGGTAGGGGCCAAAACCTTCTTGAAAAGTGATTGATCAATCTTGATTTGAGATTGATTTGACTTTTAGATTGATTTAACAAGTTTCATGTCACTGTTTTATGGAAGTTTTTGATTTGAGTGCCAGACTATATTTTGTCTATAACCTGTCTGCTGGGATGCAGCAAGACAAAGGGTTTGAATTCTATTTATTTATCGATTCATATTATTCTATTGGAGAGGTGTGATAGTTACAACCTTGCCCCACGTGTGATAATTCATGTAGTGTTTCTTTTCACCTCAGTGGTCATGCATTGTGCTAATAATGTTGAGTCTGTCCGTGAGACAAGCTCTGCTTTCAGTAAATCACCAGACCCAAACACTGCATGGAAAGAATAAACTCCAGATAACAGCCTTCACTACGGGAGGACGTTGTTATTCTAGGAGCAAACTATTCAAAAGTTTCCTATTATAATCGTCATTTTATTCGTATGATCTCATGCTGAGGGTGTACCCTGCGTAAGAGGGGGATCGCTGCGTGTTTGAGGAGAGCTTTACCACGATGCTTGGATTACGTGCAGTCGTGGATTTCACACGGTTTAATGTTGTTCAGTTGTCTCCACATTCGCTTTAATACATGGTGAGCAAGCAAATGCATTTATGTTTTGGATAATTTGAATGTGATTGAGTTGTCAGAAATTGCATTATATAGCCTACTGAAGTTGATTTGAACATAGAAGCAGGAAATACAGTGCACAATTTAAATGATTAAAAAAAAATCCTCTTAAAGTCATTGGTAGCTGTGAGGCTGCTACAGTAAGTACTACATTTTGTTCTAAATTTTGTTATGTCTGATACATTTTCAACTTTTCATGAAAGGTTAATTTTGATTAGGTCCCCAATCAAAATAATATCTGCGTATTTTGGCTCTTTATTACCCACTTTTCAAGCTTGGAATGGGTTAAAGATTTTAGGATATAGTTTACCTTGGGTAGCACAATATCCTATCACTAAATGTGAAAGACAAGTGCTCAAATGGACCTTTTCGAAGAAACATTAAAATACTACCAAATGTTTGGATGATACTCCAGTGCAATTCTACCCGACTTTGAACTGGAGTTCAGAATTTCGCCCAATTATGTCTTTTATATCCGTCTCCCCGTTCCTTACTATGGTACTGAGACCTTTGTCTGTAGGGTGCTCCTAAGTTTGTTCTTCTGGTATCGAGTTTACCCTCTGATTTGCTCAAAAGTGCAGAGAGACGTGCCTCTAGATTGCAGCTAAGCCGGAGCATATTTTTGTATCTCCTTTTCTAGTAAGTTGTCATCTCCGATCTCTTCTTCATCTGTGATGTATGTATGTAGCGCCTCGTGCCCTGTGTGTGTGTTTCTATATGCATGTATGCTTTTCTATATGCATGTATGCTTCATGCATGCGCTTTTGCTTGCTTGCCTTTCTTTGCCTCCTAGGCCTGTCAGTTTTAATGTCAGCGCTTCCCCTAGTCCATAATATCCATCAATTTCAGATCTTTCCCCCTGTTTAGGTTTTCATTTGTTGTGAAATGTTTTCACAATTTTGTCCATTTGTCCCCCACCTTTTATTTTTCCTTCCTCTTGTCTTGGCCTGCATGGCTTTCTGCCAGACATAATTACAAATGTCTTAATCAGCAGGGCTGTTTTTATACTCTTAATGCTAACGTATATTGTAATTTTTCTCTTCTGCCCGTACATTTATCAACTCTCTATTATCCCTATTTCATTTTTTCTTCTCTTTACCCCTCTATCACTTCTTTTCTCTTTTCTCCTCTCTTCCACTTCACTCTATTTTCTCCCTTCTCTTCTTTCCTCTCCTATTTCTCTCTCTACTCCCCTTCTTAATTTTTATTACCATTCCTAATGTTTTGTCACCTCTTTCTTTTTCTCTCCCATTTCTCCTCTCTTATCTTCCCTTATCTCTCCTCCGCCATTCCTTTTATCTTTCCTCCATCTTGCTCTTCCACCTTACGCCTTGCCAGTTTGTAGTCACCCATGTCCATCTCTTCATCACTTCTCTTTTTTTCCTCTCGCCCTCTCCCTCTTTTCTGTCGCTGCTTCTCCCTTTCTGTATCTTTCTCTTTCATCTATATTTCTCTCTCATCTTTTTCTCTCTCCATTGTCCCTGCTCCCTCAATACATCTTTTTTCCCTCTCTGGGTGTTTTCATACTGAAGGCGAAGTGGAGTTACTCTGGAGTAACTCCGGATTGAGTTGATACGCTTGTACTGCGGACCGACATTACACCTCCTTTCAAACTGGCAAGCTCTGCAGCAGTGTATCCGCAGTCGTTTCCCTGGTTTCCAAGCGAGTTCGCGCCATATGTGTGGCGCGCGAAATATCCCCCATGCGGAGATGAATGAAGTTACGCGCGAGATAAGCGATACTGCACTTCCGGTGCAGACTAACTCTGTTTGTAGCCCTCTTCTCACATTGGGTTGAGTACTCCACTTTGAATCTGGATCGAAATAATCATAGAATGTCCATACTGCCCTCCAAAGTGGAGAAACTCCTTCTGGACTCCGGACTAACTGCACTTCGGCTGTCAGTATGAAAGTGGTGTCTGAGACTCTTGCCCTCCCATTTCTTTCCATCACTCTTCCCCCTTGTCCCCCTCATCTCCCCATTCTCCCTCCCCCTTTAATCTTGGCTCCCATAACCCCCATCATCTCTATCGTCTCACCCTGATTCTCCTCCATAGCTCACTCTCCATCACTCTCTCCATCCATCCATTCTTGTGGCAAGTATCCCACTCACTGCTAAACACCATCCAGCCAGCACACCCATCTCTCTCTCCTTCCTCCTCCCCTCTCCGTTTCTCTCTCTTCTCCTCTCTCCCCATACCCCATACCAGTGCAGTAGGGTCACCACATGTGTAGGAATGTTTTTACGCTCTGCGACCGCTCGTGTCAAGCAGACCATCGACCGGGCTCCCCCGCTGCTGCCTGGTATCGCTGCGGCTGATGCTTGTTGTCGTTGCGTGCAGCTGGAGATCCCTCTCCCAACTCACAGGATTAATTAACCTCATCAAACTCCTGCACCACCTCTCCCCTTTCCTGTGCAGCACGGCATTGTTCAGTTGTCGTAGCCATAATCTCTCAGTGCCTTCCCAATCCACTCGGTAATATTGATAGCTGGTAAACGAGATCGTACGTGGAACCCTGATCTCGGGGATTGTCCCGTGTAAGGTGATGCTCGTTGAAGAGGTGACATGCGAGGGAATCTAGTGGACCATTGCACATGGATGTACATGTACACATACTGTCTTCGTCTTGACCAGATTTCACTGTGTTCATTTCACGAGTTGATATCCACACCACTTTAAGAATACCCAACAGCGGACAGTGCGATAGTCTTAATTCATGCGACTTTGTCTTTAAATTGGAGTAATGCAGAGTGCCATAGTGAGTTATACCTTTCTCTTTATCTGTTGAGTGCAAGATGGAATATATATAACCTTCTGGAATCATGTGAACTGTCAAACATACATGTAACCTCCAGGAATAAAAGGGTGATATCATTTAAACTATACATATTAGCATTACATAGGACTAGTATTACAAAGGGTGTTAGTAAAAAAATATCCAGCCAATAGTGATTTAGTTCTTTTGTAGCAATATTAGGCAGATTGGAGGAATCACATGTCTGCAGAAAATTAGACCAAAGAAATTGATATTTGTAGCAAAATTTGGCCATCAAAGGATAACGTTATAACTATTTTGCTTTATATCTTATGAACACCATGAGAAGGATATAAGAGGGCAATTGTCAATAGGGATAAATGCAGGTGATAGCACATTTTCTATGACCTACTCGTATATCATTGACATGAAATGTACAAAGGTATGTTTACCATTCAAGCTTTTGAGACAGGAATGGTCAATATTTTCTTTGGGAGATCTGCAATGTATAGTTAAAGTTATTTTTTATTATTACAATATATTTTCATGATCTGTTTAACAAAATATTTTTTTGCGTTTACACTCAAAGGCCCGTATTCTGAAGTCAGGTTTACATGTAACTTTAAACCATGGTCTAACTATGTGCTAAAATTATGGGGAGCCAAGAATTTAAAAATTATGTTTGTATTGTATATTTCTTATGTTTATTATTTTGTTTCCTTTTGCATTCATAATGAAGAAAATACTTCAGTTATCATTCCCAGACAATAAAGACCAATTTAGATGTCATATGAGTTAATAAATTGGATGTGTATTGTTCAGAATACGGGCAAATGAGATCAATGAAAATAAAGAAAAAATATCATTGCTCAAACCTGCATTTGCTATCCTAATCATAAGAGGATGATAATGGTGAATATTCTACGTAGTTAACCCTTTTACCTTTCTTCCATAGTTATTTTGCTTTTATACATTCTTTCCCTACCCCAAAACTGCCTGTAGTCAACATTGGCAAGCTGAATGTACATTGTATAGCCTTTTTAGGAGGGTCCTTAATATGAATAGTCTATTCATGTATACATAACTATGATAATAAGCGCATTAGAATACATCGATTCAATTCAATTGATTGAATCCTTGCATTGTATAGCATTAGTTGTGTTTCTTGGTTCATTGGAATGCTCTAATCCATTGGGCTTTAGAAGACCCCTTTTCTCGACAGTAATTGCAATATTTACAGTGCTTTTTTTGCACTGGGGTATTCTATTCCCAGATGTAATGAAAATAGATTTTGTTAGTTATTGAATCAGGATAAGATTTAAGCCTTAAAATTTTGTTTGGAAATAGCCCTACTGAACAGTTCAGTGTTCAAGTATTCATATTCCATTCTGCTTTTTATAAACAAATTTTATGCTTCAAATCCACTTGACACTGTGACACATTATTTGTTGCTATGTTGGGCATACTTTGGCTGTATAACAAGATTTGTCAAAATTTAAACTGTATTTGAAATGTATGTGTACAATTTGAATGCATTACCAATGCAGTTTAATCCTTTTGATCACAGAGCTGTATAACAAGATTTGTCAAGTTTTAAACTGTATTTGAAATGTATGTGTAAAATTTGAATGCATTACCAAATTTGGTTTTATCCTTTTGATCACAGAACGGAGTGTAGGAACAATAACCAGGTTTTTTTCAATATTATGTGAAAATCTTGCAGCAAGAACTTAGACTGTAACAGAAATTAAAAAGAATTCCTCCTTGATTCATCACACATAATATCCACCAAAAGCCTTAGCATTATCCATAATTGCTGAAAGACTGTGTTATAGGTTTGGAAGAGTGTTTTCCTAACCTTGTGCGAGACATAAAAACCTGCGAAATACGATCGTTTGCACTATTCACGGTGTTTCAAAAACATTATCTCTCGTGTCAAAACGCTGGGGGTGAAGAATAGGTTGGGTGGAGAGCACAATAGATGCCTTGGTTAGATGATGAATGGTAAATTGAATTGAAGAGTGAAAAGAAAAGTGAATTTGACATATGACAGATGAACGCGATAAAAGGAGTTCACAACCAATAAGTGCTTGTGTGTTGGTATTTACATCAGTCCTGCCTGCGTTAGTCCAAATGCTCTTGTATCAGGCTGTTAAGGTACCTTGTCTTTTAGCGTGAATCCTGCTGTAGTATAAAGGCAGCATTTTTGTAAAGTGGGCTAACCCCACCTTTAGTACGGGATTATTTGGCCCTGCAAAAAAGCAGGGTTATCCCAGCAATTGCGGTGCTAAGAGCGATAGTACGGGGTTAAGATCGCTAGTGTAAAACGAAAGTGGGCTAAGCGCTCCCATTCATGCCCCGCAACAGAGCCGGCCCTGTTGTCCAATCAGAGGTAAGCATAATTAATATTCATGAACAGCGAACACGGCGATGAGAAAAAGCGCGCGCCATTTCCTCATCGACATCCATCATGTTATTAAATTGCTCGTGAATATTCGTGAGCTACCAATAGTCCGGGGTTAGCGAGTTTCGTGTGTGAAAAGCAAGCATTCCTTATCCGGGGTTAGCAATAACAATTTGGCATGTGTGAAAAGGAAAAAAAATAGTACGGGGTTAAGAATAGTACGGGGTTAGCGATAGTCCGGGGCTAAGGAAATCCTGTGTAAAAAGGGTATAATACTGTGAGTGAAAAATATATCAGGAGGGAGACATCTGAAAGTGGCTCTTTATTTCCAAGGGGCTCCGTTTCTATGGGGGAATATTTCTATTCATATTTCTATTCATAAAGATGCGAGCAGTTCCCAATGGATTTTATTTTGTATTTCATATAATGAATGGCAATATCCAGGGTTAGACGGCCATGGAAAGTTTGTAACAATAGATTGTGTCGATCATTGGGAATCCCTTCGGGTGAGGCTAAAAGCATGGCAAATATAGATTCCTGTTGTTATGCAAGCATTCTCTCGGGTTCTTTTTAATATTTCAAGCATTGTTCTGCTGTCTTTCCATTTCAGGTTTTGGCATATCACCCTTCAATGATTAGATCATACATTGATAAAAAAAATCAAAGCAATTGAACCCCCCCCCCCTCCATTTTGAGCTATGACAGGGTTCCCAGCCCATCAGGGAGGCTTCTGACAAGGCCAATCTTTGGTTTACAAGAAAAAACTTACATCTCATAAGTATGCATATTTTGATTTAGATTAAAAAGTCTGATTCCTGAATTTTATTTTACAGAAGAGGACAACGAGAGAAAGTCTCTCGTCTGATGTTGTGAAGCACAGTGCTATTTCTCCAAGTTGTTTGCTTATTATCAAAGTTATCATCATTTTCCAACCTCCATATATCACAGAAGATGGAAGCAAAATCTCGCACATGGTAAATAGGCATTGATCAAACATCACCCGATTGTAATCAAGTCATTATACCTGATTTAAATTGCATAAAAAGAAGAAAAAATCATGAAGTAACAAAACGATATCATCTGCAATTTGAGTCCACTCGTTGTCGGCTTCCGCAGGTATTAAACACAAAAGAGAACTGACGTAGATAGTCGGTGCTTGGAAGGTCAAAATATAGATCGGAGGTGATACTACCATCATTCCTTTTCCCCCAGTGCATCAGTCAATTATACATAATACATGTAGTTGCACTATTTATACCAAGCAATCGTTATCAGCGCTACTGTAGAGCAGGAAGCCATGGTAGATATTGGTCTTATTAGAATTGATAATTGCTTTTAAAAAAAGTAAAAAAATTAGTGTCAGCTTCATCAGCCTCGAGCATTGATTGTGATACTACAAGTCGATGGAGAGCCTCTTGATTTTTAACCAGATAATCGTTTGATGTTTTATATGATTTTCAATCTTACTTTGTCCTCATGTCAATATATTTAAAACCTTGCTGAGAAATGAGAAAAGCTCTTGCAGCGACAATTTTTCAGTGTCCATACGGGGGGGGGGGGGGGGTTAGAAAAAATTCCCTATTTAGCTGTTAGATGCATAATATGCCCAATACACTAACAATCGAAAACAAAAATTGTACAAAGTTGCATGTAGCTCATTATGATGACTATATATATGAAGTGTCAAATTTATGAGGTTATGTTATTATGTTTTTCGTTTTTTTTTTAATTCTTCCTCTTTTTTTCCTTTTTATAGGCAAGTGAAATTGTTTTGGTCATCTTTTTATGTACAAGTGAATATTTAAAAAATTGAATCTACTGTTTTAATAGTTACATCTAGTCTAGGGATGATACTTTGTGTTAGAATACCGGTAGTCATTGATCATATTCCTTTATTGGGAAAAATAACAATTTCATAATCTCATGGCCCTTGACACTTCACCATAGTTGGTGTTAAGGCCAATTATTTAATCCAGCTGCCTTTAAATGAGTTTTATGACCCAGTTGTGAATAAATCATCTAGAATATACTCCATTATACTGTAAATGGACTTTCACAGTTGGTTGTGTGACTATTGATCATCTTTGTAGTCCTTCATTTTAACCAAGTGGTCTTAAATGGTCACACAACTGATTTTGAAGTCCCATTTATTGACCTATTCATTTAGTTGGCAAAAATGTGAATGCGACAGGAATCATCCTTGTATTCTACGTCTTGAAAATTAACAAAAATAATTATATTTGCAAAGAAAAAAAATACACTGTCTAATTCATTTTTGTCAATAAAATGGAGGTTGCGCAGTCTTCTCAAACTGGTGTCTCTTCTATAAAATCTTATTAAATTTATAAAATTAAAAAAAGGGGTTTAATGATCATGAATTAGTTTGAAGCAGCTTTGAAGACCACATTTGCATAAAACCTGCATTTCATTGTTCTACACACAAAACCAAACATATTTTTTGGCCCAGAAATGCACCATTGCCTGGAATGCAAGTGTGGGGGTGAAAAGAGTGGAGTTGATCACTGATGCATTCTTGGAATGCCTGGCATACCGTCACTATGCTTGCCACAGCTCTTGGCCTCATATCTGCTATTGTTATTGCAGGTATATTATGCAAGGTACATTGGATGGTTTGGATGTACATTCCATGGAATGATGCAAGAGAGAAAGAGAGGAAGAGAAAGAAAGGAAGAGAGAGAGATAGAGAAAAAGAAAGTGTGTGTATTTGTGTGCAGTTTTGCATTGAATCTTTTGCAAAGTCAGTGTGTACTCACTCATGGGTGCGCTTGAGTCTATGAGAGAGAGAGTGAAAGAAAGAGAGAGAGAGAGAAAGAGTGTGTAATTGCATGCAGTTTTGTTTGTATGGATCATGCTTTTTCAAAGTCAGTGTATACTATGCCTTTTCAAAGAGTACAGATTGTGCTATCTTCAAGAGTGTAGGTCATGCTTTTAACAGAGTATAGATCTTGCTTTTCAGAGAGTTTACACGCTTTACAAGTCTCCAGTTTGAAAAAACAGCAATTAGACTGGCTGAATGTCATACATATGGATCTGGAGTTAATGCATTTAGCATTCGTCTTCACCTTTGCAGTCATTTCAGTGATATTTTAGAGAGCGGCAGATAGAAATAGGGCAGAGCAAAGAGACCAGACGGAAGGGAACATGGCACTGATGATAATGGTGGTAGGTAGGGGTAATTTGAGATCTACTTAAGATGTCGTTTCAAGGTTGAAGAACTGGTTTGGCATCCAAACAACTTCAGGGGGTGCATTTCACGAGACTATCATTGATATTTAGCTGTTTGTCAATGACTTGTGGAAACTGTCATTGATAAAACTATCATTAATCTTGGCTACGTAACACAAAGATTAGCGATTAATCGCTAATTGAACTGACCTATCAACGCCTTCGTTGCTTGCACAATTTGCTCAGCTGACTGACTAGGAACCAATCAGAATCGTTCGTTCAAATTAGCGATTAATCGCAAATCTTTGTGTTACAGACCCTTTATTTTGTTTGTGGATGACTTGTGGAAACTCTCATAGTGTCATTGAATATATTCTATTTATACACTGCACAAATGGGATGTCCAGAAGTTGAAGGGAATGCCAGGCTGAAAATAACATTGAAATTAATTAAAAGCAAGCAAAACTAAAAATTTCATCAAAGTTTGATAAATACTTTTGAGGTTATGGAATTTTTCAAGTGTGGCAAATTTCAGTGAAACTTGACTTTGCATATTATGAGTGTTCAATAAACAAACTTCAGGGCCATTGCATAAACTAAAGGAACTATTTGTGCTTTTATCATATATCTTTGTAGTACGTGTTACAGGAAATTAGAAGTTAAATATTTGTTTTTTGTTTTCACGCATACGTTGTATGCATGTCCCTTGGAAGAAATGTGCAAATGCAATAGCAAAACTCCCACATATTATATGCAATTACTTTTTGTTTTCAAACATTGTATTTTCCTATTATGAATCAACAAATAATCAAAAAGGTAAATACTTTCACAGGCTTCACAAAGAAAAAAAAACATCCTTTTGTAAATGACAAACTAGCTTGTGTTTTAGTGGTTTACTCGACTTCAGTGTTGACTTGTTTATGTCTGTCGCAGGTCAGGAGGATATTTGGTTAAAATGTCATGGTTTCTTCCTCCACCGTACTCTGGCCTTGGCATCTCTGTTAATGGCATGCTGTATTCTGATTTCATTACGTGGGATTACGTAGGCCCAATGGCCCAGTCTGCCTGCACAATACAGTCCGTGCGGCTGAGGCTGCGTTCATGCAGACTTTTAGTTAACAAAAGTGTGATTCTTGTTCAAATGTGGGTTTTCACTCTTATTCGCCAGAAAAGGGCCTTTCTTTTATTGCTGATGATAATTGGGCACTTTGCTGTAGGCCGACACATTTGCAACAAAATGACGAGTAGAAGGGGTAGGCCTTCATGCAGCTTACGCCAAGTAAACAATTTTTTGTTGGCCCAAGTTAAGAACTGTCAAACCCCCCCCCCCCAAAAAAAAAAAAAAAAAAAAAAAGAGAGAGAGAAAAGATTAAAGAAGGTGAAAGTTTTTGAAGAAAAGAGGGAAAAAATCTACCAAAAAGGGCCTGTTTCTCAGGTTATTCTAATATAGTGTCCCCATAATAGTCTCAGTTTTTAGAGCATTTATTATAGGGTTTATGCTTGTTTTTGGGGTAAAATGTAAACAGAAAACATGGAAATACTTAAATAGAGCATTATTTTAAAGTGTAGGCCTGCACGTTGTGGGATATTTTACAAGACCTGTGCTCTCACATGTGTACAGTGATAAAGTTTATTGCCCCCACCCCCCATCCAACCCCGACCTGAGAAACTGGGTCTTCAATAAAAACACTACCCTTCGTCAAAGATGTTCAAAGATACAAGTAGTTTAAGGAGGTAAGGAGACTTGGTTTCTTGGAAGCAAATGCATGATTTTCCCCTTTACCTTTAGTGGAAGTGTCGAGAGGAATAACAGTACAGGTCACATCCATTCGGAGGTATGTACATGTATATATAATATAGGTCACCTGGGTTATGCATGCATTTGTAAGGTTTACCACACATAGCAACGCTGATTTTTTTTCTATGGGGGGGGGGTGAATGCCACTGAACTTTTGTGATTCACAGTATCTTCAGCATCATTGAACAAAATTCACTTTTATCTCACAACAAGTCAGTCCTTCCAGAATTTCCTGCATTCTTAAGGTTTACCACACATAGCAACACTGATTTTTTTTTCTAAGGGGGGATGTGAATGCCACTGAACTATTGTGATTCACAAAATTCACAAGTATCTCACAACAAGTTAAACCTTCCAGAATTTTAATGTATTTGTTACAATATAATGTGGTGTATATGAAAGAAAAAATACTATATTCTTAATGAATTGTTCCTTCTTTGCCTTGCCTCAAGCTTTTTATCCTATACATGTTAACTTTGTATATGTCCCGCCCATCATTTCTCTATTTTTTCTCTAGTGGAGATAGAAAGAATTTCATATCTAGCACTCGGTAATAAATCCCTTGGCCCATACTTTGTTTATGAAAACCCCCATCAACCATTTCAGAACTAGTGATGAGTGATTTGTTATTCAGTCCCACATGTAGGGCATGATGTAAGCTCAGTCCCATAAACAGCTTTTTATGTTGGCTCAGGGCTTCTAGCAGACAATATGAACAATAGTTTTCATGTACTTTGCTAATTTTTAGGTCTGGCAAAGTCAGCTTTTCAAATCGTTCAGTACTAAGAAATTCCTTTTCTTCATATCGGTTCCATATCATTGAGCGCAATTTGTAGCCAATGAGCCACTTTTGGGATCCCATTTATAGAAATTAAGTCAAAATACCCCACAATAATACAGATATTACATACAAGAGGACAGCCCTCTTGGGCTCTCTTGGAATGATCACTATTGGAAAGTGATGAAGGAGCTTCATTACTACGTGTAGGGACAGTGATTTTCTGTTTCTAAAAATCATGCAAACATTTCCTCTAAATTTGTCAGGTTATTCCTTGTATAAATTCTTATCTTCAATCAGCTGATACGTCAGATTATACCTCTTGCAACTCCTTACCATTAAATGAGTGATATGTCAGGTTTTACCTTACAAAACCCCTTACCTGTGCCCTCCTTCTCCATCAACCCTCTTCGCCAAATCATCACATTCTCTTCTACCCCTCGTCATCTCTCTTCAATCTCAACATTTTTCAATTTCGTCCTCTTGGACCCTTTTCTCCAGGCTTTCATTTGGTGTGCACTTCAAGGAAATTGCAATAAAGTTACATTAAGCGCTTGCTCCATATATCTCGAGTAATTGCCAATCTATCCTGACAGTTCTGCTTTCTAACCTGACTCAAAATAGTCTGTGAGATGGCTATACTGGTACATTTTATTGTGCAGTGATGCAAAATTACGAGCTTTTCCTTTATATACCCAACATATTTTTTTGCCAGAGATGTCTTTAACGACTTTCTGTTTGAAATTTATGTTGGCAATTCATGCAATATCATTTGAAGGCTTTCCAGAAGTCATATGATAAATATTGGACAAGCAATATAGGCATGTTATATTCAAGAGAGAAGTAGGTCAATGTTAGTATTGGCATTGAAGTTGATTCAGAATACCTGATATATTTAGATTCTCAAGTCTTTTTGCCAGACATGGGTTTCATTTTGAAATTGATTGTCTTTTATCGCACTGTGATTGTCCAGCAATAAAAGAGAATTCAGGTGTGGATTTTCTTGACACAGTTTTAATGTGCATACCACCAGTCCATGAACAATTGTATGCCTCTTATGCATTTATTTATGCATTGGTTAACAGAATACTAGCCCTGCAACATTGAACTTGCCTCTTTGAAAGGATGAAAGTAGCCCTCGTGCCCCACCCCTTCCCCTTTCCCTCTTTGCGATATTTTCCCTTGGGGGGATTATGGCTCCACCCTGTCCAATTGATGTCCCCCCCAAAGACAGAAAAAGTGATCTTTTGCTTATTAATGGGACAAGTGTGGCATCCCCACCGGGGGGGGGGGGGGGGGGGGGGGCTGTGGGATAAACCCAGGGACCCACTTTCAAGAAAGAGCCCCAATAAAAGGATTAATTTGAGAATGATAAACGAAGCTAGCCTCTTCAGAAGGTCAGGGGGTTGAGGGGCATTACTTCTGTACCAGCTCCAGCAGCATGGTGGAAAGGGCTTTGTTTTATCCCTGGCTATGCCACTCTGTTCAAATCAATTAAAAGTACAGTTGATGTACGATGTGGTAGACGCTCATCAGGGAATCTTATCGCTTTCTCCTGATCTCCTTGTGCTATTATTGACATTCGTGTAGGTGTATCGATGAGAAATCCACATTGAGCATAATACATTTTGAGATGCCCTGGTATAAGAACATTGGTTGTGTGAGCTTGGTACAATCACATACTGCATTTCTTATGGGATAAAGGAGAGTGATGCAGAGGATGTTTGTTTGTGATATTTTTGGCACACATTTACGATGTTAACACATTGGTTAGTTGCACTACCAGTTGTGATTTTAGGCAAGCTTACTTAGTAATGCTGTGTGTAGGCCTATGTAATTTACATGCTTGGATTACAATTATTCTTAAACATGTGAATATGTATATACACCATGAATTTGATATAGTTAAAACTGAAAATTACTGTTGTATAGAACCTACATGTAGCTACCTTACACTCTTGAAAACTATCATATTCCATATTATTTTTATTCTAAACATATCTTGTCTGAACGGATCTAAAGGTTTTTTTGCCATATGTTATGAATATTAATCAATTTCAACCATGCTGGGTATGTGTGGGGGAAACAGATGGGTTTATATTCATGCACATGCAAAGCAGATGTTATGAATGCAGGAGATGCAAATCACCTTTTTTTTCTTTTTTAGAAATGTGGTTTACTCCTTCCACATTGTAAATATGTGGTCGGCTTGTTAAATTCGTTCCCAAACAGCTCTCTCTGACATGCTTAGAGACTGCTGAACACTATCATATTTTGCTTTATATATATATTCTCATTTAATGGGGGGGGGGGGGGTACAACAAGAACAGGAAGCCATTACTCTCTGGAGTTGAATGTGTTCACTCCTTCCTCAGAAATATATTCTTGGAAAGGCTTTGTCAAGATTTGTTATTGCCCTTATTTGAAGCCAATTTTAGCCTATAGGTCTACAATATTAAACAGTCGTATGATTTTATGAGCCTACCCCTCTGAAATATTAATTTCAATATATCAATTTTATGGGAATTCTAACGCCAGTTAGAATTGCCTCAAGCGATAGGTAAGTAAACCTCATTCAAGATGAAATGCACAATACCAAATGTCAAAGCCACCGGAGTACACACATGAATATATTTTTCTTTTCTTATTTGTCATGTTACAGAGACCCCTAGCAGGAAATCCTGAATCCCCCATGATGATGAATACTGGCGTAGATTCGGGCGTCCCTCCGCCCCAGACGGGCCAGCCGGATCCAGACTCACTAAAAATGTTCGTCGGACAGATCCCCAAGGCATACGAAGAAGATAAACTAAGGGAAATGTTCTCAGAGTTTGGTCCTGTATATGAACTCAACGTTCTCAGGGATAAGAAAACGGGAGAAAGTAAAGGTGAGCGCCGACAACCAGGCAAGATATGCACCCTTAACTTGCTAGAGGGTGCCATTGAAAATATAATATGGCATGAACTTTTGGTATGAACCAAAGTAGGAGAAATCTATTCCTGTTCAGAAATTATTTATTTGTACCCTGCAACTGACAATGCCTTTTCATTATTTTTTTTCAGAATTGTAAAAGGACTTTTTTAATCATGTTAAATATGTGCAGGTGTCCAAAAGCATTTGGCTTCTTTTATATCTTATGAAGGAATGATGATGATAATTAATTATTATAATGGTAATTTATTAATTGATTTGAGATGTTTTACTGGAATTCATAATGACAAAAATCATGTTAATGGTTAATTTTCTTTTAGTACAGGTGTATTTCATGATATTGGGATGAAATTCATTTTTAATACACTTTTCCGTTAGTCATAGTGAAACTGAACGAAGAAAATAATTTATATCTGGGCGTGAGTTGATATTGGCAACAGACTTTGATCATCTCTAAAAAAAATCTTTGACAGTTGTACATGATAAGGATCATTTTAGTTACATTTGTGCAATAAGTACAGACTATGATAATCTATCCTGTATGCAAATTAAGTCATTTATTCTTGTGGCATTTTAGACTTTGGTGTTGAATTAGTGTTTGTTTTCTTTTTACACCCAGGTTGCGCCTTCGTCACATTCTATTCAGGTGTAGTAGCAGATAAAGCACAGAAAGAAATTCACAACAGAAAAGTATTACCGGGGGTAAGTGCACCATACAATTTTATTATTTTGGCGTTAATATGAGGTGTTTAATCTCCATGAATGACCACAGATTCAGTGTTTGGTGTTAATGTGAGGTTTATACAAGACTTTGAAGAACTACATGTATGATATTGCATTTGGGTTTTGGTGTGATGTTTGGTGCTAGTGAGAAGCTGCTTATTCTGGTCAAATCTCTTTTTGTGTTTTTTATGTGGGGGTATGTTTCTGATGCTTGTGTAGTTTGGTATGATAAGGTGTAAGGGTCCGATGTAGATTTAGAAAACTACAGGAGATCTCTTGAGACAAGAAATGAAAGCTTTGTCGATGCCATCTTTGAGTAAACTTCTGGCCATGCTTCTCACCTTGCCCAAAACAACTGAGAATTTAATGGTCAATTGGTGTTCTGTGAATGGTGTAAGGTTCTTGTGTTAAAAGATTGCAGGCCATCTAGTAAATTATGAATGAGCAACCGTAATGTGGTTACGAGATGAGTACATGGTATGAAGTCTTTACCCGAGTGATCGCACCGCCGGCGTGTCTGAGTTGTCTTTGGTGAGATGCTTCATCCGTCCATCAAGACCGGAGTTTGCTTTAGCGTAGATACAACAAACATAACCGGATACCAATCAGTGATCCATTGGGAATTAATTATCTTTAGAAGACAATATTCCACACATCTGCGTGCTTTAGCCCTGTGCAGCCAGTCAGAAAGCCCAGGGACTCCGGATCTTCGCTGAAACGAAACATTGTTGGTTCAGGAGCTTTGCCCTCACTCCGATGAAGGCGCTAGCCCCGGATGATTGTTTGATCAGCAAACACGGTGGACAAATTTCATTTCTTGACCATAGCTGAGAAGCATGTATATCGAGGATGGGAGAAGGAATGTATGTGTCCGATAAGAAGATAGACAGAGACTACAGGAATCCTGGCATGCCTTAGCTGAATGTTGAGATGGGGAGATGTGATTCGGTCAGGGTGTATGGACTTCTGGAGTTGGTCTGAGTCAACAAAAGATCAATCACTTTCTATTGATAGGTGATCTGTCTTTTCCCCAGTACTTATACCTTCATGTTCTCATCTTCCAGTGTTTTCCTTTAAATTTTCTCTTTACTGGTACCTCCTTTTTCTTTCAGCCTCTCTTTCAATGGAACTCTAATTCTATTTGACCCTCCTTCTTCATTCAAACCTATTTATCTGCCTCTTTTGCAATTTCGCATTGATTTAATAAGAGCAATGAATTAAAAGGTGATTGACCAAGAGTCTGTACAGAATCTTTAGTAGGTATCCCACTCAGCACCTTTCACAAAAATATTCTGGCATTCCCCATTGATGTGTGTATATGCTGGAATAGGAGGATTAGAAACAGAAAGACGCTGAGGGGATTCCTTCTAACAGATGTGGCTCAAACTTTTGCATATATGCCCCATGGTTAAATATCCTGCCAGTTTTGAATAGATAAATATTAAGTGAGAAGTATCGAGGAAGGAATGATATGCTTGGGCACTGTAACAATGTTTTAATAGCAATCGATCGTGGGGCTGGTTTTTAAGATTGATTGCATTGATTATTGTGTATGATCAATCATAAAATCAGCCCCACTAAGGGTCCAGAACTATTCTATAATCTCTTTGTAGTAAAATTCTGTAAGACTAAGCACAGGAATGCTGATATTGAATGTGTTTCAGAAAGACAGGTTAGAGCTGTAGTCATTGAGGCTTCCTGCATCAATGGCCATGATTCAACTTGTCATGTTCAGTACAACATCACCATCAGGAAATAGTCTCTATCCCGTCCTGGGATGTCCTCTCAATTATCACAGCACAGTTTCTGTCTCGAGGAGTTTCTTGGCTGATACTTCGTTTGTCCGTCATTCAGCCCAATAAGTGGGCAGCAATCATCTGCAGTCGGTCCCGAAAAAAGCTAGCAAGAATCGAGCGGTAGTAATTTGTCTCGTTAAATTACTGTGTCAGATTCAATTGGGGCAAACTGCTGGAAATGGCCAAGTGAGAGTCAACGGCTGTACTTTAGTCTGATTGTGATATTGAAAGCGGACAAGTTGTTTCCTTGATTTGGCCAAGTGGTAAATAGCTAGTCTGCTGTGCAAACCTTTCACTCGATTTAAGGGTCTGAATGTGCAGCCTACTCATGCTTTGTGTACTGAAGGCCCTCTCGCTCAGGAATTGAAATGGCAAGTTTTGTATGTTCTAGTCTTTGCGTGGAGACACACCTGTTGATCAAAGTTTGTGTTCTGATTTGAAACAGCAAGTTTTGTATCTGTTAGTCTTGTGTGGAGACACACTTGTTGATCAAAGTTTCAATCAGGGTCTTTGCCTGCAGACTAGTAAATAACTGCGCTCACATGTTAGATCCCTACTAGAACACAATTCTCGCTACCCCAAATAGCGATTTCGCCGAGATCCGGGAAAATCCCTGTAACGTGCATTGCATTATGGGATAGCTTTTTCGGTATTACAACTTCCTGTTCGGAAGTCCAATGCACTGTTTTGCCATTCAGATCAACAGTGCCGTCATGCATGCAACAACACAACGTCGCTTTCGCTCGGAAAGTTCGTGATCACAACCCTCTCTTTCACGATACAGTTTAACAGTTTTACAGCCTTTTCTGCTAAAGTCACTAATTCTGCCCGACGCTTTCCATTGCACGGTATTCATCTGTCAGTTAAGATTTTTTTAAGTTCCGAAACTGATTTTTATCCATTTTGTGGTCGACCAAAAATTGAACGAAATTAATGCTGTATATATTTAGCGTCTAGTTGAATACGATCGTGATGTCAGGCTGGTCGCTAAATGCAAAATTTTAAGATATTCATTATTTGTTTGATTTTTTATAACCAAATAAAAACATGAATAAAAATTATTTTCACGCGAAATATATATTTTTTATTTTATTTATAATTCAAATGGAATCAAAATTGACCAAATGTAATAAAAAGTATTATACTCTGTACATATTACGCTGATTGGCATCGATTTCAGCGTGGTGGAAAACTCAGTATCGCGAACCTCGCGCGAGCATGACTCTAAACCGGAAGTGGTGATGACGACCCGACGGAGTGAAAATTATCTCGTCTCGCGCATTATGAGATTTTTGTTCCTATTTGGGGTAGCGAGAATTATTGCTGGCCCAAAATGCACTCCTTCATGCCGAGTATTGAATATAGACAACAGCACTCCAATGTTTCGCGAGTCCAAACTTTATTGAATGTACTATTTTATCACCTGACTTCACAATCAACTATCTAAAACATGGCAGAGTTTGAAATACTTTTCAAAATGTTCATTTTCTGGTGGAGTTCACTGACTTTTGAGCACCATTTTGTACATGTATGCATTGACCGAAGGTTTGTGGCTGGCTGCTTTACCCATATTTTCATACCTCCATGCATGGCTACTTTATTTGTGCTCCAACCCAAACATGCACTTGTTCCCAAACTCCTCCGGTTCCCCCAACGCAAACAAAAATCTTCCCACAAAGTTTGCGACCAATCGGAGCAGAACCAAACCAATTTTATGCACCCCATACTCCGCTGCATTCGAACCCAACACCATGCTTTCACCATTGTCGATCCTACACTGGGAAAAAAGTAATTTGTTTGCATAAAGCAGCATTTGATGTTGAGTTTCTTTTCATATTTTTGATCCATGAGCCTATCATCTATTGATTCATTGAAGAAAAGATTTGAAAATGGTCCTAAAAGATTGAGAATTGAATGTAGGTTTAGGGCAAAGTTCATCGGTATGAGTCATGCATGTTGTGAATGAATGTGGTAGAGTATAGCGAAATGAAAATCATTATGAGGTGGAATAATAGAAAGAGGAAGAAAGAAAAAGGAACAATGTTTTGAAAAGTACAGGTGGGAGAAATGAATTGTGGTAAAACTAATCCATAAATCTTGCTTCATGAGATTTTGTTGTAAGAGAAAGGGAGTAACTTCCGATGAAGATAAAGAGTCATTAGATTTGAAAGATTATGGAATTATCTTCTGACAGCTTATCAGGAAAGTATAATTCTGATTTAGATGATCACAACATTATTAGCCTTTATTGAATGTGCAGTGGAAGGATTAAGGGTTGGGGTTGTTATTGAAGGAAAATATGTAGCTTTTTAGATTCAAACTGTTTTTTTCTTTCAAACTGGTTGACTAACACAATGACTTCTTTCTGACTTTCATTTGCTCACAATAATTTAAAAATGCAGAATTTTCAGATGAAGCCATTCCCCGTTTCTAGATAGATTTTTTTTTTCATCTCGTCAGTCACAGAAAAGTCTATCACCGCAAATCTTTCTTCATTCCAACCTCCTTATGAGGGGCCTTACATATCCACACCAAACGGTTCACATCTCCCAGTCATAACACAATATTGATATAGGTGATGAAAACCCATGCATAAGACCTAAATGGTTTAAAATTCACATGGATAATGGAATTCATACCCTTTTGTGTTTGTCACAACTAAACCTAAGTCAGGAAAAGCCGTGATATGCAGCGGTAGAGACTAAATCAAGTTTTGTTATTGTCTGGAGGCATGCGATCTGCAGAATTCTATGAATAAATTGAAGCGTCCGAAAATTGGGCAGGATTCGCTCTGGTCGTTATGGTAATGGGACGAAGGATGCAATGAATTTGTTGTTGTGATGATGATGATATCATGAATAGAGATGAACATGGGGATCTTTGCACAAAGCTTAGCTATCGATCACATAGCTACACTGTAAAAACTGTGGTGTTGAAACTGACACCTGGGCTCCGTGACACAAAGGTTAGCCTAATTTGAAAGAACAATTCTCATTGGTTCCTAGTCAGTCTACTGAGCAAAATGCGCATGCAAGGATGATCTTGATAGGCCATTTCATTTAGCGATTAATCGCTAATCTTTGTGTTACGAAGCCCTGATGGTGTTAATAGAGGACCACACCCTGAGGTGTTAAAATCACACCCTAGAGATTTTACATAAAACACCAAAGAGTATAAATGTAACAACCAAAGGTGTTGTAATAACACCTAAAGGTGTTAAACTAACACTGTTAATTTAACACCAGTTTGAAATAACTGGTGTGGTCCTCTATGTACACCGGTTAGCACCAAAGTTTTTGCTGTGTACATTTAATTGCAATTGTACATACACCTGATTTCACACTATGATCATTGTAATCCAGCATAAAAATCAACCTTACAATCAGTTAAATTTTGTGTAAACGGGCCCTGGGCTCTGTATCACATACATTGGCAGTCAATTGCAAATTGGAAATGGCCAATCAGGATCATTGATACTTGCTCATTTTCTCCAAGCACTGACCGTAAGCCAATTGGAATCAGTCTTCCATTATAGCAATCTATTGCAAACATTTGTTTTTCACTGCCCAGCCTTGTTTTTCCTACTGAATTCTCACAAATCACCAATTTTCTACGGTCGGTTAATATAGAATGATTTCGAAATAGTGAATTTCCATGAAGATTGATTTGTAATTTTATGTAGATTGATGATGTGATTAATAATAGGGCTTTAAACCTGAATACGTCATCATTTTAATGTAGATTGATTGATCTGTATTCTGAATTAGTTTTGAATTAAACTGGTCTAAATCATTGGTTAAACTTTGGATAGCCATAATATTATGTAACAAACACATACATGTAAAGCAAATGCTGTTGGGAAGTAAGGTTCTCTGAAACTTCAAAACAGAAAGATCCACAACTCCCTTTCCTTCCCACCATTACCCTTTAAACTTCACATCTGTAGAAGAATAAGTCTATGCTATTGCTTACTCATCAAACATTGAGCGAAAACACAAAACATTTTCGTCTGGCTTTCCCTATTCATCTTAGGTGTTGTGCTCATGGTGCGCTGTTTGCCGAGTAAACGTCTATAGACCTATGCCATTGTACTGGCTATGTTTATTTTCAATAGTCCACCTTGGAGAATGAATCGGACTCTGGGTAATCGTACAGAACCCTTTCCCTTTCTTATCGATTTTTCTTTTCCATTCGTCTGGTTTGATGTAGATTAAGTTTTTGTCATTTTTTTGCAGATTGTATCCCCTATGTAAGAAGTAATCTATTTTGTCAATTTTTTCTGGTTGATAAAGTCTTTTGATTTTTTTGGCAGATTGGATGCCCCTATATGTAATAAGAAGTAATACTATTTTTTTGGTCTTTGCCAGAAAGATGAATTGACAAATTTTGGGGGAGATTTTCAGTCTCATTTCTCAACTTGTAATGGCCCAATTAGATTTTCCCAAGAGCTTTTATAATCATATTTGTGTGACTCGCCGGGTATTGAACTTGTGACCTCCCCGGTCATGAGTCGGGCACTCTAGCACTGAGCCTCTGATCCGCCATGCATGAACCTAATGAATATATAGATTTAATGGATCTCTTATAAAATGAGACACCATGTTTGCACCTGAAACTCAGAATTATTCGCTCGCTGAACTGCTAAATTTCTGTTTGCTCTCCTGGGAGCTGAACTTGGTAATCAGCTGTTGAAAGGTTGGGATCGGAAATAGACCCCTGCTCTTGGTATCTGGTTCTGAACTGCTTATTGAGGAATGAAGTTGATGTATTCATGCTCAACCTTTTTGTCATTAAATAGTTTTGTTCGACCAAGAAAAGAATTTCCACTTGGTCTAACCAAGTGGGTAAAGCTAAGTGAAAGTAGTTGCAGTAAAACACTGATTTATTGAGAAAGTCTTTAAAACTAAGGTTAATTATTACGATATCATCGTGGATCTAGATCTGGTACAGTTACATAAACTGAACTTTGTGAAATCATAAAATATAAGCTGAAAAAACGATCACACTGAAAAACGCCAACACAAACAGGCACACATGGGACAGTGTATATTATTATTAGTGGAATTAAGACCCGACGGAAGTGCGCGAATCCGCGCTTATTTTGCTTATTTCTCAGCAATTAAACAATTTCTTCCAGAATCCTTTGGCACCTATTTTTTATTCATACAAACAGACACTTGGGTGGTCATTATGTTATTGGATTCTGTAAAAAGTCATTTTGAGATCGTTACCACAACTGGCATTTATCTTTAATACCAACTTTGATTTGAAATTCAAGTATTTGGAATCAAATTCATTTGTCTAATGTCAGACAAAATGGGTAGGCTCTGGGCCAAATGGCAAGTAGATCAAATTTGTAGAATCGATTATTGAGGATTAGACCATGTGGGATGAAACCAAATCTATGAGGCTGTTCTCATTACACTTTCTAAAACTAGTTTACTGGAAACCGATTCAGGAAACCACTTTGGAAGATCGCTTTGCTAGCGTTCTCACTTGATCACATGAAAGTGGTTTTCAAAATCACTTCACGTAAAGCGCTCTTGTTGCTATGGAAATGCTCTCAGTGTGGTGACACGTTTCGCGCGAAATTCGAAACCGCAGCATAGGCATTCTACACCTGTCGTGTGGAGTAGCGCACTCAAAATGTGCGAAGATCGCTTCCCGAAGAACGGTTGTGTCCTCACTTACGCTAAAACCAGTTTAACGAGGCAAAGCGATCTTGAAAACTACATCGCGAGGTGGTTTTCCAAACTGGTTTGGAAGATCGCTTCCAAGACCGCTTCGACCGTTCTCACTACGCGTTAAACTAGTTTCCACTAAACTAGTTTTAGGAACGTAGTGAGAACAGCCTCATTGTGTCGGTGCAAGAACGCCCTTAACACCACACTTATGTGCATCACATGAGTGCAAACACTCCTTTAGCAGCATGCATATTAGTGCATTGTGTAAGGGCGTATCTGCGCAAATGGGATGCTTGAAAATGTTATGCTATAAAGGGCGTTCTTGCACCAACATGATGAAATGGAAAGAAGATAAGGTGGTTGTGGACCAAATGGCAATTTACCCTTTGATCAAGTTTGCCAATGTGAACAACCCCCTGCCTATCTCGTTGAATGGGTCAAGTGTATGGTGAGTGTAGTGTTGTGACGTTTGATAGAGTAGGCCCTAGTGTGGAATCATGTAAGATGTTTATCAAGGAAATTTATCACTTCCTTCAGGAGTCTGGGATCCTGTCTAGGGTCTCCCCTCTGGAGACCAGGGCATTTTGCCAGTGATTTCTACTGACAACTGTTTTAAGCTACTGAAATCCTTGCATCTGATTGGCTCAGAGGAAGTTTCTCATTGAAAATAGCTGACAGAATGATTTGTGAAACACTCTCCCTGTCCTTCTGGGTCTGGGATCTACCTCCCTTCACGTGGCATCCAGGAATCTTGGTGATTTTGCACTTCTTGTTGCATCGGTCTCTTGATCGATCTACATGCAGTAATGACTCTGTTATTAGAAATTTTACTTCAAAACAAATGGTTTTCTTTCTATTTCATTTTGAAAGAAATACTTTGAAAGGTTGATACCTCATGTCTCTGTGAATTGCGGAGTATGCTCAAGCCCGATTCAATATGACCTAAAGAAATAAATGAGACTTAAAAATCTCTCAAGACATGGTGCCAATTTGCCAATGATGGTAGTGGTCACAGAATCACCAAATGAGAGATACTGTGGTACGTCTAAATGAAAAATAGTTTAATTGCTATTTAGCCAGCAATGGCACTGCATATGACTTGTATTGGAAATGAGATATGGATTTCATTATATTTTCAAAAAATTTTCTGCTCACATTTCATGTGTGATCTGTATAGGCGGTGCTGCACCATCCCGAGTTTGCTCAATCTCGAGATATTAGCCCGATCAGCCCTCTTCGCGATTAATCTCGAGATTCAAGAAACCCCGTCTGCACCATCCCACGAAGAGCGATTCCTGCTCGAGCGAGGCAACAAGCCCGATATTACGAGCATGCGCACTTTCGGATCTTGGAGTTTCAACGGCCCGCGCTTTTGAATAACTTCCCGCGATATGCAAGCAATGTACATTATGTACTCCTTTCACTAGCACTTTCGCCGAATTCAACCGGTGTTATGCAACAATCCTCTCAGCTCAGCGAGTGAAGAAGTGATGTATTCTTCGTTAAATATGATGGCGGAGTAGGAGGCAACGACAGAGAGAGAGAGAGGGAGAGAAGGAGGAAAGAAATGCTATTTGCTCACATTTTGCGAAGGAATAAGACAACACTGCTGTCAGTGTTGTTATTGAATATGACCATCGTCGATGAGCGCCTCCCCCTTCGGTCTGGTCTCTCCCAAAATCCATTCACTGGTGGGACACCATCGTTGCTTATGAACGCTATTCGCATGTGTAAAGTTGACTTCCGCACATAGAGATGTATACTAGTAACGCTTCCGCACGTGTTTATGTTTGACCAAGGCGGAAGTGGAACGCGAATTGCATTATGGACTGACGTCATGAATAAATTACCCCGAGTCCAATCTCGAGTGCGTCTGCACCGACGAATTAGCGGGATAATTCGTAAAATAGCGCGCTATTTTGCAAATAAACCCGAGTTGACTTGGGATTGCAATCTCGAGATTAATCCTACGAACTAGCGCGATAATTGCGTCTGCACCGCCAACTATCTCGAGATTTTTCAGATCGGGATAATTTGCCGGATCAGAAATAGCGCGCTAATTTGAAAACTCGGGATGGTGCAGACGGCCCTTATGTAATGGGAGTATTCAAGCTCTCAACTGGAAAGGTACCTCCGATTGGGGAAACCATGGGTTTAGAGAGTGTAAAATGCAATTAAAGCTGGTACAGATCATAATCCCAAACACATGTGACCTTTTCATTATTTAATATCAGCGTCATAAAGACCTTCTCATTAGCCTCCAGTCTATTCTCAGGTTCTAAAAAATGCACCTGCTGTTTCAAACATGCCGTTTCAAAGATGAGATGTATTATTTATGTATTTGATGATCTTTAGTCTCATTCAAGCACATTCGAGTTGTTTTTTGTTATAAGTTTAATCCATCATGCTCTTTCTGTCTTAACATAGATGACATCTTGTTTATCTTGTGTTGTAGTACTTCACCAACTTCAGTTGAGCTAAATATTCTTTTGTTTTCATTCGGTTTTGGAGAATTACACAGGTAATGATGAAATCATTGATCTCAGGGGATTTGATGTAAGGCTATTTGATGGGACATAAATCTGACTGCTGTGAAATGAACTGTGCTAAAACTTTCTCACATGCTGGGTTTGAAGTCAAAGGTCAAAGGGGGCAGTTATGGAATAGCATTTTGACATTTATTGAACCCATGTCAGACAACAAGTAAATATATTGGGGGATAACAGGAATTCATGCTGTCATTTTTGGATTTGGAGTGGCATAGTTTCAGAGTCGGGTTCGACCTTTTTTTAGAGTTTTGTGCTGGAAATAGCGTTGCGTTGGCAAAACAATTCAGTTGGGGTGTGGGAATACATGTAGCTAGAAATATTACAACCATGTGAAATAAACATACAAGTATGCATCAAGATATAACGTTTTTTTTTTAAATGAACAAATTTGAAGCCAAGTGCCCAATCACATATTGTATATGAATAATTAATTGCCTATTTGATTTGTAGGAATTTTTAAGCTCATACTCAGTCTCCTATTTCATATAATTTTTTTTTTTTTGGGGGGGGTGAAAGTCACCATTAGATTGGACTTTGTCAAGCTGATATTACGTTATGAAATCATATTTTTTATGGTACACCTATTCACTTGTCCTTCCTGTGACCCAACATCTAAACTTTTTAATCCTCTTCATGTGCTTTCAACCTTTAGAGAATGAGTCTCTTAGCTCCTAAGAAGATGCCTCAATAAATAAATGATCGGTATGTGCTTCACATAGATCTAGGTCTCCATATCTTTTAATTGGATAGATACCTAACATCCCATTAAGTTTGACCCTTAAACCTGACCCCATCATCAACATGAAGTCCTTACGCTGCTTGTTAAACATTTGTTTCTTCCAAGATACAAATTTGCTTGCTGGAGTTGACAGTAAGTCTCCATCTCTGTCTAATTGCATTTTCCAAAAGTGCAAATTCCTTTTCGGGATCTTTTTGTCGGTTGGATGGGTTCAGACTCTAATTTATTCTTTCATCTTGTCTGTGGGACGCATCTTAGATTCTTGGGGTCTTATCGGCTTCTGGAATTCTCCCGCATCTGGGATGCTAGCCTGGTATCTAGGTCATTATCTACCCTCCTCTTCCTCCCTCCCACTCTTTCATCCTCCTGTCAGGCTGACACCCTACCCCTTTCCTCCTGTTCATCCGCGCCTTCTCCCCTACCCGCATCCTCCTCCCATCCCCTTTTTCTCATCTCCCTCCCCCCTTTTGCTACGACCTCCCCTTTTCCCATTCCTGTCCCCCTCTTCCTCCCTCTCTTCCCCCTTGTAATCATGCTCCTCAATCCCCTTCTCTACCCTTACCCTTGCCCTCCTCTCCTACCTGCACCCTCCTCCCATCCCCCTTTTCCTCATCTTCCCTTCCTCATATCCCCATCCCCCCTCTTGTTACGACCTCCCCTTTCTCCATTTTCCTCCTCTTCCTCCCTCTCTTCCCCTTGTAATCATGCTCCTCCCTCTCCTCTTCCTCCTCCTCCTCTTCCTCCTCCTCTTCCTCCTCCTTGTCCTCCCTGCCCATCCACTTCCTTTTCTTCCTCCTTTTTCTTTTGTTCTCCTTCCTTTTTACCATCTTCCTCTGCCTCCTCTGCTTCCTCTGTTTCCTCCACCTTTTGAGCGAAGGAGGTTGGCCAAATCCATCCTTACCCTTTCAGTCGTTACAAGAGCATCTTAGGATGGTATTAGGGGTTATTTCCTCCTTAATCCAAGTTATGTTAGGATGTTGTGCTTTATACATCTCTTCTTCATGATAGTTTGTTATTGGAATATTGGCCTAATGATAATTTGCATACAAAAATTGCCAAATATGACTTGGTCATTTTTCACACCTCCCAATACTTAGCACACTTTTGCTGAACTTGTCATGTGACCTCAATAACTTCCCCAAATTCCAAGCGAGAGAAATGATTAGACGATTTCCTGTGCTTAGGGTATAATCTATTTTATTTGCTCCAAAAGCTTCCAGTCGATCCTGTTAGATATATGAGGATAGATGCGTGTTTGCTCATTAGGCGATATACGGCATCTTAGAGGTGTTTGGTACTTTTTCAAAGATGTAAAAGGGAAGATAATGGGATAGAGATGGGTGGGGGGAGATGAAATTGAAAGGGGCTAAAATTAGGGATGTAACAAAAACTAAGGAAAAGGAGAACAGGGGTAAAAGATGGTGAAACGAGAGGAAGGAGAGAGAGGTGGGGGAGATGGGTGAGAGGTGAGAAAGATGAAGAAAGAGGAGAACAGATGAATATAGGGAAGAAAAAAGTTTTAAAGGAAGAAGTGGCTAGAGATTTTTTTTTTTTTTTTGGGGGGGGGGAGGAGATTACATGTAGGTGATGTCATGGAATGGATATTAAAGCAGTGATGAAAATTTAGGGAGATGAAGTAGCAGAAGGAGTAATGAGAGTAGAAGGAGATGGAAGATGGGAATGAGGTGTGATACAGGAGATGGAGAAAGAGATTTAATTGGAGATGGGGGGAAAGGGAAGACGAGGAAAGTGGTGTCAATATGCAGAAATAAAGAGGAAGATGGAAGGTGTATAAGAAGTAAGGAGAGAGAAAGATATAATTGAGGGTCATGAAGGGAAATGATGGAGAGATAAAGAAGGGTGATGGAGAGGGGAGGAAAGAAGTTCGATGAGGGATGGAGATGATAAGAACATGATACCATTGTGCACCTGTGCACACCTTTTCTTTTAATTCGATTCTATCAGTCATAGAAGATCCAGTGTCAGCAAGTCATTTGTCAAGGAATCTCAAAAGAATTATTGTAAAAAAAAGGCATTCAAACGACTTTTTCTCCCAAGAATCAGTTTTCAGAGTCTTTTCATTTGTCCATCCAAGTGATTTTTGTGTTGAATATTAAGAGATTTTGATGTAAGATCTCAAGGTGTACAAGAACAAACAAATGTGGAGGGGGCATCTGAGTTAGAAGGTGAAAGAGACAATTTACCTCTGCCGTTGTCAGACTGATGCAATAAAGGCATTGACTTCTTTGCATTTGGAGTTCACGTGGAGGTAATTCCTTTTTTCCTTTGTGATGGTGATACTTGAAGCTACTGTAGCCTGCCTCAGTGGCTTGTACCTATCACATCTAGTCTGTTTGGCAGATCGTTGAGAGATCCAATATCTCCGCTTCACCTTTGGGAATCCTTCCAATTGCTCTGTAAAGCCCCTTGGTTATTGGATGGTGTGTGGCGGGTCAAGTTTAGAGTCGGGGGTCAAGTCTAGGGGTCGACTCCTTTGAAGGGTCAAAAGCGAGAAGGGTAAATTAGACACCCATGGGATCTCCAAAGAATCCCAACTTCCAATTTTCTTGTGTAAAATGATCGATACTGATCAAGTAGGATTGTTCATAAACTTGTTTTCTTGTTGCTAATAATATTCCTTTTTGTAGCAACGTTAAGACCAGGGCCTACCAAGATGAACTTCCGATTACCTTCTGTAAAATGAACAATCAGTAATCCAAAGACTTGGGGGGGGGGGTGTTTCACAAAGATTGTCACTTAATGATGATGGTATGTGATACGCAATGCGCAATCTTACTGATTAATAAGCAGTATAGTGCACGTCCTCTTGGCATGATCTGACCAATGCGGACATGGCTATTATAACGCACACAACTTGGCATTTAAGTGCGACTCTTGAGTCATACCTTTGTCATCCCTCCCCCGCTTGAAATGTGTGAAGACCTCTTCCCGAAGAACAGTTGTGTCCTCACTTACGCTAAAACCAGTTTAACGAAGCAAAGCGATCTCAAAACTACATCGCGAGGTGGTTTTCTGAACCGGTTTGGAAGATCGGTTCCAAGACTGCTTCGACCGTTCTCATTACACGTTAAACTAGTTTCCACTAAACTAGTTTAAGGACGGCAGTGAGAACGGTGTCTAACAGCAACTGTTTATTCAACAGTTTATTCTTCAGTCATAAACTTTCTTTTGAATGGTTTGTTAGGGTAATAATTTCCAAGTTTAACTAGGTCAGGTGCTTGAATATTTTATAGTGTTGTAATGTTAAGTGATGGATAAATATTGACTTGATATTTTGTTGGAAGTGATGCTTTTTTAGTCTGATGTGGTATCAAACAGTATTTACCGGGGCTTCATTTTAATAGTGAAAATTATAATAATTGATTTATTTATGAATGAGTTCTATTTGAACTTATTCTCTTGTTCTTCAGTTTTTATAAAAAGGAATATCATCAAAATGGGCCTAATGGGAAAATTATATTGATGGCTCTATTCTCCTGTTTCTGTTAATAGTACAAAATTTTGCTTATTGAACTCACTCCCAATTTATGGAGATTCACATTTCCGAAGGCTAGGTTTGACATTTAAGGGGTATACTTGGAAAATGTTTGGCTGAAACAGCTACATGAGTTCAAAAGGCATTTTTCCATCCATAGTTCTAATTGCTTTCTTAATATGAATAGAACAGAAAATGAAGTAGAATATTTCCTGATGTTGAGTGATTCATTCATGTCTTGAGGCAATATTATTGAAAGAAAATGAGGGTCTTATTATCCTATACCTTCAATATTTAATCTACGTTATGGCCTGCAGATTGTGATAACGTTAGAAATTGTGTTGCGAAAGATATTGTATGTTTGATTTTGCCAGCGCCATAATGAGGCTGCGATGAATGCAAGGAATGCTCCCCAGGGAGTGAAAATTGTGCACTTTTCGTGCAGGATTGAAACGAATCCAATGACCGGAGTAATGATATGCTGTAACGCGCTTTGAGCCATTCTGGGAAAAGCGCTTGATAAAAATTGGCTATTATTATTATTATTTTGATTTGAGTCGCTCAGGTTTGAATTCATTTCACGTAAGTTTAAATGAGCGTTTTATTTTTTAAAAATACATGTCAAAGATGAAATATAAATTAATGAAGATTGATAAAGTAAGATAACTAATCGTTTTTCTACATTCAAGATTTAAGTTATACCCCAAAATATCAGGTTATATACTTTGAAAACTACCATGTAAGACTAACTAACTCAGTAAGACCAAAAGACCTTGAAACATTTCTTAAAGATTTTCTGAGATTCACAAAATTAGTTTTAAATGGATAAAAAGCCAAAATGTAATTGCAGAAAAGGGGGCTTGAAATGCCTCATTGAAATATTCACAAAATTAATTCAATTTTGTTTTTAAAAAAAATATCACCAGGTTGCGTTGAATGTGTGATATTGCCTTTGAATTTATCAAATGGGACTTATTTCCATTTTATTTTTACCCCAAAATGTAGTAGTGTAGCTTTAATACTGTATGATTATGAGATCCTTCTTCGTGAAGTATTGATGAGTTTTCTTGTGAGAAGCTTGCTGGAGGGGTCTCATCTGATATGCTGCCATCCCTGAGGTTCTGGCTGACTGCTCACTCAGAGATGCCCTCTTTTTCTGGGTGTTCACTCCATTTTATAGCCATTTGTTATTCACATGGCCTTTTCAAAGTGACAACCCCCCCCCCCCCCCTCCAGCCTCTTGTAGTCTGTACTGCTTTTGTATGTGATTCTGACAGTTGTCTTTCTGTGCACATTTCTTTCACATCATTTCTTTCACCTTTTTACCTCTTTCCCTTTCCCCATCTTTTTTATCCATCAACTTCTGTATAACGTGTCATAGGCCTGTATTCTGAAAGTCGGGTTTAACATACCATGGTCTGTGTGCTAAAATTATGGGAAGCCAAAAGTTTCAAAATTTTTATTAAGTTGTATGTTTCTTATGTTTACTGTGCTCTTTCCTGATTCATTGATGGTGAAGACAAACATCTTTTTATACTTCCTACACAATTATGAATGATTTGAGAGCCAAATAAGCTGAAATATGATATCTCTACTGTTCGTGATTTATGTAACAATTGGCTAAGCATACCTGAGTTTAAGTTAAACCCGACTTCAGAATACAGGCCTATGACACTTTATACAGAAGTTGATGGATAAAAAAGATGGGGAAAGGGAAAGAGGTAAAAAGGTGAAAGAAAAGTGCACAGAAAGACAATTGTCAGAATCACATATAAAAGCAGTACAGTGTCCTTGTTTCTGACTCTTGTCATCACCCAGCTATCCACTCTTTACCTTCCTTTTTTCCTGCCAGTCTGTCTCAATCTCTCCTTCTTTCTTCCTCTTTTAATCTCTCTATCCCCTCCCCTTTTCTCTTCAACTCTCTCTCTCCCCCTCTCTCCTCTCCCATCTCTTCCCCCTCATCTCTCTTTTCATTTTCTCTCCATCCTCCATATACTGACCATATATTGCTGGGGTGAGAAAAGCAGAGCCTTGCCCGACACCGCAGCGCTCGGCTACCTCATGAGAATGTGATTAATCATTTATCTTCTCTCTCCCTCTCCTTCCTCTCATTTCTCTTCCCACACTTTCTCTTCCTCTCCCTCCTTCCCCTCTTTTCTCTGTACTGACCATATGTTGTTGGGGTGAGAAAAGCAGAGCCTTGCCCAACAGGGCAGCGCTCGGCTACCTCGCGAGAATGTGATTAATCTTTTTATCTATCTCAATCTCTCTTCCCCCTCCTCCTTCCTCTCCGTTCTCTACCCCTTCTCTTCCTCCCATCCTCCCTGCTCTGTACTGACCATATATTGCTGGTGTGAGAAAAGCAGAGCCTTGCCCAACACGGCAGCGCTCGGCTACCTCGTGAGGATGTGATTAATCGAGGACCAGCAGGTCTCTCTTTCTCACAGGTCTGCACTTGTAGGTGAGAAAGAAAATGATTAGAAATGAGATCATTATGATCACCATAACCCGGGCCCCTTTTAATATAAAGATTAGCGATTGATCGTGCTGTTGATTTTTTTTCTACTGATCATACACAATAATCAATGCAATCAATCTTAGAATTCAGCCCTATGATCAATCGCTTCGCTTTATATTACAGGGCACATAATTGCATGGCAGTATATCAGGCAAAGGGAAAGAGTTTATGCATGCTTGGTCTAACTGAATTGGTCAAGTCGCCAGTAGGTCCAGTTACCACTTGGTCTAATTATCGCTAAATTCAGTTACCATTTCAGCTATAGGTTGAGAGACAATAAGACCTCCCCTCCTCCCCCCCCCCAAAATAAAAATGAGTAATCATTTTACCTTATAATTTACTCTTTTTTATTCACCAACATTCTTAACTTAAAACTGATTCTGCACTTATATTCTACAGTGAATGCATAATTACTCAGTAAATTCAAGTAGGATATTGGTATTATTGATCTGAAAAATAGAAGATTTTCTTTTTTCATGCTGGAAAAATTCATCATGGAGTAATATGTAGGTTTATTGTCTATATCATGAAGAGGGTCGCGTGACATCGCCAGGGGAATCAGAGAGTTAAATACCCGTGTATGATTTCCTTGGTTACTGAAGATATTCGGAAGGGTGGATAAATTGGGACGAATTTGTGGATGGGTATCTTTACACGGTTGGCGTCCCTGTCTACGGGATAGCAGGGGATAGAGCAGAAATTAGTCCAGTTATTGGATTTCAGCGAAGGTGCTCACATGAGTAATTAAGAAGCTCCAGGTTCGCATGAACTGGTCACCCATGGCAACGCACTCTTTTGAGACGATTTCACACCGGTGTGATGCCGGGAAATTGCTCCCAATTAATAGAAATGAGTAGTCTACCTTTCAGCCACTTTTCTTTTTGTCTATTAGTTTGAAATGATAATATTCCTCTTTCAGATGATTATGATTTTATTTTAATGGGATGAATTCAGGCTGTGATTAAAAAGGAGAAAGAGTTCCTCGTATACTTGTCCCAATTTGTCCAATTTTTAAGAGACTAAAATCTCAGGGATTCCCATTAAAATAATAATCATCTCCGTTGGTCCAATTTTTTGCTTTGAAATGTTACTGAGACTGGATGTAAGGCTATGTGTATTACTCACATGACTAGCTGTGCTTTGAAGCTTCTCAAGCTTGGCTATTTTACCTGGCCATTTCACTCTGATTAACCACCAGCTGAGTGCACCTTTAGAGCTATAAAAAAGTCAGAAATTCTCTTCCTCGACTTGAGAACTTGACCCTTGGAAGATAAAGATCAGTCAGATGGTTTAATCAATGGGCTTGAGATTGAAAGTTAGTCAGGTCAAGCTTCTTTGTGAAACGCTTATGCGATCAGAGATCTGAATTGAAGACAAAACTATCTATTTAATATTTTTGACATATAATTTAGTTTGGTCTTCAATTCTTATCTTTGTGAAGCACTTTCCTCATCAGATATGTCAATTTAAGACAAAACTATGCATTAATGCTTTTTATCCTTTGGCCATGTTCAAAACATTCTTTGTGTGCTAAAGAAGCATCCATTCTAGATTATTTTCCATTGTTATATGACTATAAAAATAAAGTTTACGTCCTTGTAAGATACATGAGAAGAAAGTATGCCTCTCTCGTTACAGGTCCCATTTACCAGAATGCCTGGAATTGATTATGCATCTGTTTTATAAAAGTGAGTGCATATGATGATAAATGTAATCGATAGTTTCTTAAGCCCCTTTTACATTTGGTGGTGCGACTGCTCTGCGATTTTGTGCAACATATATTGTGACCAAGTGATAGCAAACGATCGCACGAGCAATTGTGAAAGCCCCTTTACCACTACAGCAGTTTATTTTTACCATATTTGTTGATTGGACACATCCACAAATGCAACAGTTATTTTGACCAGTCCTTTCTTAGATTGTAATCCATTCATCCCTTTAATATGTATGATAATTTTCACTAATTTCTTCTAAAGAGAGAGAGAACGAGAGTGATTGAGGTCCTTTAAATCACTACTTTATATATTTATAGTAGTGAAGCATGCTTGATAGTCTCTAAATGCAATTCACTCCAAAAGGAGTCAAAATGCACTCTAAAAAGATGTACACTGTACATTTCACTTTAATATGTATGATAATTTTCACTCATTTCTTCTTAAGAGAGAGAAAACGAGAGTGATTGAGGTCCTTAAATTCACTATTTTATATCTTTATAGCAGTGAAGCATGCTTGATACTCTTGAAATGCAATTCACTCCAAAATGAGTCAAAATGCACTCTTAAAAGATTTACAGTTCACTCCAAAGGGATTGGTCCCTAGTATCACTCCAAGAGAAGTGTGATTACGGACTAGATAAACTAATTTAAAGTGTATGACAGATAAGATAGGAGTTGAGATAGAGAGGAAGGAAAAGTGGACTGAAAAGAATTGGAAATAAATGAGCTCTCAAGACTAATAACCAAGAGCGGATGCAATAGAAAATGCTATTTCCCTGACTGGGCCAATACATGTTGTTTCCCTCACTGGGCCAATAGATGCAATAGAATATGCTATTTCCCCGACTGGGCCAAATGAAACATTTCCTTGCAGGCAATCATTAATTTGGCATTTACATCGAGAGTATTTCTGGGAGGCTCTCATTTTCTCGAAGAATCGGCCGATTGTCCGCTTAACGATTCATGCGTGATGGGCCGGCGAAGATTCGCTATTCATTTCACGTTGAATAAAACACATTTCCTCTCTAGGATAGGACAGGGAAACTCATTCACAAAGTTCATGAACTGATAAATAACCCTTAAAGTTTTCTGATCGTTATTCAAAGGTGCAAAAAGATGGACATGTGAATTTCAGAGAATGAAAATCCATTTTGATCGACAGATGCTATTAACTCTTAATGTGCCATTCACTGTAATCAGCGAGTGCCATTTTTTCAGAGAGTCTATATTTAATTGTTTTATTTATATAAAAAAAGGGAATCGCTCCTGATACAATGTTAAATCTCTTGACCATAAGCTGAACTGAACAATGGAATCACACATGCATGCAATGTACTCCTCAAAATGCAATAGGCATAACAATAGCTGTATGACCGTTGCACGAAAATGTGTTTGTGGCACTCCAGTGGATGCACAGATATGTGTTCATGGCACGTTAAGGGTTAAAGGTAATATTTCATCAATATGAGCATATAGATACACATTCAAAGCATACTTGCTAATCTGCCTGATAGTCTTCTCAATGATACACAAAATATACTTTTAAAAAAAAGAAAAATTAGAAAGGCATGACACATTAATTAAATTTAGTCTAGTCAGCTCAATTTTAGTATTTCTGAAATTTTGATTGTATATTAGGGTAGTGAAAGTATGCTTTTCCTTTCAAACAAAAATACAGACCTCAGTGTTATCTGTACCTCCTTTCCCCCTTGAAGATGGATTGCCAAAAACCTGTCAATGACGCAAATAAGTTAGATAAATAATTCACTTGCATCTGTCATCCTCTTCCTCATTTCTAATCCTTTGTCAAACATGTCTTTTTTGTAAAGCTGCATAAGATACATGACATCAATCTTAGTATGTGGGACCACACACAAAAATTACATTTTGAGTCGGCATGTGCAAGTATGCCAATGTATTAAAATGAGAATTCAACACATTAATGTTCATTTGCAGGACGACATCGAAAGGTTGGTGTCAGATTATGGTGTCACTTGATTATGTTTTTGTTTCAGGAGAATGCAAAGAATGGGACAACATTCTTGTCAAAGTGTGAACACAGTTATTAGATAAGCAGCTCAATAGCACAGTCTTTGTTCCTTTCTATTCTATAGATTTGAATAACAAAAAGTCTCAACTAAAAAAACAGTAATCTAGCTACTAAAAATGCCAGTCTCATTAAATCATGTATCAAATTGTCTTCAAACCATTAAAATTTGCGAGGTATGAAATTAATAAGCACCACTTTTTCTATATCAGTGCTTTTGAGTTTTTAATGGCCTCTTGCTCGTCAACCTAGAATTCAAAATTAAATCAGTCCAAGAATTGAGTTTTACAAGTCTCGTTTGCAAGAAAAAATGTCAAATTTGAATATTACAGCTCAATAATGTGTTAATATCTTCAGTAGATTAATAGGAAGTGTGGCTCTGTGTGTATGCAATGTGCATAGTGTAGTCCCATATATAGAGAAGTTATGTTGTCTCACATGTAGGATAGGTATAGAGACAATAAAAGGATTGATTAGTCGGCAATGTCGGTTAATGCCTTCCTCTTCTTCCTTTTTCCCTTTTCTTCCTTTCCTCCCTTCTAAATTCTCATCAGTTTTATATAAGCTGATATCCATTAGAAATGATAGGTTATTATTCAGGTTTGTTTGAGTGTAGCCATATTTGAAAACAAGATTGTAGAGATTATAGGCAGAGAGAATTAAAGGATATAGCCAGGTATTAAAAATAGCTCTGGCAATAATTACATGAATTAAACTGTTGATGGGAATCCCAGTTGATTACTTTAATAGGAAATGAAAGCGATGCAACCGCAAAGTGAGAACTGAATTTTTTTAAAGCATCTTATGGCAACTGCATGTAGAATCCCAGCCAATAGTTTAAACAGGGGCTGCAGCTACATGTATATCTTTGCTGTTACCGGTGCTTTCACTTTTCAAAACAAAACTTCCTGGAATTCACTCTGAAATTTCCTGGAATTTTACAAAATATCCCGGAATTTTACCAATATACTCCAGTCTTCCGTAGGATGTTATAATTTTCTTCTCCATGTATGCATAAACAAGGGCCCATTGCCGTAATGAGCCAAAAATTTTGAGGGGGCGAAATATGACGTATGGGGCAAAATTTATATAGAGTTGCAAGCGAGTGAGCTAAACATTTTGACATTTTAATTACAAAGATCTGATTTTGTGAAAGATTTTGACATAATATTCAGGAAATAATATAATTCCCAGAAATGATAACTTCCTGGAATTATCCCAGAAAATAGCAAAACTTCCCTGAATTTCCTGGATTACGGGAAGAGTGGAAGCACTGGCTGTTACTCTAAAAGTATGCAATGGGTATGATGCAGCTTGACTGCACAAACTTTGCACCTACCCCCTAAAGCCTTTTGTTTTAGTCTTCCTTGTACTACATGGACCTATGAACCGTTATGCAGATGGTCTGTACAAGAAATTCCACTGGACTTTTGTAACAGAAAACCCTGCATACGGTAACATGAATATTCTGGTTTGTAGTTGGTAACCTTGAGTAGCTACATGTACTTTCTATCAATCCTTCCATTTTTTGCCATCAAAATCATCTAGTTCGGCAGTTTGCTCATCTCCAGCATCAAAAAGACAATTCTTTTGACATATTTTGTTGAAGAGATCGATGAGCTATACCTAAACCTTGCATGTGCCCCACTATTTATCCTTCAGTCCCATGTATAGGCATATGACGCAGGCTGTCTCAATTATTAGCGGAGTCTATTCCCTGTATTGATACACTGCTCTATTATTCATCTACCTGGTTGCACCTGCCCTCTGCTATTCAACTCTTGCCCTGTTCACACGAAGGTTGCCCGGTTTTAATCCGCTCACTTTTTTGTAATCCCAGGAGCATGTCACAAACTTTTATTACAAATTTACTTCAACTTTTGCCATGTTTTGAAACCAGAAGGGTTTATATTAAAAAAAAAATGTCAGTCATTTTATTTGACTAATTTTCTTCAACTCCTGTTCACATGAATTTCACCTCATTTGGATCATTCCTTTTTAGGAACCGGGAGGGTTTCATAAAACTTCTTTTTCATTGATTTCATTTTTTTTAATTTACTTCAAATTTTGTCACATGAAGATCACCTGTTTTAATCAGTTTCTTATTGGAATTTTTTCAGGGAGTTTCATGAAATGTCTTGTCAGCTGATTTTCTTTTCATTTGATAATAATAAATGCAGTTTTGTAAAAATATCGACTGTGTGCGCTTCCAAAGGGACTTGGGTATTATTTGCCTTAGTGTGGCAAGCATTTTAAGGAGTAAATTCCTGACATGTACCCATTTTATACCTCATCCGGGTTGGATGCAGCCCAATGTGGACCAATTCTTTATGAAGTTCTTGAGCAATGAATAATAATCATTTAAATTACTATTAATTTGTTATATTCTCTCATGTATATATATTTTTAAAAATCTGTGAAATGCTCCACTGATAATGTGAATCCTCTCTTCGCTAATATTGAATCAGTATAATCAGCCGAGCACCAAAATCATGGATGTTATGGCTACGCTGTGAATTTGTGGAAAAGCATTGACTCGCCCATCTCTCTACTTCAAATCATATTACATCTGATCAATATACCAATTCAACATGGTCGCTCTATGTATATTGACAGGCATGCTAAACCAACCCAACTCTCCCTCTAAGAGTGCAAATTGCCTTGAGGGACTCCAAATTTCATCGCTTCGGAGGAAGAAGGTCTTTACTGTCCAGATTGATCAGGGGGGGTCTTTCACAAAGATCTAAAGTGTGACTTAAAGTCATGCTTAAATGCTGATGCTCTCCTGATATTTCAAAAACACACAATCTCATATTGATTATTGTGCAGTAAATAATAATGATAAGGAGCTTTTATATAGCACTTCATACACATAAAGTTTCCTAATCGCTTTACAATTAAAACAACGTAAATAAAACAAGTACAACATAATAAATTTACATAGAAACAAAGTATGAATTATAAGTGTACAACATTAAGAGATAATGAAATATCAATCGTTTAACAACAAATCAATAGCAAGATAACAAATTACAGTAGCATGCGTCCTCCGAGTATGGTCAGACCAATGCAGTAATGCATTGACTACTGATCGCAACTTGAATTAAAGTGCAACTCTCTATAAAGTCACTCTAATATATCTTTGTGAAAACAGCCCCAGCCCCAGGGTCTTTTGCATTGCAATAAACTTTGATTAATTCAATCACAAATCAAGTATAAAACCCAAAATCTAGCATAATCGCAAGAAAGTGGAGTTGCCATTGGATGCCAGTTAACTGCAAGTTTACGCTTACCGGTAATTAAAGGACTTGCGCTTAACTTTAGGACTTACGCTTGATTTGAGATTGATTGTTTCTTGCATGGGATGCAAATAGACCTCAAAATTGTGTTCAATCAAAGAACTTATGCTTGATTTTGGACTTGTGCTTGATTGGGGATTGATCGTAATACCCCTTTTTAAGCTCTAACCTGGGGCCCGTAACACAAGGGTTAGCGATTGATCGTAGAATATTTTTCTACGATCGATTCCATTGACTACAATTTACAATCAATTGTAAAAATGAAGCGTACGATCAATCGCTAACCTTTGTGTTACGGGACCCGATGGGTTCTTGATAAGGATGGGCGACACCCAGCAGGATGACGACGGGCGAACCATCTTGGACGAGAGTGTCCTCCTGGCTAAATGTATGTTTTTTCAAGTAATTGAATTATTAGACACAGGGATGCTGATAGGGTCACTTTGGTAGTAGACTGCAAGAGCTTGGGTTGATATGTAATACCTGCTCTGGTAGTCTCTTGATGAAGACATACACTTGTAAGATGGAATCAGGGGTTGGGAAGATTAAACTTTTGGATATGGCTATCTATCCTATTTTTGTTTATATGCCATATTCCGATTTGTATCAAGCATAAGTTTTTTTGTTTTTTTTTCTTTATTTTTATTTTTTTTCTTTATTTTTTTCTTTATTTATTTATTATTATTATTATTTTTTTTTTGGGGGGGGGGGGGGGGCTTGTAAGAAAGAATGGTGGGATAGAATTATTTCTTGTGGTCAGGGCTATTTTCCTTGTTTCGTTCATTCAAAATTTGTGTTGGAAAAAGCTCAAATATTAAAGTTTTTTTAAATCTCGTTGGCTAAATTCATTGCCTTTCAGTCGTATGTATTATCTTCTTTTTAAGATGAAATCCTATTAATGTGAGCATGTATTAAAAATGATAAAACGTAAGGATTGGAGAAGGTTATATCTCTTTAAAATCGGTGCAATTAGTAGTTATTGAGCTCTTGTAAAATACTGACTTTGGCAGATTTCTGCGGACTGTGAGAGATTGGATATAAATCAAATCACTTTCAACTTATCTAGTACTAAAATTCTCATTTGTTATTTCTGTAACGCAAACCTTTGTGATTGATTCCAATCATACAGTTGACTTGTAGAGTTAATTGCAATTGAAAGCGATGAGTATTCCACAACTTTAAAATAAATGTACTTGTAAATGTTAGATATGATGGTACCAGCAGAATTATGTAGTTATTGAAATACTAGTATGAGAAGGAAAATCACACATCTGCCGTGAATTGATAAAGAGATCTTAATTAAAGTGGTTAATTCTAATTTTAATACACAAACACTTTTCACTACTTATGAATAAAATGTGTGTTGTGTTTTCTCTAAACATGATTTATTCAACATTCTTTACAATTCACATAAAGTGACATTTTAGGTAAATGCTATGTAGCTATAAAGGTTGATGTGTGTTGCCTTGCGTAAAATATACCTAGTTTCATGAGTGAACCATTAGAATAGAAAACAGAATAATATAGGAACTATGATGTGATCAACGCCTTACTTAAGGATGCTTTGAAAAGAAAAATTGTTTAATTCATGTCACACAAAGCAAGAGAATGGCAAAGATGATTGCAAAGGATGTTTAATCATTGCAAGTGATCTTCTCTGATAGCCTCAGGCTAAGGTCTGGAGTCAAAGACTAACTATCCAGTGCATGTTGTAGGGGTATCCATATCACTGACATTAATAATTCATCGTGGGTTTATAGCCGGCATCTTCCGAATACCCTTACTCAAGTGATCACAATCTACATTGATTTACAAATCTGATTCTCGGTCTGAATTTCAGATAGCCAAGGTCCGGGCTCTGTTCACACTTGCTCATTGGTGGAATCAAATCATGTATTATGTACTGATTGTATTAGTGCCCTGTGTGAAATGAATGCATTTTGATTGTGCAATTGTTATTGGGTCTGAGAATTCTTAAAAATAACCAGAAAATAGTTATTTCAGCATAGTGTCAAATGACACCTTTTGGCTTGACTACAGCTGGTGATGATGTTGATGACTGTTTGATGATAGCAATGTCAATCGTTCTCATAGTGCAATTTATCTGGAAAATATGCAAATCTGCTGATTTTCACAATATGTCACACAGACATAGGTTTTGATTACCGATTTTGAAGGTCTTTTTCTTTAATTGAGTATTTATTATATCTAATGCAGCAGTCTTGTAAATTTACTTCATTGTGTGAATGAGGTCATAGTTTGAATTGTAGATGGCCATGGTTAAGTGTTATCAGGTAGAAACCATCAACAGTGTACCATCCACACATTCTCAGAAGGCTGTTTCATGGCATCCTTTAACCTATTCCATTTGGAATCCAGCTTATCCCTGTACAAAGCCTATGAGAATCACAGATTTCAGCGATTAGTGGGTTGATTCGGAATGACCACCCTTCTAGCAGCGAACCGTTATCTTACGTTGTATCTATTTCCCTGCCTACGATGCGGAGATGAAGCGATTCGTTTTTTTCCTGCTTGTTTACTGCTCTTTTAACCCCTTTACGATATTTGGTAAACTAGTCCGTACATTTGGATTAGTCTTGAGAGCTAGACTCATACCAGATGTTAAAGGAAGGTAATACAGAACATTGTTTATTGATGAACTTTTCTGATGTTTGTTAAAACGTCCAGTTTATATTCTTTTGTTATAACAGTAATTAAGTCTCAAATATATTTTAATTCAATTTGTTCTATTTTGGTGTTCTTCTGGTTAAAATGATTAACTGTAGTTCATCTGCCCCAAATCATGTATTTCCTACGCTGCGGGAGTGGGAGAACATGTTTAGTTTTCAAGCAGGGTACAATACTATGTTCATATCTACTGCTGATTAGTCTGATTATGAGACCCTTCTTTTCTTGATATCTTTTTCCTCTCCCATTTACTATGGCTTAGATTTTCTTGTATTTCTCTCAGCTTTTCCTCTTTACCTCTCCTGTATATGCTTCCAAATGCTCACCCCCCCCCTTATGATCTGTCCTTATTTTCTCTTCAGGTGCCATCTTCCTATCATCTTTCCTCTCACCCACCCAGTATACACACTTAACTGTCTCTTGAGCTTGTACCAACACAGTCATAGTCGCCTACCACCGCTCCCCCACCCCTCCTCCTCCCCTTCCTTCCCCCACCCCACCCCCTACTTAGACTCATTTTCCTTTGCAAAACACAAACGCATGTGAAAAAATAGATGTAGCGTACATTACAGATGAAATGCCTTGTCCAAGGAATCAATCCCATGACCCACACATTCAAAGTTGAATCGTTTGACCTCGCAGCTGCAACATCTCTATATCTCTATCGCCTTCCTGCACGCGTGCATCTGCATGCTATACCCACACATGCACTCGAAACAGGTCCCAAATAACGTGCCGTAGTTGCTACACTATTACTCTCATCTAAATATAGACCGGTTGCTACTCGCTCAAATGGAAGTATATTTTATCTCCATCGTTAGCAACCCGTTTGAGATGCCTTTCTCTCTGATAAAATATGATATTCTAAAAATAGACCCTTCTCCCTCGTAAAAAAACAGCTCTCTTATCCGAGTTGAAGCATTATGTGGAGGAAAGTAATGATCATGGCTGTTGAGAGGATCTAAGTTCATAAAATTCTATGAAAATCAAAAGAAATAGTGATTGAAAGGTCAATAAAATGACTATGAATATACAGTAGCTAATAAAAAATGTTTTATTGCTTTTATATTGTAGTGGCAATGTAAATGAATTGTGTCTACTTATTTTCCTCAGATATCTTGAACTTAAAAAAAAAGACATTTGAATCAGAAGAGTTAGTGTTTAAAAACACTTCACCTATGTTTGTTTTGAGCTCAATTGGCATTCACTTTAGTTTTCCAGTTTCAAACAGTGTATACTTGACAGAAATAATCCAAATACTAGTAGATGCAATGTCAAAGGTTTTTTACCATATCTTGGATTACTAGACTATCTAATTCCATGTTCATTTCCCCCTTCCTGTTTAGTATCTGATTGCCTGTGCATTTCCACCTGCGAGTGCACAGGACTGCATGGCTTTAGATTCATATTCCTGATATTCCGCAGCTCTCAAAAGTATGGACATTCCTGGCAAATAACGTCCAAAAAAGATTACCATGTACTCCACATTCCGTCAACAATCTGATCAAAAATGCATGGCAGCGTGTCTTAGCTTCGTTATTTGGTCGGGGAGATCCTCCCGATCACAGTTCCAATCAGTGGAAGGGCAAATAATGGCAGACATGTAGAATCCCCTGTGGGTCGTGATGATATGGTACGCTTTCCGCTGCCACCAGGAAAGAAACCCCTTATGAAAGTTCACCTAAGTTAAAGCTCTATCTGCAGGTACATGTAGGCCTTCCCCCTTACCCAGTTCTTCTGTCAATCCTTTCAGTCATTCCAATCTGTCTTTTTACTTATCTTCCAAAGTCAGCATATCCTCTTTAATAAATGATCCCCTTTGGGTTCGCCTTTCCTTGTGTTTCATCACCAATAAAGATAATTTGTCTTCTCTGCCCTGTTTGTATTTTGTCGTATGTTCATCAACCCCTTCATCTTTTCCACTGATCAGTCTTTCGTTTTCTCCTGTATTGATTGCATCTTACATACACATAAAAAAATATTGTTTAAATTTTTTAGACAATGCTGTTTGCTATATGAACCATACAGTAGAAGCTTAAATCGTAGACAAGGTTTAATGTTTAATATTTAATTTTCAATAAATAATTCATGGTTGTTCATATAGTAAACAGCGTTGTATAATATTTTATACAGGGTTTTTAATATGTATATAATCACAATTGTTCCTTTTTCCATCCCCCTTTTTTATATCCATATCCCCTCCCCCTGTCCCCATCTCATTCCCCTCCCCCTTCCTCCTTTTCTACTAATTTTCTCCATTTCCATCTTCATCTTTATTTTCATTGCAATCTTCCAATATCTTCATCTTGACATCTCTTTCTCCTCTTTAACCTCCATTTTCTTCCCCTTCCCTCTTTCTAATCCTCCTTTTTCTTCAAATATTCTTCAAAATATTCTTAATCTTCATCTTCCTTTGTCTTTTCCATTACCGACTTCAACCATCTCTTTCATTTTTTCCCTTCTCAACTCTTCTTTGACCCACTCCGTTTTCTTTCCCCCCTCCCCTCACTGCCTATTACTCCATCACCATCTTCTCCATCTTCCCCACATCTTCATCTTGCCATCTGGTATACATCTCCCATGATCATCACACTGCCTTCATCCCAGCTACCGGAGGATGATGGGAGATGCGCGCCGCTCCGAGCACTCCCCACACACTCCAGCACGAGACACGTTGCCACTGTTAACGCCACACGCTTGCGATCACGCCGGTGGAAGCGTGATGCTACTAGGCCCCCATTACCAGGGGAACCATGTGCGCAATAACTTGGCATGTTTTATTAACGAGTGAGAATGAGTGTAGGGGCATGAAGATGAGAAGATGATGATGATACTCATATCAACATATGCTAATGTGTCATAGATGTTTATGAATGATAATACCTGTCTTCTTCTTCATATGGAATTACAATGTACAGGTGTACACAACTTGAGATAACATGAGATATGGTTAAAGGCAAGTCTCCACTAGCTGAATTATGTTCAATCTGAACGTTCGGTTTTAGTAAACTCTTCTGAATCAATCTTAAGATTTTAAGAGACATATTTCCATCAACTAAAGTTGGGGAATTCATCCTTCTAAATGGATGAAATGTGACATCAGGCCACAGAATATCTATATTTTGGACTTAATATTTGAATAATTTACCATTTTATGATACCATGAATAATTATCAAGAACAAAAACGGTATCCATGTTAGATTCTCCTCAAACATTGACTTTTGCTCCGTTTTGCCCCCCAAATTTTATATTGTCTCAGGATTTTTATCCAGAGATGAAATCCAATGTTAAGAGTTTTCTAGGGAGCACTTCATGAAACAAATCACCAGTGATTTTCGCTAGAATGTTGTCATAAGCTACTGAATCCTTGCACCTGATTGGTTGAGAGCAAATTCATCATTGAAAATCACTGACTGACATGAACAGATGATGATGATGTGAACGACGGTGATGATGATGATGGCTGTATGGTGGTGGTGATGATGGTAGTGGTGGTGGTGGTGGTGGTGGTGGTGGTGGTGGTGGTGGTGATGGTGATGGTGATGATGATGATGATGATGATGATGATGATGATGATGATGATGATGATGATGATGATGATGATGATGATGATGATGATGATGATGATGAGGCTTAATGATGATGTGATGGTGATGGTGGTGATGACGATGATGATGATGATTGGGATGATGATGGTGATGATGATGATGATAATGATGATGATGGTGATTAGGATGTCACTTCTGTTCCAAGAACTGTTCCGAAACTCTCCCCTGATCAGAATAATCTGTCATATCAGAAAAAGCAGAATAAATGCGAAAACCCAGGCTAATGGGGACATGTCTAAAGATTGTGATGATGATACTTTTATTACTGTTAGAGTGATTAAGATGGATTTCATCTTTGATGTCAGAAGGTTTTATGAGATGCTGAGCTGCTTTGTGAGATCGTGAGGGATATAAATGAAAGAGTTGTTTGATTCAAGAGATTGATTTTCCTTAAAGCTAAATTACAGTAGTTGCAGTAAAACACTAATTTAATGAGAAAGTCTGTAAAACCAAGGTTAAGTATGACTATATCATCGTGGATCTAGATCTGGTACAGTTACATAAACTGAATTTTTGTGAAATCATAAAATCTAAGCTGAAATACGATCACACTGAAGATCGCCAACACAGATAGGCACACGTGGGACAGTCTATTATTATTGCTGAAATAAAGACCCGACGGAAGTGACCGAATCCGCGCTTATTTTGCTTATTTCTCAGCAATTACTCAATTTCTTCCAGAATCCTTTGGCACATATTTTTTATTCATACAAACAGACACTTGGGTGGTCATTATATTAGATTCTGTAAAAAGTCATTTTGAGATCGTTACCAGAACTGGAATATACCTTTAATTATTCATAGATTTTAGGATATTGAAGCTAGGAGATGAAAAGGGTATAAGCCAATGCTAGGATGTGAATGATAGATTAAATAATTTATATCGACTCTATGGATTGAATCAATATTATGTTAAAAATTAACAGAATTTTGCCAATGGAAAATTTGATTCTACTTTCGTTCTCAATATAGTAATTAATGTTTATTTCCTGAAAGATATCAGGTTAGGTAAATAGGTGCCAGCAGGAAGGAATGAATATGTTTTGAGCACTAGAATCGGTGGCCTATAACTAGGCTGTGTAATATAGGACGTCTATCACCACTTTAAGGTGCATATGTGCACAATTTATACCCAAGTATTATTGTAATTGCTACGATAGACTGTGGACTTGTATTTAATCTTTAATTCTGTTTTTTTTCCCTCCATCCCCCTCTCTCTCTCACTATATCTATCCCCTCATTCTATCTTCCTTCTTTTTCTCTTCTCTCTTTCTTTCCTTATATCTACCCCCCATGTCCTATCTCATATTCTTCCATTCCTTTTTGCTATTTCCTTTTCTATTCCCTGTCTCGTTATTTCTGTTTTTCCTTCTCTCTTTCTTTCCTTCTATCCATCCCCCTCCATTCCTTCTCATATTCGTCCAATCACAGATGAGGCATCCAATTCAAATGAAGCCAGCAGATTGTGAAGGTAGGCACAATGGTAAGTGGTGGTGGGGCTAGATTGGATAGGAGCAGTGTTCACACGATGCTGAATCCGACGTTTCTCAAACGTTCCCAAACCTAGTACACCACCCCACCATCCTACCTTGGGCCAAAAGTCCATTTCTACTTACCTTTACTAAACAAATGTCAATTCTAATACCAGTTCAAATTTATATAGCTCATTTGTAGATAAAATATATGCATTTTGCTATAAAAAGCTATATACGTTTCTGAAACCTTCCTAAACATATTATAACACCACCCTACCATCTTGGGTTGGGCCAAAAAAATCTATTATTGATTTACTTATACATAAATTACCTAATCTACTTATCAGTTCCAAATCTAATGACAGTTGGAATAAGTAAAGCTAATTGATAAATGATATGTTAGATACCAAACATAGGTTTCTACCATTCAAGCAGTTCTCATTCCAAAACGTTAATTTGATACCAAGGCTGATAATGAATTGCATCTAAAATGTACATTTAATGAATATGCTATGTGCTGAAAATTGTAACTCTCCCCCTAATCCGCACCATCACCATTTTGAAAGCATTTTTGTGAGGGAAGATTGTGTGTTAGATGGAAGAAATGGAGATGTGTGATTATCAGAAAGGCATTCCAAGAAATAAATCTCTCCTCAAATTATTTAATCAAGACTATTTATTTTATCCTGGATAAGTGGTAATATTGTAAGGTTCCTTCAAACTATGGTTTTGAATCATTTAAAAGAAATTGAAGCTGTTCCGAGAACAACACGATTGTAAGAAGAAGATTTGATAACCACAACATTTAAGTTCAGGATTAGATCATACAATGAGGAATATTAGAATAACAAGTAATTTCTCATGAACAATGGGTAATATTAGAATAATAAGTCACTTCTCGTGAACAATAGGTAATATTTGAATAATAAGTCACTTCTCGTGAACAATCGGTAAATATTAGAATAATAAGTCACTTCTCGTGAACAATCAGTAATATTAGAATAATAAGTCACTTCTCGTGAACAATGGGTAATATTAGAATAATAAGTCACTTCTCGTGAACAATCGGTAATATTAGAATAATAAGTCACTTCTCGTGAACAATAGGTAATATTATATAAATATAGTATAAGTTTAATAAGCTTAAAGTAATTGAAGTGAATTCTAACATTGAACCCCAGCCCTACTTTTTAAAATATATTTGTAACACTGCTGTATATTCTTTAATCTGGTTGTATATGGTTTAATACTAATTACCTGGATATCTATGTTGTCATGATTAACATGAGTATATGATTTTTTTTAATATGATAATTCTTTGAGGAAACAAGTATTTACGCTTATAGAATTATATTTCAATGAGTCAACTTTTATGTTATTATTCTTTTGATGAGCGCTGTATATACAACTTTTCATCTCCATATCATTACTATCATTTAATCATTGTATCACCACACTCTTGTGTATGTACTCTCTGCGGTTCAAATTTGGTTGGTTAAATTGAAAACAAACCAAAAAAAGACTCGAAAAAAATTCTCGAAAGCCATCTATGCCTTCTGGTGGTGATTATAACATGAAGATGATTATAAAATGAAAGGAGATTAATTCTACGTCTAGACTAGAGTGTTTGCTGATAGGCATTCTAGCTGCAAACAACTCTTCAAATCTATCAGTCAATTTTTTTTCTTTCTAATAACACCTTAAGCTGTTCATGTACAAAGTGTCTTTTTGGGTGCATTCATAGGACTTCTTACTATCTTTATTTCAATCTTTCATTCTTTATTTGGTTGTCCAGAACTTTGTACAGACCATTCTTACTGATATCAAGTAAGATATCCTATTGCATAAATTCCATTTTTGTTCAAAGATGTATGCTTATTCATGGCAAAGACATTATTGAAAGAAATCACAAGCCCAAAATAATTATTTTCTTCATCATGAAATTGATTGGATGTTCTGAAACTCTTGTCAAAATTCTCTTCTATTCCATTGGCAGTCTTCCTTCAAATAAAAATGAGTGGAGAATTGAGAAGTCTCATTAATTCTTTTGTAAAATATTTTCCAGTTGACTTTTTCCATCTGGAAAAAAAATCTTTTTGAATTGTGTAGTGTATAATATACCCATCCTTTGATATTTTTATCAACTACGTTAACAATCATTTAAAATAATATCTGGTAATGTGTTATTGTGGTAAATTGGTTTTCTAAAAACAATTTGTTAAAAATTGTAATTTTGTAGGAGTGAGTGGTCTGTATATGCTAACATTTTCATTGGGATAATTGTTGAAGAATGTATTTGTATTGGTAATTCTCTTCTACGTGTAGATGTGTACAAATGCAAGTTTAAAATGTCTGAACATTATTCTATCTACACAAATGGATAATTCCAAACACTACAGGATTGCATTTGAAGAAACTATGAATGAGAAAATGTTAAATTATTTACAGTATCTATTTTGGGCATCTTGTAAATCTTATGCAACCTAAAATTCCTAGAGATTCTGGACTGCCTCTAATTTAAAAAAAAAAATCCAGAATGTTTGAGAATATCATTGATTCTATTTTGAATCTTTAGGATTTCTTTTTTAAATCTAAAATTATTTGAATTTAAAATCTTTTAGCTCTGAAGTCCAAGTCCACTAGGTTCATATGTAAAACTGATATTCGGCTGGTTACTATCAAAATTTGCGCATACATTCAAAATTCCGAAGCTTCGTTATTCAGAAGGTTCGGATATTCCGAAGGTTCGTTATTCCGAAGGTTCATATTTCCGAAGGTTCGTTAGTCCGAAAACGAAGTGAGGATCGTAATTCCGAAGGTTCGTTAATCCGAAAAAGAAATGAGGTTCGAAATTCCGAAGGTTCGTTAGTCCGAAAACGAAATGATTAACGAACCTTATTTCGTTTTCGGACTAACGAACCTTCGGAACAACGAACCTTCGGAACAACAAACCTTATTTCGTTTTCGGATTATCGAACCTTCGGAATAACACCACAAATGTTCGGATTGACGAACCCTTTTACGTTTTCGGATTAACGAACATCGAGGTATAGGCAATTTACGTGTTTCGGAATTACGAACCTTCGGAATTACGAAGTGTAACCAAAATTCGCACTGGATTTGTTTTTATTCTTTAAATTTAGATTTGATATAACCATGTTATTCATTATACAG